>NC_048230.1:60857071-61016746 GCF_002007445.2 Ailuropoda melanoleuca | reverse complement strand
TTCTCCCTTCAGTGACCAGCCATGAAAAACCACTTACCGTAGAATATGAACTATAAAGGGCCAAAGAGAAGTGGAGAGGGACAGAGAAAGGAGATATCACTGGGCATGATCTCATAGAGGAAGATACAAACACATCTCCATTTCACAGGTGGAATGGTTTAGAGAGGTTATGTGACTTGCCCAAAGTCACCCAGTCAGGAAGGAGCAGAACTGGATTTGAAACCAGTTCAAATGGGTGTGTGTGGCAGGTGCAAAGAATAGAGAAATGAGAGCATGGTGCAGGGGATGATCAAATGGGGAGATGGATAGATGGAAAACTAATGTGTTACCATTTCCAAACTCATTCCCATGGGGTCACATTGTATGGGAGCAGGGGGACAGACAGAAATGTGAAGTTTGAGACAAACTGATCTCAGACATCATCTAATCTGGAGAACCTTGAATAAGTTACTTCTTCTGATTCTCAATTTGCTTATCTGGAAAATGGAAAAATAATACCCACTTTCTAGGGTTCAGGGGAGGATTAAAAAGGAGACAACAAAAAAATGAAAACCACCCACATATCCATCAACTGGTAAATGGATGAACAGGTGGTCAACCACACAGTGGAATACTGGTTGGCATTAAAAAGGAATAGACTGGGGTGCCTGAGTGGCGCAGTCGTTAAGCGTCTGCCTTTGGCTCAGGGCGTGATCCCGGCATTATGGGATGAGCCCCACATCAGGCTCCTCCGCTATGAGCCTGCTTCTTCCTCTCCCACTCCCCCTGCTTGTGTTCCCTCTCTCGCTGGCTGTCTCTATCTGTCAAATAAACAAATAAAATCTTTAAAAAATAAAAAATAAATAAAAATAAATAAAAAGGAATAGACTACCAATTATACAGCATGGCTCTCAAAAACGTGCTAAGTGAGTAAAGCCAGAGATGAAAGAATATAGTGTGATTCCAGTTACATCAAAGCCTGGAAAAAACTAATGGATCATGACAGAAAGCAGATCTGTGGTTACCGGGGCTGTGGGTAGGAGGGATCCACTGCAAAGGGATATATGGGAACTTTCTAAATTGATAGAAATATTCTATACCTTGATGGTGCTGGTGGTTACACAGGTGTATACATTTGTCAAGACTCTGCACTTGAAATGCATTTTATTGCATGGAAATGATACCTTGATTTAATAATTAATTAATTAACTTCTAAGGAGGAAAAAACCCACAAACACCCTCATCACAGTATTCTGCAAATACCCATCGGAAAATCCTGTCAACTCTCCTTTCCGAGGGCATCTGAAATCCAGCCACTTCTCACTACCCCCGCTGTTACTAGATGGTAGCCCAAGCCTCCCTTGTCTCTTGCTGGGATTTTCATAATGGCTGCCACGCTGGTGTGTTTCCGCCCTGTACTCCTCTATCCATTCTTAATGCACGTATCACAGGGATTCGGTTCAAATGTAATAAGGTCAAAATCATGACACTGCTCTGCCTCTTCTCATTCAGAGGAAGAGCTGAAGTCCTTAGTGATCCATGGACCCTACCTGATCTCATCCCTGTCATTCCTCTGTCCTCTCCTCCCTCACTTCTCCCCTTTCCCTCACTCCACTGTAGCCACAAAGGCCTCCTTGCTGTTCCCCCCACACATTAGCGACGGTTCTGTCTTGGGGCCTCTTTGCTGTTCCCTCTGCCTGTAATGTTCCTCCTCCAGAAATCTGAATGGCTCATTCCCAGAGAGGTATTTAGTGGTTCCTATAAGACTCACCCAAGGCAACACAGCTAATAAATATACAAAAACTCACATCCATGTTTAGCTGTGCTCCTTCCATTGTGCTCAGAAGAAAGAAGAAAAAAAAAATCTATGAAAGGCGAAAGTCACCAAGAATAGAGCAGAGAAGATGGTAAACTGGGAGAAAGACAGAAAACATCTAATCTCTGGGTTGGACAAGTTTGTGATATTAAACCAGCCAATCTACCTTTAGCTTAAAGTTGGCATGAGATGGGCTGACATGGTCCCTTTAAGCCCAAGAAAAACTGAGATTGCAACAGGAGAGCGGCTCTTGGCCACCAGTTGGGGAGGAAACGGCCAGGCTATATTAGGAAACTTACAAGCAAGTGGCAAGAGGCACAGACACCCAGGGGAGGCTGGGAGTGATGGGGCCCTGGGAAGGGGGAAAAGCCAAGTGCTGGGGCCATCCCCAGCCTGACTCTCTCTAAGACAGGGCAGCTCTCCCTGGGGACAGGAGGAATGCATCAGCATCCAAAGAGAGGGAGCAGGAGGACCCCGCCCACAGCCATCTGGCTGAGAAGAGCTTTCTGTGGAAGGAAACGCCTCCTGATAATCTTTGGGCTGGCCCCCTCACTTGGCCTTATAGACTCTGTGGGACTTCCCACTGCCCTCGGGATGAGGGGCAAGATTCTCAGCAGGCTATAAGGCCTGGTGTAGCTGCCCCTGACCACCTCTCCTGATTCATCTTGAACAACTCTCCATTCACACTTGCCTTTCCACCTCAGGACCTTTGCACATGCCCCCCCCCCTTCTCAGCATCTTCTCCTCTCTTCCCCTGGCCAACTTCTATTGATATTTCAAGCTTCAGCTTAAATGTGACTTCATCCGGGAGGATTTCTTGAGCCCTACCCCCTGACACTGCTACATGATGTCATGTCGCCCTGTACTTGTTCTTGGCACTTTTCCCAACTGCAGTTAAATAATTACTAAGATCATCTGTTCACCATAAGCTTTTCCCACTGGACTTTGGCTTCCAAGAGGGAGGGAGCCATGTCCAGCTTATTCCTGCTATGATTCCAGCATCTAGCACAGTTCCCAGGCCCAAAGAAGCCCACAGTAAACGTCTGATGAATGTATTTTCTCAGTGACACCCTTCCGTTCTTCCAGGGGCAGGAACCATGTTTTCTTTATTTCCTCATGACTCAGCATGTGGTAGGTTGCTCAGCGGCGGCTGGTGGTGGCTGCCAATGTGTTCAGGTCTAGATTTAGCAGCCCAAATCCCAGGAATTATTGGGGTACATGTAAATGGCTGGTGAAGGCCACAACCAAATATAGTTTTGTCCCTCACACCAGGCTCCTAAATTTTATAAAACCTGAGTATCACCTTCTCCCTGCAGCTGCCCTTCTGCTTTAGTAGAGAATAACCTGGGTTTTAACCTTCACTCTGACACCAAATAGTTCTAGAACACGCGTGAACTATTTAAGCTTGCCGAGCCTCCGTTGGTCCTTTTTAAAATGGAGGTAATGATGCCTACTTCAGATTATCATTCGTTTATTCCAATTCGGCAAGTATTTGCTGTGGATCCTGTATTCTTGAGTTAGATGCTGGGGACACAGTGGTAAATAAATAGACATGATCTCTGCCCTCAAGGGGCTTGGAGTTGAATGTCAGAGAGACTAGATTTAATCAACCATCAGAAATAAATGTGAGGCAGCCACAGCATGGTGCAGAGTGCCTTGGCTGGTGGGGGAGGGTTGGTTGACCACAGACTAGGTGAGCCATATGTGAGGACGCTGGCACACAGTAAGCGCTCAATAAAGGTTAACTTTTTGTCAGGCCAGAATCTTTGCTCAGAAAAGCTGGCCCAGAAAGGATTAACTGGAGAGATGAAAGGAGCCAGGGAGGACAGAAAGAACTCAGAGGGAGAGAATGAGACCAGCTCCGATTCTCTGCCTTGGCCACATCTCTGACTCAGGAGGCCTTAAAGCTACTGTCCTTGGGAGGAAGAAAATTTGGGAAGTCTGTTCATCACTGAGACGTGCTTCCACACCTTCGAAACACACATGACAGAGTAGCTTCTGGAAGCCACATCGATAGCACAAGATCCACACTCCTGGCTAGAGAGTGTGATTTAATGGATGTGGACGCCAGAGTTTTTATAAAGCACCTCTGATGGTTCTAATATGCAACTCGAGTAAGAGCTGTAAAACCTCTCCACCGACCTCCAGTTAACCAGCCTGCTGGGCCTGCTAGGGGTTGTGCAGATCCTGGGGGTTACCCAACTGCAGACCTCTCCTTTGCTGACAGAACATCAGTGTGGTCCGGGACCCAGCCCTCTTCCCTGGGCAGGGGGGTTTCCTGACTGCTCTCAGCCAGATATCCTGTCTACCCACATTGCCAATGATTGGATTCAATGTGAGCATTTGATGAAATCCAGCACTGAGACGAGAGGGGAAGTCAGCTGTGGGGGCAGGCCAGGGAAGCAGGAAAGAGTTCCTTGTTCTTATAAAGAGAAACGCAGAAGCATAGTCTTCTGCTGCTGGGTGTCTTTGCAGGTGGAGGTGACCCCTGGAGCCGTGGTAGCCAACTTGGTACCATGAGGGGAGCTGCTGAGAACAGAACTGACACTATGGATGGCAGAGCAAAATGTGGCAGGAACCTGGGCACAGATATCCTGTCTACCCACATTGCCAATGATTGAATTCAATGTGAGCATTTGATGAAATCCAGCACTGAGACGAGAGGGGAAGTCAGCTGTGGGGGCAGGCCAGGGAAGCAGGAAAGAGTTCCTTGTTCTTATAAAGAGAAACGCAGAAGCATAGTCTTCTGCTGCTGGGTGTCTTTGCAGGTGGAGGTGACCCCTGGAGCCGTGGTAGCCAACTTGGTACCATGAGGGGAGCTGCTGAGAACAGAACTGACACTATGGATGGCAGAGCAAAATGTGGCAGGAACCTGGGCACAGATATCCTGTCTACCCACATTGCCAATGATTGAATTCAATGTGAGCATTTGATGAAATCCAGCACTGAGACGAGAGGGGAAGTCAGCTGTGGGGGCAGGCCAGGGAAGCAGGAAAGAGTTCCTTGTTCTTATAAAGAGAAACGCAGAAGCATAGTCTTCTGCTGCTGGGTGTCTTTGCAGGTGGAGGTGACCCCTGGAGCCGTGGTAGCCAACTTGGTACCATGAGGGGAGCTGCTGAGAACAGAACTGACACTATGGATGGCAGAGCAAAATGTGGCAGGAACCTGGGCCCTTGTTGACACCGTTGAGCCTCTAGTCATCCAATCCTGAGACTGCCCTACCCCTGGATTCTTCTTTACATGAGATCATAAATATCCTTATTGTTTAAGTCAGGGCTGTCCAATATGGTAGCCACTAGACATAAGTGGTTATTGAACACCAGATTGCAAAGAATTAGTACCCCCAAAAAAGAATGTAAAATATCTCACTAATAATTATATATTGATTACATGTAGAGATGATAATATTTTGGGTAATGGGTTAAATAAGGTATATTATTAGAATCAGTTTCACCTATTTAAATATGGCTACTAGCAAAGCTTAAATTGCATATGTAGCCCCCATTATATTTCTATAGAAACTACTTGTTTAATTCACTTGGAGTTAGGGTTTTCTATTACCTGCAGACAAAAAAAAAAAAAATCCTAACAAGTATAGGTGTCATCATTCTGATTTCATAGTTGGAACAATTGAAACTAAGAATTTAAATGACTTGGTTTGTAAGGTTTGAAAGCCCCCACCCAAACCTCAGCTCTGAAGGAAGCTGACCATTTCAGAAACCCAAGGGAAGTCTAGGAGATCCAGAGTCCACTTTGAAACACAGACAAGACATGTGAGGCAGATCAGGGATTCTGCCTCCAAATACAGAATGGAAACTGAAAACACCACCCCCTCTGGCCAGTGACATCTGCCTATTTCTAGGAGACTGTCTGAGGTCTGAACATCAGTGTCCCTGGAGGACTGAACAGAAATGAAGAGAGAAGAATCATGACTAGCTCCTCTCCAGGGGTCCCTGCTGCCTATGGACGTCCTGACCTGACAGTTCAGGGTCTTCATGACCTGGTCCCAATGCGTCCTCCCAGTTTTATCTTCCCAAATTCACCAAAGCCCAGCATCAAAGCCACCTCCTTCAGGAAACCTTCCTGGGCTATCTTCCTTCCTCCATACTCTCATTGCTTGAGATATTGTCTCTTCTTACCTCCTATGACAGCTATCTTGTCTCTGTCTCATCTATTTGGGCTAATAGCCATCCCCAGTCCTTCTCTAAGTTCTCTCACACAGGGTCAGATGTTAGGACAAGATCTTTGGATGGAACCATGTGTCCCATGTGTCATCAGCATATTTCAGACGGGGTTTAAGATGGAGAATGGCAGGTAGGGGACTGAGCACCAGAGAGTCCAGGGGTCAGTGGCTCTTGTCCCGGCACATCAGAATTGGACCAATGCACAGAGTGAACCAATATATAGATGCTCCTGAGTATAGGGGACCCATCCCAGCTTGGCTCCAACCCACCTTGATAAAGACCATGGACCCAGTGTCCCTGAGAAAGCAAGCCAGGCCTGAGATGTCTTTGTGGGCAGCAGAATAATAGAAATTGTTTGGTCTTTGGAAAAAGACAGGCCTGACTCTGAATATTGCTTTAATTTCCCCCACTTCTCTTTATCTCCACCTCATCCATCTGGTTCAGGTTGCACCCTTCTCCCTGGTTTACTACAACAGCATCTTCCCTGGTGTTTCACCTCCCCTGATGCTTCAGTCCATCCTTTGCTGCTGCCAGAGTCATCTCCTTAATAAGATGTAGCTCTGATCAGGTAACCCCACCTAAAAACCCTGCAGGGGCTTCTGAGTGCCTTGAGGATTGTCTTGGGTCCTCAAGCCAAAATTGTATGTGAGCGATTTGGGGGGAATGCTCTTGGGACAAACATCTGTAAGGAAGGAAGCAGGATTCAACAGCAGAAGTTGAACTGTTGTAACCAAGGCCTCCACTGATCCCATGGGAATCTCTGGAGCTGCTATGGCCCTTCAGAGGCCCAAGGAGGCTGGGTCTTTGAACTCCTGTATCAAGCACTCATTAGCTATGGGTTGCCCACAGAGCTAGCAACTCCTTTTGACAGACGACAGCACCCCACTATGAGCCATCAGCAACCAGCACTCCTGGCAGTGGGGCGGGGGAGGGAGTGGTGTGGGGGGAGGACCCTGCTCCTGAGCAGTAAATGAGGGTGTCCAGCAGTATCTACCATAAGGGTGAAGTCAAACTCTACACTGCAACCCCCAAAGCCCTCATGACCTAGGCCCTGCCAACCCTCCAGCCTCACTGACTCCATTCTTTCTCCTGCCTTTTCTTGAACACAACAACCTTTTCTTGTGTCCACCTCCAAGCCTTTACATTCATTGTTCCTTGTGCCTGGCACAGTGTGGCTCCTGTTACCCAGCCATCCCCTGTTCATCCTTCAGATCTTAGCCTCAAAACCACTTCCTTAAGGAAGCCTTCCATGATTACCAGACCAGATCAGGTTCCCGAGACCCCCATACACTCTTCTATTTTCCCTTCAAATTGCTTGTCCCACTTGTAATTAGCTAGCTGTCCAATGCTGGTCTCTGCTGTTAGAACACAAGCTTCTAAGGGCAGGGACCAAGGCTGCCGTACTCACCAGCACTCACTGCAATGTCTGACGCATAGAAAGCATTCAGTGGATACTGTCAGATGAGTGAACAAATTCATGGCCTTGGGCACATTCTCTTTGAGTCTATCTCTGGTCAGTAAAGTAAGCAGAGCAATTTTACTTTGCAGGGTTGCTGGAGGGTTTACATGGGTTCTCTAGCAGAGATCTCAGACTCTCAACAAATGTTGGCTCCCTTCACTTCATGGGAAAGAATTGCAAGACGACCAGTTCATCCCAGTTTGCCTCAGACTGAAGGGTTTCCCAAGACATAGGACTTTCAGTACTAAAACCAGGACAGTTCCCAGGCAAAGCAGGATGATTGGTTACCCTCCATCTGGGTAAGAAGGAAAAATGGGCACTTCATATTAGCACAATGTTCAGTGGTATGCTGGTGGAATAGCTCTTTGGAAAAATAAACAACCCTAATTTGTAGTGCTAGCCAAGTTCCATCATGTTAATAACCCACAGTGGCTAGTCAGGCCACGTTTGAACAGCCAGCTTGCAAAATTCCTGGAAATTTAGCGATGGGCTCTCATGAGATGGTAGCAGCTGGTGCCAGCACCCCACATGTAATACAGACAGTCATATTCCCTCCTGCTATCTGCCAATGTGTAACACATTCATAGACAACCTCAACTCGGGGGTAAGTGAGACTCTCAATCCCAAGAAGGTCACAGGTAGAGTGGCTCTCCGAGACCATCTAACTGAAGACAACAAGTAATCTGTCATATGGGCCATCTGTTATCCATCCTGTGACTACATAAACATTGCTAATCAATCATGATACTGAATCCTAATGCCTTGCTCTCTGGCTTGCCTGCGAGGTGGCACCAATGTCCCTTCCAATGGCTCCCAAACACTGCCACCTATCAAAGCTCCACTGTCCCTGATTTTCCAGGGTTGCTGAGAGGTAACCCAAAGCGGACGAGCTAGCAGTGTTTGTGACCAGCTCCTGGGAGCAGGGTCAGGTTACAGCGGGTGTATGACAAGTCCCTGTAGCCTGCAGGGCTCCACCACCCCCACATCCAGAGGCTGCCACCCCAGAGGACACCCCACAGCTCACACAAGAAGCAGGGGATTAACCAAGTGACATCATCTGGGTACCACCAGGCCTGGGGACCTGTGGCCTGGGTGGAAGTCCCTTTGCCAGTCTCTGAGTCAGCTCAGTAACCCTGAGGGCCTTTGAAACCAGAAACAATTGGGTGTAAGGGAGGCAAAAGAAATCAAGGGGAAAGAGTCTGGGTTCAAAGGAGGCCCCACATGGGTCATTCTGACCCCCTTTCTATGCTCAGGCCTGCTTACAACCTTCATGCCCACGTGGCATATGCAACAGGCATCCTCTCACCCATAATGTCCAACACTGAGCTCCTGACCTTCCCTCTTCAAACGCCTGGCCCATCCCAGGTCAGGGCAATGCCATCCTTCTGTGACTTAAGCTAAAGCCTTGACTCTTTTTCTCACTCCCCCTGTCTAGTCTATCAGCAAAATCTAATGACTCTACCTTCAAAATACATCCAGGATTTACCTACTTCTTTTCACCTCCCCTGCTACAAGGTGGTGGCCCAAGCCTGTATTCTCACCCGTAACATTGCAATAAACTAATTCGTTTCCCTGCTTCTACCCTTTCTGCACCACCTCCCCTCCCCCAGTCTCTCAACACAGTAGCCAAAGGAATCCCTTTAAACAAGGTCAGATCATGTCACTTTTATAGGCCTCATTTTTCTCAGAGTAAAAGCCAGAGTCTTGCAATGGCTTACAAGACCCTGCATACACTGCCCGCTCTCCACACCTTCCCGGCAGGACTAGAGTGTAGTGATGTTGTGTCCTTCTCTCTACGTCCCATCAAGGGCCTATATTGTAAGGTCGTCCTGTCATCAGCGATGTGAAATTTGATCACTTTGTTAAGATGGTGTCCATAAAGGATTCAAATTTAATTAAAAATAAAAGTCATAGGGGCGCCTGGGTGGTTCAGTCGGTTGAGGATCCGACTCTTGGTTTTGGCTCAAGTCATGATCTCAGGGTTTTGGGATCAAGCCCTGCATCAGGGTCTGTGCTCAGGGCGGATCTGCTTGGGACTGTGTTTCCCTCTGCCCCTCCCACCCCTCTCTAACATAAATTAAATACATCTTTTTAAAAAATTAATTAATTAAAAAATAAAAGTCATAGGGTCATCTGGGTAGCTCAGTTGGTCGAGCATTTGACTCTTGACTTTGGCTCAGGTCACGATCTCAGGGTCCTGGGATTGAGCCCCATGTCAGGCTCTGAGCTCAGCAGGGAGTCTGCATGAGAGTTCTCTCTCCCTCTCCCTTTGCCCCTCCCCCTGCTCACGCTCGTTCACTCTCTCTCTAAAATAAATAAATAAATCTTAAAAATACAAAATTAATACAAACATTGTGCATGCCAAACAGAGCATTTCCTGCAGGCTGTATGCAGCCCTCAGGCCTGCGTGTGTGACCCCCTGCTCTACACTGTCCATATGACAGTCAGCAGCATATGCTTGAATACTTCCAGGCACAAGGTGCTCTCTGCTTGCCTGGAGGGAAGGGGGTTTTGGAGTTCCCACAGCCCCTGGATCATCCTATGGCTTTTGCCAGGTGGGTCTGGGTCAGTCAATTCTCAGTTATAGAGGAACAAGCAGGGGTCCTGGATGCTTCACTTGTGACCAGACCTAACTGTCCACCTACTCTGTGGCTCTGGCTTCGGAAGGGATAGGAGAGGACAAGGACAGCCCTCTGGTCTATGGCAGGAAGCAACTCTGTCCCACTCAGCCTGCACCCCAGCCTCAACCAGGGCCCTCAGAAAATGAGACTCAACATTCTTCACAAGGGTGTGGCAGCAAGGGCTGGTGCAGGGAACAGCTGCTGGGGACACAGAATTAGCAGTCTCTGGAAACAAGCAAACTTGATGAATCCCAAGGGCCTGGCCTTGGACAGGAGCATTTGTGCAGAGATTTGGCCAATTGGACACATGCACCACAGAAGGCAAGGCTGCAGAGAAGAAAGACTAATTGTGTCCACTTTCCTGTCTTGCTGGGGTCCACTTTGCTCCCCTGGGGTCCCAGAAAAAGCCAAGAAGCTGCCATGACAGCGGCTCAGCCAGCTGTCATGCTGGCCCCCTGGCTGTGAACTGGGACATGAGATTTTCAAGATGAGGTTAAATTATGCTGATTCTACATTCGAAATGGAATCGTGCCTGGCATGAGTTCCATCTACACTGGCAGGATTCAAGGCAAAACTAATCGAATCAAAGTCTTAGTTTATTAACTGCTCCAAAATCAAAAGCTAGTTTCTGTGCTGAACCAGTCTCCCCCAAACAGCTGTGGTTCAGGCCACCCTGAATTAGCTCACCCTCTAGACTATGGAAGAAATGCAGAAAGGGGGATCGTTTCAGCACTTTCTAGGTGCCAGGCAGTATGCTAAGTGCTTTTTATGTATTATCTCATTTCATTGTTTCAACCATATTCTGAAGATTTTGACACCTGTAATGGAAAAAAGGAAATGAGAGCCTGGAGAGGTTATGTGCCCACATTCATAGAATTAAGAAGTGGCACAGCTGGGATTCGAACCCAGAACTGGCTACCGTAAGCCGCAAATGCTAAGTACCACATGCCTCTTTTATTCCTGTCAGACTCTCTTAGGACTTACACACTTGGTTTTTAATAGCTATCAAGAAACTTTTTTTTAAAAGATTTTATTTATTTATTCGACAGAGATAGAGACAGCTAGCGAGAGAGGGAACACAGCAGGTGGAGTGGGAGAGGAAGAAGCAGGCTCATAGCAGAGGAGCCTGATGTGGGGCTCGATCCCACAACGCCGGGATCACGCCCTGAGCCGAAGGCAGACGCTTAACCACTGTGCCACCCAGGCGCCCCCTATCAAGAAGCTTTAAATTAAAAGATGTTCCTTTTAAATCCAAAAAAAAGAAGAAGAACAACAACAACAACAAATCCCACTTGAACTAAGAAATTAATTTTAGTGGCGTAAAAGGATTCAAAGTCAATGTACAAAAATAACTGCGTTTCTATAACCTGGCAATGAACAATTGGAAAAATGAAATTTAAAATTCCATTTTAAAAACTTACGAATTTTATTCAACAACAACAACAACAAAAATGTGCAAAACACTGAAAACTCCAAAACACTGCTAAGTGAAATTAAAGACCTAAATAAATAGGGATATATACCATGTCCATGGATTGGAAGGCTTACTGCCATTAAGTTGTCCATTCTCTGCAAATTGATAAATGGGTGGTCTAATGCATTATTAATCAAATTCCCATCTACTTTTTAGTAGAAATCAATAAGCTGATTTTATAATATATATGGGAATGGAAATGACCTAGAAGTATCCAGTCTTAAACAAGAAAAGCAAAGTTGGAGGATTTACTCTGATTTTAACATTTACTATAATGCTCCAATAACAAAGGCAGTGCGATAGTAGCATAAAGGTAGACGAACAGATCAATAGAAAAGATATTCCTTTGAAGAATGAATGAGTGAATGAATGAATGAATGAAGTCGCTTCAAGGAACACATATCCCAGACCCAGATAATGTGACACTAGGTGTTGCTCAGGCTCCTATCCTGGCAAATTCATTTTGCTCCCATGTTAACAGTCAGTTGGGTTAAAATGAGCTTAAGTCATCAGCTTTGGGCAAGAGAAAGAAAATCAGATTCAGAGAGCAGAAGCCTGGGGTTTTGACCCAACTGTCATAGTTAAACATAAAAATATCATCTTTTCAGGTGTGCCTGTGTAGTTCAGCTGGTTAAGCATCTGCCTTTGGCTCAGGTCATGATCCCAGGGTCCTGGGATGGAGCCCCACATCAGGCTCCCTGCTCAGCAGGGAGCCTGCTTCTCCCTCTCCCTCTGCTGCTCCCTCAGCTTGTGCTCTCTCTCACTCTCTCTCTGTCAAATAGATAAATAAATAAATAAAATCTTTAAAACATATATCATCTTTTCAGCATGCAACAATAATAATAAAAGCCCTAACCACATGTCAAGCTCTGTTCTAAGTGCTTTCCTCTATCAGGGCATCATTTAATTCTCTTAGCAAGACAGAATAAAAGAAAAAAATAGCAAGCATTGCATATAGGAAGGGAAATATTATTTTGTGATGATTTATTTTAGTTTTACATTTTAGTGTGTGTATGTACAGAATTACGAGGTGAAATGCTTAGTTTACAGCGGGTTGCAACCACAAAGATTTGAACGCCACTAGTGTAGTCAATGAGAGTTATTAATAAGCCAGAATAATATAATGTGTGTAAGATTCTTAGCACAAAGCCTGGTATAAAGACAGGATAAGTGGTAGATGCAGTTGTGACCACCGTCAAGGCCTGCCTCACGAGCGTCTACCTGTGTCATTGCTCAGGGCTCTGCACTTAGAAGGCCCTACACTTGGTTTAATG
Organism: Ailuropoda melanoleuca; assembly: GCF_002007445.2. Lineage (NCBI taxonomy): Eukaryota > Metazoa > Chordata > Mammalia > Carnivora > Ursidae > Ailuropoda > Ailuropoda melanoleuca. The sequence continues at coordinate 61,003,939 of NC_048230.1, read as the reverse complement.
CTCTGCTGTCATTACCTTGAAATTCTTCATGAGTTTGAAGAGGGGGTCCTGGATCTTCATTTTGTACTGGGTTTCACAAATTATGTAGCCAGTCTTATTTTGTATAGTTGTTTATCACTTATTAAAATAGTTATTTATACTATGAACTATTTTTTTTAAAGATTTTTATTTATTTGAGAGAGAGGGACAGAGTGAATGAGAGGGAGAGGGGGAGGGAGAGAAAATTTGAAGCAGACTCCACACTGATCACAGAGCCCGATGCAGAGCTGGATCCCACAATCGTGAGATCATGACCTAAGCTGAAACCAAGGGTCCAAAGTTTAACCAACTGAGCTACCCAGGCGCCCCATATACTATGAACTATTTAATTATCACTTATTACCATCAAATTCTATCTCTGCCTCTTACTAGAGGACTGTGAGAGAGAATACAGTACATAAATCCTCTGTCTCCTTTGCCTTTTCTGTAAAATAGGGTATAATAACAGTACTTCCCCATAAGGTTGTCGTGAAGGTTTATTTTTTTTTAAAGATTTTATGTATTTACTTGAGAAAGAGCGAGAGTGAGAGAGAGCACAGAGGGAGAGAGAGAAGCAGACTTCCTGCTGAGCAGGGAGCCTGATGCAGGGCTGGATCCCAGGACCCTGGGATCATGACCTGAGCCAAGGACAGACACTTAACCAACTGAGCCACCCAGGTGTCCCGTGAAGGTTTAAATAACACATGTTCCATGCCAAGAGCACCTGGCGCATAGTAAGCATGCCAAAAATTAACTATTATCATTATTATTATTATTATATTATTACTATTGGCTTTACAAACAAAGTTAACCTTGGGCCTGTTTTTTGTTTTTGTTTTTGAGAGTGAGAGAACAGGGGATGGGCACAGGGAGAGGCAGAGAGAACATCTTAAGCAGGCTCTACGTCCAGCCTAGCATGGATCTCACGACCCCCAAGATTATGACCTGAGCTGAAATCAAGAGTCGGACGCTTAACTGACTGAGCCACCCAGGCGCCCCTGGGCCTGGTTTTTCCACTGCACATTTTGGGGGAAAGGATGACTGACTATAAGAGTGGTTCTGGAACTTAGCACCAGATTACTTTGAGAATCTGATGGCTATCTGAGGAAAAACCCAGACAGTCCATGCACATAGGCACACATATTGCCTGCACGCTGATGGGCCTCTGAGGCAAGGCTGGGGCTCCAGGTCAAGGACCTCGGAAAGCAAAGATCACCAGTAGCTCTTCCGGTCCTGGAGTCTGTGGGTCTCTGGGGTGGGAACAGCCAGGCAGCCAAAGGAGCATTACTACTTAAGGCTGGGGTGTCTGCTTGCTTTGGCGCTTTAAGCCAGCAGCTATTTTTAGTTTTGCTATATATGGCCAGGGCAGGAAGAGGGCTATAGGCGGGGGAGGGGTGCCAGGAGGCTTATAGTAGGGTTGGGGAGCGGGAGCTCCTTGCCTTCGCCACCTTCCCCTCCCCAGCGGAGAGCTAGAGAGCTTAATTAACCTCTGGCTGACGTACCAGGCATGGAGGAGAGGGAGAGGCTGTGGAGGTGGGAGTGGCAGCGGCTTCAATGAAGATGCCACGTCAAGTCACTTTAGAACAGTGATTTTCAGACTTTTTTGACCACAACCCGAAGAAATACATTTATACACACATCACGTAAGAAATACGCAATGCATGTAAACACAGATGTTTTTATATACACACACATTATTATATATGTCCATCTGTCTTCAGCTGAACAAACATTTCAGGAAAAAATACTTTCTTATTCTCTATGAAACACTCCGCCTTTTCTGTTCTTTCATTTTTAAAAATGCAGGTCATGACCCACTAAATTGATTTGACCAACTATTAACGGGACGATACCTCCAGTTTGGAAAACTGCTGTGTCCTTTGACTGCAAGGTAAGGTGGAGGAAATGGGACATACGGTCCCTTTGATCAGTACTTCCTAAAACTGGGGATAAGATGCAAGTTTCAGCTTTATCTCCTGGCTGGCTGCAAGTTCTAGACCTCCTGGCTTTTGTGCAGTCTGTTCTCTCAACCTGGAGCACTCGTCCTCGACCCTTGTCACCTGGCTCACTCCACACTTCAGAGCCCAGCTTGCCACTTACTCCAGGAAGCCTCCCTGAATGCCTAAGTCTGGTTAGTTGCCAGCCTCTTCCTCCCTTAGCCCCCAGTACTTTCCTGCCTAGCACCCAACACTCTATTGTATGATTTCCTGTAGATTCTATGGAAGGTACGGACCCTTTCCATTCTGTTCAATTCTATACTCCTCCCTCCCAGGACTATACTGCTGGCTTCATAATAATCACTCAGTACGTATTTATTGGGCGAATTAATGAGAGTTAACAGTAATTATAGCAACTACCGTTTATTTGAGTACCCATTTTTCCCATGAGAAATCTTAGGACAGTTTAGCGTAAGTCCATTTTATTGGTGAGGAAACTGAGGGTCCACGATATGAAATAATAGGATAGGCCCAGGTAATAACTCAGGGCAGCCTGACTCCCAGCCGATTCTAATCACAGGATCTTATTTGTCCACATTCTCTTCAGCACTACTCAGGATGGGGCAAAGGGCAGGTCCTTAATGAACCCTCAGGGAACTGACGACAGGTTGATTAAAGAGATTTTCCGAAGCAGTGGCCACATCTAATTTTGGAGAGCTGCACCTCGTGTGTGGCTTGGGAGAGATCTGTGAGGTTTCCAGGGCCCCTGGATGTGGGACTGTCTCATTCGGAAGAACAGTCTGGGCCTCTGACAACCCAGAGGAGCAGGTCTTCCAGCTAACCTGACCTGAAGAGCTCCCCTGCACACCCAGAATCAAACCCAGGGCTCTGCAAAGCCTACGTGATCTGGCTCACACCCACAGCTCCAACGTCAGCCCCTGCCTGTTCCCTTCATCCACTCTATTCCTGCCACCTGGAATTCCTGCTGTTCCTCAAACATGCCAAGTCCAGTTCTGCCTCAGGGCCTTTGCGACTGCCATTCCATCTACCTGGAAGGCATTACACTCTCCCAATTCCTCCCATCCTGCTTCCCAGACCACGCTGTTCAGAAACTCCTCTTCTTCCTTCTCTATTTTTTCGTACCTTTGCCTGCTCACTGCCCTGGCTCCTGGAGCTTGCCTTGGGACGGTGCCTGCCACATCGTTGATGCGCCAATGATGCCACTTTGCATAGGTAACTGACACCCAGCCAGCCCTCAAGGATCATCTCCATGATGTAGCCAGAGAAACTGGGGCCTGCTCGCCACGTGTCCCCAGTGCTCAGTGTCCAGCATAAACATCCAAGGAATCGAATGGCACCGAATTGTAGAGGTTCAGCAAATGGCTGAAGGTCACCGAATTAGGAAGTGTGGAGCCAGAATTTGTCCTTGCACTGTCCAATTCCAGCCAGCGCTGTGTAGCCACTGTACCCACAGAAACTCTGGGGACACAACCTCATTAACATCCAGGCACATTTGAGGGTGGGCCCTGGCCAGACACCCACCAGCGGGCAGCCCAGTCGGGAGCCCATCCTGCACCTGGGGCCCCTCTGTATGTGCCCACAGGTCTCAGCTTGAGCACAACCTCACCCTGGGCTGGCTCACACTCCTTCCTGCTCCACGACAAACCCACTCCCAGACTGCCCACTTCCTTCCCTCTGTCATAAAGAGGGGAGACCAGTGACAAATATAATATACTATGAATGCCTTCCGACAGACGCCAAAATATTTTTTTTAAGTAGCTATAGTTTTGAGTTATCTGTGTCAGCTCCTCTTCCCAATGGGGTATGTTAAGGAGACTTCACAGAAGTAGCCTGAGCCAGAAGGAAACTGCATGACCCTTTAAAGCAGAGCCAGCCAACTTTTCCTGTAAATAGCTGAATAGTAAATATTATAGGCTTTGTGGGCCAAAAGGATATTATGTAGGGACTTTCATATAGTTTCCACATGTCACAACGTAGAGTTCTACTTTTGATTTTTTTCAAATATTTCAACATGTAAAACCACTTTCAGCTCATAAGCTGTACAAAAACTGGCAATAGGCCAGTTGGGCTGGCTATCTATAGTTTGCAAGTGCCTGATTTAAAGCAATGCTTCTTAAACTTTAATGTATATAAAAATTTCCAGAGGGGTTTGTTAAAACAAATGCCTGGGCCTACCCTTAGAGGTTCTGATTTAGATTCAGGTCTAGGTGAGGCCCCTGAATTTGCAATTTTAACTGGTGGACAGATGATGTTGATACTGCCTGTCTAGTGACCATATTTTGAGCAGCACCTGACATTCTAAAGACCATTTTGTGGATGAGGAAACTGAGGCCCAACTCAGTGATATATGCAAAGTCACGCCTAGTAGATGAGGTGGTGGCGTCTTCTCTGCCACTTCCCTTGGCTGTTTTGCCACAGAAAATTCCTCTCCATCTCCTTAACCCACCGGGCACACTCATGCTTTGGAGCTTCTTTCTCATTCCTCTCCCCACTCACACCCTCTCTAAGGAATTTTCCCAACAAGATCCAGCTCAGATGGCACCTCTTCTAAAGCAGTCCCTGACCTCCTCAGATCTACCTTCTCTGCCACAGCACTCTGTACCTACTCGTGTATAATTTTTTGTCTACAAGCCTGAAGCCTTAGGCTGTATCTTATTCCTCTTTATATCTAACTCGTTTTATAATACCTGGCAAATAGGAGGTACCACAGAAATATGCACTAAACAAAAGGATGGATGGATGGATGGATGGATGGATGGATGGATGGATGGATGATTGGATGGGTGGGTGAATGGATAGATGGGTGGTTGGATGGATAGATGGGTGGGTGGGTGGGTGAATGTATGGATGAGTGGGTGAATGGATGGGTGAATGAATGACTATTTCATGATCTATTGCTTGAAAATAATTTTCATGGCGAAGTTGAGATTAGACCCAAATTCTTCTAGAGCACAAGCCAGGGCATATTCCATGGCTGTTTGTAATCCTAGCACGCAACCAGTAGTAGTTCGGTTTTACTGAATGTGTGTTGAGTGTGTATTTATACAGCAGGTCTTGTCCTAAACACTGCTCAAAGGCCCTGTTATCGGCCCCACCCTTACAAACAAGGAAATGGATGCTGAGAGAGGTAGGGCAGCTTGCCCAACGCCACACAGCAAAGAACATCCTGGCTCTTCAGATTCTGTGTCACATCGCCCCTCCCTCTTCCCACCCTCCACCAGTCTTCCTCACTGGCTCCTACCAGCTCTGCCGGCCCCAGGCTGGGCTCACCTCCATCTGCATAGGTCTCAGTGCCATAGCCGTCCTGCAGGCCATTGTTCCAGGTGCCCTCATACTTGGCACCGCTGCTGCTGCTCTGCCGAGTTCCGTAACGTCCCTTGAAGCCGTGTGTCCACTCGCCCTTGTAGAGCCAGCGCCCCTTGGTCTCTATGCCCAGTCCATGCCGTTTACCCTGGCTCCAGTATCCCTCGAAGGTGTTCCCACTGGGCCAGGTGTAGACGCCGGCCACTTCGAAGCCAAAGTTCCAGGAGCCCGAGTATTCACCCTGGCCCTTGGGGCCCGTGCACAGTCCGTGTCCGTGGGCCTTTCCCCCCTCCCAGCCCCCGCAGTATGCCCCGCCATCATCAAAGTCAAAGCGGCCCCCACTCATCTCATCATAGCCCCTGACAGCCTCACCGTCCTCCAGCTTGGGGGAGAGAGGGCGATGAGGGGTGCCAGCGACGTGCTCCAAGCACACTCAGGGCTGGGTGCCCCTGACTCACCACTGTGCCCCAGGAGGGAGAAAGCAAGATGCCACCAGAGGCTGAATGAGCCCAGGAGCCAAGTCAGCACTGGGTCGGCTGGTCAGTGCCATGCCTGGGAGGCCCCCACTCAACCAGCCAGAGGAAGGCTGCCAGTTGGGAAGGAAGCAGGAGGGGAAGATTCAAAGTCTCCATGAGCGTCCCAAGTCTGGCTTCCCTGGAGTCAAAGGAAAAACGGTGTGATCCCTTTAAGAAGCACAGTGAAAGGGGTGGGGTGGAGGGGTCCCCAGTCTGTTTCGAAGAGGGGAAATTCCTCCTTGGTGACAGCCCCCAGCCTGAGGCTGAATTCCTGCAGCTGGCTGGCCCCCTTCTCCACCCAGTGGGTGTGCAGATCTCCCTGCCGCTGCCCCGCCCCTCTCGATCCTGCCCTCCTCCTGGGACGGAAAGGTCAGTGTTGCCCTAACAAGGCCATTGGATCTCAGAAGCTGCTCCCAAAATAACCCCCTGGCCAGCCCAGCCTCCTTCAAAGCGGGAGGGGTGTTTCCAATTGGGCTAGTGCTTCAGACCCAGGGAGTAGATGGAGGGGCGAGGAAGGGCCGCTGAGAACTAAGAGTAGGTAGCTGGGGCAACTGGGTGGCTTTTCTTCCCCTGGCTGGGAGCTCCCTTCCACCTTCAGGGTCCCCTAGTCTGCAGGAGGGGAAGGTGCAGAGGGGTCAGGGAAGGGAAGGGAGGGGAAAGGGGGACTAGAAGAACAGCCAGTCCTGGAACACTTAAAATCCCCCAGAGCATAGAGGTTGGCAAATCTCAGCCCCACTACCACTCACATGCCCTAACAGGTCGTGGGGCTATACACGCTGCCAGCCCCATAAAGGAATCTGGTGACCTAAAGGGAAAGGAACGGGCATGGTTTCACATATGTTTTTGAAAGCAGAGGAGGGAACTCAGGAAGAGAAGTGAGGTTCTGGAAACACAGTCTGGAAGATAGAGAAAACCTGAGTCCAGTGCTCATGCACAGCCCCCAATCCCTTTCCACATGTCTGGGAAAACCCTGGAAGGAGCCCGCAGAAGGCAGAAGGCTCCCCGGCTCTCTTCTGAGGGGCGAGGAGCTTGTCTTTCTCTACCTCTGAGACACAGGGTTGCTGGTTATTTGGAATGAGATTGTCTCTGCAATACTCAAGGACCGTGATTTAAAAAAAATATATATATCCCCTTTCCAAGTTCTCTTTTTCTCTGGTGTCCTCAGAGCCTGTGAGGCCAGACTTCAGAAAGCTCTTGGGGCAGGGTCAGGAGTGAAGGGCCTGGGTGGATTCCCAGCACTCAGGTTCCCACCAGACTTCAGTGAAAGGGACAAATAAATCTCTATGACATGAAGCTGTGGCCAGAACTAATGGCTGGAAATCCCAACCGAGCCCAGGGTTAACAGGAGCATAGAGTAATTCTGGGAAAGGTAGGAGCCATCAAGAATAGGAAGCTGTTGTGGGGAGGGCGGGTGGAGAGATAAGGAGGACGGGGAGAATAGAAATCACTAAAAAAGCAAGGGCAGAAGGCACTTGAGAACTATTGGACTATTATCTGACTTCAAACTTAATCTGACATACTCCAAATCCCACGATGACTCAGGCTCCTTGAAGTCACTGCAAAAGATGTGTTTTTGTTTCAGAAATGGACAGAAAATGTTCTCTCCCTTCATCCCAGCAGACTCCCAGTTCTTCCTGGTTCCTTCTCTGTTAAAGAGCCCCTTCTGGGGTCCACGTCCCACCCCCAGGCAGAAACACCCAGCCTCTGAGCTCACTATCGCTGGCTGTTTGCTGAGTGGACAGGCAGCAAGTAGCAGTGGAGAGAAACTGCATCGTCTAGGCTTGGGCTCACCATCCGACCAGGTGGACGGACTGAACTGCTTACACAAATTCACTTCTAAGAAGGCCCCGCTGCCGACCCCAGAGCGCTCTGCTTTTGCCACCTCTCACTGAGGTCTCTGGAGATCACACGTTTCTCTCCAGCTCTGCTCTCAAGGGGAGAGGGAAGCAACATCTCAAAGTGGAAGTTAGAGGAGTTTGAATCGCCCAAGTTCAATACTCTTTGTAGTTAAGTGCTGGGCAAATCACCATAATCCTGTTCTAAGGCTGGTGGCTGCTGTGTCGTCCTGAGCTGTTCCACCTGATAAATTTAGCCACTGTGCAGCCCCGCAGCTCCCTATGGTGGTTCCCTACCAAGGGTGGGTACACATAAGATTTAAGTTCAACACCTGTTGAATTTAAAAACATCAACAGATTCTAGATTCCAGAGCTCCCCCCACCCCAAACCAATGAATAGATTGTCCCCGGAAAAGGCTTGGGCAACTGTATTCTTTTTAAAAGCTCCTCAGATGAATCTGACTCATTTCTGGTTAAGAACCACTGTATGTTTTCAATTAAGAAACTGTTTCTCAATAGCATTTACACATTCACGAATCCATTTACCATAGGCCGTGTAGGGTAGGTAGTTGTGGAGTTAGGTACGTGTTCAAATCCCAGTTCTGCCGCTCACAAGGGGTGACCCTGGACCAATTGTTAATTTCTCTATGCCACAAATTCTTCAACTGTAAAAGTATCTACACCTCAAAGGATTATTAGTACTGAGGATAACAGTATCTTCCTTATATGGTTGGGTAACTTAAGCCTGTAAAAAGGCCTTAGAACACACTAAACACCTAATAACTATTAGCTATTATTATATTCACCTAAGTTGCCCTTCAAACTTGAATGCTTAATAAGATAGTCACCAAAGAGGTAAGTCAGAAAAATAATAAATACCTTGACACCAAAGTACTCCTTCCTCTTCACAATACATGTTTACTCAACACTGCCTGGTGGTTTTTCACTTTTTAAGATGATAAACTATGTTATTGGTAAAGGGACACTTTGATTTCTTAAAAGTTTATGTAAATTTTTTTGCCAAATTTGGTACTGGCCTTAGGGACCAGCGCCAAGCTTGTCAAGAGGCTTTTGCCTCTCCTGTTAAACGAATGCATTCCGGGGAAAGGGAGGCCTCTTGAGGCCATCTGTGCATTACAGCCGCTTTTCCTTAGGAAAACGCAGTTCCTCGGACAGAAGGGAATTCACTAACCTTGGAAATGAATTCTAAACCGCTTTTAAAGATAGCTATCTCATTCTTGCTTTTTCCCAGGTCTTTTCTTCATCTGTGGTTGTTCTTTGATCAGAGAGGGCAGTCATTTGCTTCCTCTGTTTTTTTCTCATTTCTCAGGTGTGGATCGCTTCCTAGGGAGCCTAGAGGGGAGGGACCCGAAAAATCCAGAATTTCTGCACACAGAAATTCACTTGAGTACTTCTCAGCCACTGAGGACTCAGCTGAAGAAGCCCCGCCTCCCCAGACAAGTTTCCTGGCTGGGTTAGGTGCCTTTGCACATGTGGGCTCTTTCTCCAAACTATGAGTTGTTTGAAGCAAGGATTATCTTCACTCCAAAAAAAAAAAAAGCACTAATGCATACTTAGCACCTGGCACTCTGGCTCACACTTGTATGCCCAGTGCCTACACATAGTGGGTGCTCACCTTTCCTTCTCTGCACCATTTGGCAGTTTACAAGTCCCTTCTTAATTAAACGCTTTTTCATTTGACTGATAGGACTGCTCTCTTGATTCTGCTCCCGCCACTCTGGCTGCTTCTACCTAGTCTTTGGCTGGTTCCTCTTCATTCCGCTGACCTTTCTACCGTGGGAATGTCCCAGAGCTTGGTCCTCTGTCTGGGTCTTTACCTACATACACTTCCTAGGTGGTCTCCTCCAGTCTGAGCTTTAAGTAACACCCTATCCTGATGGCGCCTGCATCTGTGTCTCCAGCCTGTACCTCTCTACTGATCTTCAGTATAGGTCCACCACCAACATCACCACAGGGGCTTCTCAGAAGCACCTCAGACTTGATAAGAGCAAAACCAGACTCCCAACTTCTCCTTCTGGATCTGCTCCTCCAGCCAACTTCCAGCTTCTGAAAACCTTTGGAGTCCTTAGTTGCAGTTTTTCTCACATCCTGTATCCAATATCAGTAAATCCCCTCAGCTGTACCTCTAAAATAGTTCCAGAATACATCTTTTCCTCTGCACTGCCAAGTGTCAAAGCCACCAAAACCTACTGCCTGATTTACTGAAGTGACCTCCCACCTGCCTCCTTGCCTCCCCTCAGTCCACACAGAACAGCCGGGTGCTCTCAGTAAAGGCCAATCTGATATGCCTCAAGTCTCCTCTAATCCCCCCAGATGGCCCCTTACCTTATTCAGGAATCACAGCCTTTAAAATGGCCTGTGAGGCCCTCCATGACCTGCCCCTGCCCCATGCTTCTGTGACCTCGCCTGCTTCAAGCCGAGTTGACATCTTTGCTGTTCCATCTGTCAGGAATGCTCTGCCCCCAAATATCAAGGCTCACTCCTTCACTTTCTTCGGGTCTCCACTCAAATGTCACCGACCTCATCACAGAAGCTTCTCTGACCACCCAAATAAAAGAACCACCCTGTCCCCAGCCCTTACGATCTTGGAATTCTCCTCTCTCCAGTACAAGGATGTCATTCTGCTTGCTGTTCTATTCCCAGCACCTAGGATGGCTGGCACTCCTGGAGTATTTGCTGAATAAATGGATGAAATGAATGTTCTACGAATAGTTAATAAAAGCACATGTCAGGATGCTACCTTTCAAACATCAGAGTAAAATTTCTCAATCCATAATCAGAGTCCATCTCCCAGGGTACATTCAAGAAAGATTGGTTCCATAAATCGCATTCTCAAAAGGTCCAATGTTCCAATGAGGGACACTCATACTAAAGTTGGCCCAACTGGGTCTGAGCAGAGTGTTTAGCTTCAAGATTCATGTTCTGAGATCTTGACTGAAATGTAAATACTTAAAACTTACTCCCATGGATCGGGAATGCTTAGCTTTCATCCAAGTCTGGATTTCTTCAATAGGTTACTCAGCTGTTGGAACTCTGTTCTCAACTTTGTCCCGACACCCTGCTCACAACAACTTTTGTTTGAAAGGAAGGCGTACCTTTCTTCATTTTCTGATGACTGTTCTGTTAGCATACAGAGTTAATAACTAGACCACAGGACCGAAAAGCTAAAAAGGACTTAAAAGACTGAGGAACCATCTTTATTCAAGTACTGCACTAAGCCAGAATTGCTCCACTCTTGCCAGTACAAAAGGTGAAGCAAGACACTGGTTGTGGAGATGAGGTAGGTGCCTTTATGGCAGAAACTCTAATAGGCTCATTAGTGGTTCTTAAACTGTGGTCTGGGGATCTACTCTTTCAGGGGATCTGTGAGATCAAAACTACTTTCATGATGTTAACATATTAACTGCCTCTTTTATACTCATTCTCCCACAAGTGTACAGAATTTTCTGGAGGTCACATGACATGCAATGTTCACAAGAGGTTGAGTGCAGAAGCAGATGAGACCTAGTTGTCTTCTATTAAGGCAAACATTAAAGAAATTTACAAAACTGTAAAACAACGCCACTCTTTTCACTAAAATATTTTGTTAAAGTTTCAATTAAAAATGTTAGTATGTAATAAAATCATTTTTAAATCAAGTAATACACATTTTTAAAATTTCTTAGTTTTAATTTCTAATATGGTAAATATTTATAAGTATAACCCACAAAAACACAAGCTCTTTGGCACCCTTAATTTGTAAAGGAGTCGTGAGACCAGAAGGTTTCACAACTGTTGGCTTAGGCATATGCAATAGCATTCCTTCTGTCAGCATCATTCAGTAATCTCTCTGCTGCTTCCAGCGCTGTGATGGCAAGGTACTGTGCTCCCTTGCTCGAACCACAGCCTTCAGATGTCACTAAATCCACACTGAACTAGTAACTAGCAGAGATTTTCCACCACTTATGTCCAGAGCTTTTCTGGGGAATACTCTTCCCACTCTCCCAAGTACAAATCACAGTAGGTGTGAAGCCCAGACCCCAGTGTCATGAACCAGCTCCAGTCAGTGGGATGTTTTAGTAAAGAATAAAACTTATTTTGTAGTCTAAATAAAAGTTAAACCAACTTTGTTAACATGATGTTAAAATGGCTGGACAAATTTTCACTCAATCTGATGGGAATGCTTAGGATGATGGTCTGAATTAAAATATGTTATATGGTTATGTGTAAAATTCACTTTGCAGCCACCTGAAAAAGATAGGGATTCATCCTCCAGCTGAAACTGAGGAGAGAGTTTTTTTTTTCCCCACCAAACTCTGGAGGGAATTTTTGGATGGCCAACCAGAAATACAAGATATAGCATGTATAAAATTCTGTTTTGGGTTGGCTGGGGTAGGAGGGCAGTGCAGAGAGATAATATCCACCCAGAACATTTGAAACTGAGGTATGAGATCTACATTACAACTGACTGAAACATGCCACATGTTAAAATGCCATAGATGGAGAAGATGCACGCTAGTTTCAAATATTACACCCCCTTTCCAACTGAAGCAGCCCGCTCCGAGCTGCTTCTTACCTGAGAAACTTCATGTAACATGCCTTCATGTACCAAGTGCCAGCAGGGTTTATTTGGTGATGGTTAATGATTCTCTCAAACAATACAGGGCGGGCCAGCTAGTTTATTCATATTGAATCTAAACCTTAGATCTCTGGCTTAACAATAACTTAAGGAACCCTGAAAGACACAATAAACTTGTGTTAAATCAGAGATGGTTTAAATCAGTCATATAACTTCTAAGATTCTGGGCTGGCAACTACAGTACGACGAATGTTCAGTCCGGTTACAAAACGTTTCATTTTCCTTGGCCAACAAATCTTAAACAGATCTGAAAAATGAACTGCTTTACAAAGGCTTTTACCATATACCCATCACTAACAGTCAAATGATTATGGTTTCTTCATCTCCCAGAAACTTTTCTAAAGAGGAGGGATTTTCCTTTGATCTGCTCACCTTGGTGCGTATGTAAGAACGCAGAGTGTAAGTTTAAAGAACGAAGATGAACGGAGATGCCAAGAAAAGTTTTTATTGCAAGCACAGTGAGCAGAAGGAGACGTCTTCTCACATAACGTGGCCGCAAGGTCTGCCATTAACTAAATCTCTCTGACAACCCTTCATTGGTTTAAAGCATATTACTTAGTTTCTTGCTATCAGGTGTACATCATTTCTGCCATGTGGGACATTTTCTTGGGAATATACAAGTAATATTCCATGTAGCCTGACAGGTCCTCAATGGTCACATCATCCACATAGACTCGAGCTTGCTCAGAACAGGAGCGGGGGGAGCCAGACAGAGTTCTGGTGTGGAGCGACTGAGAGTAGTCCTCAAGCATAGATCTTCGCTCTGGGGCCAAGGGAGGGACACTCTGCAGGCCTGAAAAGGAATACACTTCCATATCATGCCATCTCTTACACTGGCACTCCTTGCCTATGCATGCACATGGCTTGCCCTGGTTTAGCTTGGAAACGGATTGAAAGTCAGAGAGATCATTGGCCTTGAGACTTGCTTGGGAGACTTGGGTAGAATCAGAGGTGTCTTCCTTCTTACTCTCTGATGGGAGCCTGGGAACCGCAGTTCTCAAAGGCTCAACGATTGCCCCTGTGTGATTAGTATCGAGAGATGTAGAGCATTCTCCTGCATTGAACTCTTTAGGGGTGGAAATGCCCAGCCCACTGCTGCTATCAGGGGAGTCAGTCTGGCTTTTGTGCTTGAGCTGGCTGCTGGAAGAAGAAGCTATTGTACTGCAATGTATAAACTTTGGAGGATGAAGGACAGGAGACTTAGAACGTCGACGACGCTGGGTTCTCACTGCTCCTCGTGAAGACTTCCTTGTAGACCTAAGAGGAAAACAGTGCACAAAAAGATGTTGGGACACGCAGCTCTCCTAAACGGATTCTTTGTGATAGCTGAAAATCTACCTCCTCTCAAGTTTGAGGTCCTAAGTTTCCCCCAAAGAGATGTGCCTACCTCCATTTTCAAGCTGCCTAAGTCTGTGTCTCAAAAACCTCAGCATCTCCTTATTAGTAAGCTATAGACACAGGAGAGGTAAAGGGTAGTTTTTAATCGCATTTCTTGGGCCAAACACTGGGTGCAGAACACTTCCCTATCCAAACCCTTGGCCTGAGAATCTTCAGCCACTGGGGCTGGAAAAGCACCCCTCCCCAACCCACTTGATGCTGTAAAGCCCAACTGTTATGCGCTGTGCTCTGAACATAACAGCTTCCATACCACTGTGTGAGGCTGATGATGCAAATGGCCACTATGTCATGCAGTCATGATTACCACATACAGCAGCAGATTTAGGATTCATTTCTATCACTGACAAATAAATTTAGACTCCCTCAAGTTTTCAGACATTGGGAATTACCAGATGCTCTACATAACTTTTAATAAAATATTTAAATAAATAAAAGAGTTGAGCAAAGGGAAAAAAAAAAAGAGAGAGACTCAAAACTGCCAAGCAAAACTGAAAACAGAACCAAAAAGAACTTTAAAAAATAAAAAGAAATCCTGTATTTGAAATTAAATTAAATGGCTGGGCCAAGCAGCTGAATAGAGCTAAGAAAGAAATACTGAACTGGAAGATAAATCGGAATTAGTTGTAACAGGGTTCAGCCAACTGTAGTCTATGGGTCAAAACTGGCTGTTTTCATACAGCCCACAGACACTGCTCCTGTGGGCTAGCACTGGGAGCCACAGAGACCAGGCTGGGTATCCCCCTTCACCCTGGTCTCTACTCCCTACGCCTGCCTTCCTGGCCAGCAGATGTGTCACACCACTGCTGAGGTCCCATGCTGGTGCCATCTACATGTTGGGGCTCTGCTGTCAGCAACTGCCAGCACCTGAGAGGTGGCATCTCAGTTCAAGAGTGCGGCTTGTGTGGGGCTCTCTGGAGGAAAGAAGGGCTGGAATCTGGGTACCACTGGGGCACAGGGTAAAACTGACTCAGTATTGCCACCCATCCCCCCATCCCACCCAGCTAATCATTTCATCCTGAAACAAGCAATTCAACACAAAGTGTGTCCACCAGCCAGGATGGTGGGCATTAGGCAAGTGGGGCAGGGTAGGAATTTTCTCGCTTACATACACACCTACATAACATCCTTGAATCTCACCTCTTGGCCTCCAAAGCCTAAAATATTTATTATCTGGCCCTTTACAAAAAAAATTTGCCTACCGCTGACCTAAAACGTAGTACAGAGACTTGGAAAAATGTAGGAAAAGTTAAAAAACACAGATAGAATAAGAAATCTCGAGTTTCCCAAGAAAAGACTATAGAGCATGGAGGACAAGTGAGTTTTGAAGAGATAAGGGCTGAGAAATTTTCTGAATTGATGAAAGAGATCTACAGATATAGGCAGCACCTGAAACAGGACAAATAAAGAGCAATCCACATCTAGACCCACTGCAGCAAAACTGCAGATTCTCTAAAACTGAAACATCTTATTAAAGGCAGCCAGAGACCAGACAGATTCCCAAAAAGAACAACAGTAAGATCGAAGGCTGACTTTTCAACATCAATAATGAAGTCAGAAGAGAATGAGTATCTTCCGGGGCTATGAGAAAATATCTAGAACTAGGACTTCAGGCATATCAAATCAGGTGTATCTTTCAAGAACGAGGATGAAACAAAGACATTTTCAGATAAAGCAAAGTATATTTACCAATAGAACATGATATCATGGACGGAGAGGGAGCCATTCAAATTCATTCTATGGGGAGTTCTACGAGAGACCCTATTTACTAACAACAGATCTTTGCTGAAGGAATTTCTGGAGAAAGAACTTTAGGAAGAAAGAAAGGCAAGCATCCTATATGGAAGGTCTGAGATGCAAGAATTGTGAACAAAGAAACTGTAAATGAGATAAACAAACACTTTATTTAAATAATAAAACCTGTTTGTCAGATTAAAAAGAAGTGAAAAAACTAAAATATTGGGCAACTACACATAGAAGTCAGGAGGTCAGAATAAGAAGATTATAAGGAGAGTTAAAACACTGCTGATGCTTAAACAAGAAGGGTCTGAAACTGGGTGGGCAAGCTTACATGCATGGATTTTCTATAGTACTTGCAAATGTATTTTTTCTTCCTCCTAATTTTCTTAATAAAGTTTTCTTTTTTCTATCTTATTGTAAGAATACACTGTATAATACATAAAACACAAAAAATATGTGTTAATTGACTGTTTATGGTATCTGTAAGGCTTCTGGTCAACTAGGGGCTACTAGTATTAAAGTCTGGGGGAGTCAAAAGTTATATATGGATTTTTGACCTGCACAGAAGTTAGCGTCCCTAACCTCCGTGTTGTTCAAGAGTCACTGTAATAACTTTTGTCTTTGTTAATAAGCACGTATGGTGGAATTTCAAGGCTAACTAATAAAAGAACAGAAACACAGCATATAATTTCCCAGCCAGTGGAAGGAAAAGTGGTGGGGGGAAAAAACAAACCTATTTCAAACAATTTTTTAAAAGGAGGGGAGAAGAAAAGGGAAGGCAGGAAGAGTAAAAAAACAAACAAAAATCAAACACAAAGAAGCAGGACAAGTAGCATAAAGTAAAATAGCAGAAACAAGTCTAAATATATCAATCAATAATCAAAATAAATGTAAATGCACTGAACTCAGTTTTAAAAAGATTATCAGAATGAATAAAACAAAATAAGCCATACGTATTTATGAAACACGTCTAAAATTTTAAAACAAATAATGTTTGAAAATAAAAGACAAAAAATGATACAATAGGCAAATACCAACCAAAAGACAACTGGATCAACTATATCAATTCTGGCAAAAACAGACTTTAAGACTAGCCATTACGAGGAACTAAGAATGTCACTTACATCATTAAAAATCTCAATTCAGAAGAAAAAACTCTAAACTGGTATGAACCTGGACTGTATAATCCTAACAAAATGGCTTCAAAATACACAAAATAAAAATATGGAACTTAAGGGGAAAACAGACAAATTAACTCCCATAGGGAAGATTTCAACATACATCTCTCAATTATTGATAGATTGAAAAAAAAACTGTGGAAAAAATATTCAAATAATACATTTAAAAGCCTGACTTAATGGACATAAAAGAAACGAAAGAATGATTAGAGAAAACTCATTCTTCACAAACACACATAGGACATTTATAAAAATTGACTATAAACCAAGCCACATGGCAAGTCTCAGCAAATTCTCAATTGAGAAGAATGGCTCATGTCTAATCACTGGGCTTGGGGTTTGGTATCTAACATACTCTTTTCTGGATACTCAGGAAAGTCCAGTAGTATTGTAAAGTATTGGGACACAACCCATCTGCAGTAAGAAGCTCTTACCCGTGCCAACTGTCTTTAGATGCACACGAGGTTTTCAGTTTGGTATCATCCACTGCTGTTCTGACTGATGCTCTGACATTTGTGCCTTCTCCAACAGACAGTGATACTATGGACCTGAAGAAAACAATGAAGTTTACTGCTTACAGAAAACTGAAAGTAGGAGAACTTACTGTTCTCACCAACACAACTTATATTAATACCTTTCTCTGTCGTTTGGGTTTCTCAAAAAGTTGCTCATCTTTTAGAGTAAATTTTCCTCCAAAACCAAATTTAGGGGATCCTTAAAAGCCCATGGTTGCAGAATCAGAAGCCAAGAGTAATTCTTAAGTATGACCAGCAGCAGGATATAAATAGACTTTTAGGCTGTTTATCTGGGGCAGATAAGGCCTTACGTCCACAGAGAACCCTAATGACACTGACCACTTATTTTATGCGGGCAAATCAAAGCCATGAGAACTAAGTTGAGGAGCAAAAACCTCAGGAGACTCACTCTAACTTGAAAATGCGTATTTTTGACAACTAATAAACTGGAAATATTACTGGAAGTTAAATCTTTGCAATTTAAAATTACAGAAGTAATATGGGTTCCCAGTAAAGAAGATGAAAAAATTTGAGTAAAAAAAAGAACGTCTATAATCTCACAACCCAGAGATTTACAACATTAACATTTTGGTATAAATCCTTCCAGACCTTTTCAATATACACATATATACACACACACACTGGGCTCCTACTATACATGCTGTGGTATTAGTAACAATCCTTTAGAAAGAAACAATTATCTACTAAGTAAAAGGATGCTCACTGAAATTAATTTAAAATAAAAAGTAACAGGAATAACCTAAATGCTCAGAAGAAAATCGAAAATACTACATTATATAAATGATAACACATCTATTCAATGGAATATTAGGAATTTATTAAAAATTTAGTTACAAAGACCTTGAATGACACAAGATAATGCTTATAACATAACATTAAGAGAAAACAGCATTAGATAAACAACTATACATATATTATGATCTCAACTATGTCAAAAAACTATATGGTGTTAAGTACAGATGGTCTAGATTGTTAACAGCAGTATGTTAAGCTGAGATTTTTACTTCCTTTTTGTTTCTGTGAATTTTTCTATAATAAGCATGTGTTATTTTATAATCAGATAAAAAGGATTATGTTGTTTTCTAATAAATATATAGAGATTTATCCTGATAAGACAAATACCATTGGGAATCGAAACCTGTTGAACAGGATCATGCTAAATTCCTGGCAAGGCCTGGTTAGTTATGAGTCAGTACCTCAGATGTCCTGTTTGTAAATCAGCAACAGTATGAAACAACCAGAGCCATATGATACATTACACAAGCCTTATTCTGCTTAGTCATGGTAATGACTCACCCCTTACACTTTTATTTGGCTTTCTCAAATGTTCTCCACTGCTCCTTCCCTTTCTGTAATTTTACTTCAGGCAGATCACACACTACAAAGACGCCATATCTGACCAATATCTATGGTCAGATATCGCATCTTCAAAGGTTTTGTTGCTGTTGTTTTTAATGTTCCAGGTAATTTTTAGGGGCATTGAAATAGCTTAATTTTATGTTCCAACTTCTTAAAACACCATGAAAGAAATCTGTGTATGAAGAGTTACTCATATGAATTCATACATTCAGGGATTTATTTGAATATGTTTGTGTATGTGTACACACATTCCTAGCATTTTCCTGATTAAAAAAATTATTTCTATACCAGAAATCACTAAGAGATGTGACCATAATCTGGAACTATCTATTTCTCTACTTTGTTTTTACTTCCCAAAATGACTTAAAAATTACTGATCAATTTAAATGGCAAGATGGCCGTATCAGAAAAGCCTCTGGGAGGAGAATGAAGTCTCACTGAAGCAAATGGGGGCACCATTAACAGTTCTTGTGCAAACCCATTAGTATATCACCTGGTAGGCCAAAAAAAGAAACAAACAAACAAACAAAAAACGTACTAGCAGTAAGCAAACAGCCCTAACAACAACTATTTAATTTTTACTATGTGCCAAGTACTGTGTGCAACTCTTCATGTTGTCTTCAAGGTATCTTATAAAGGAATGGTTAAGAGCACAGTTTCTGGAGGCAAATTGGGTTCAAATTCTGACTCTACCACTTCTAACCAATGTGACCTTTAGCAAGTGACTTAATTCATCTGTAGCTCATCTGTAAACTGGAATAACTATAATATCTATCTTCTAAATTGGTAGTGAGAATTACATAATGTGTACAGAAACTTAAGCCAGTGTCTAGGGCATAGTGAGTAATAAATCTCCGTGATTATTACTTGTTGTGAAGTGTTCTACTCTAAGCTTCTAGGGTTTATTTTCCATTCATGAAAAGAAATATTCCTGTATCTGTCAAAGATCTGAGATTTCCTCTGGCCTGGGGTGAAGAATGGGGATGAAAACAGTCCTGCACAGAACATTTTGCAAAGGGCGAAATATTAACATTCAGACAGCAGCTGGTCTGCAGGTGCTCTAATTAGTTTGGCTAAAGGGTCCAACATTATTGATCTCAGGGACAGAACCCTAATGAAAAGAGGTTTCCATAGTGATAGACTTAGCAATCAGAGCATATGAAATCGAGAATGTCTGCGGATTTCTGTGGAGCCAATTCACTTTTAGGGAAAAACACTGTGATTCCCTAGAGATGTATGAGGAAATTCCTGACGGGACACTGCTTGATAATTTTGATTAAATACCGAGGTAGGCAACCTTCCTCAAAACTAAGGGAAACCAAAACACCCAACCTGGAAGTACGAATGAGCTGCTACTTTTCAAAATTTAACATTAAGAGTTTCTTTTATAAGTAAAATAATGCTGTGCAAAATTTGGTAGAATGTCACACTGTTAACATTTTTATCTTTTATGAATAATGAGAAATTTTAGAAGACAAGATCTTCTTCAGTGGAAAAAGCTACTTAAATCTAGTAAACAATTCCCAAACAACATAGTACAGATTTAATTACCCTGATGCATCCACTCTTAGTTTCTTGAAAGCGGTCTGTAGACTCTCCTCCTCTCCATCCTTGGCTTCGGATTTCATTGTGAAAGTTTTTACACTACTATGGGCGCTGCCGTTAATACTAAAATAAAATAAAAATAAAATGAGCAAAGTGAAAACTGGTAGGTTCAAAAGTATACCTTTTGTTAAAATCTATATTCCCGATACTATTACTACTTGTTGGGGGGAAAAAAAGCAAATTTCTATTTCTAAAAGGAATTTTCAGTGTAGACAGTTGGGGACTGTAGGTTTTATTTCTTAAGAAAAGACAAATGAAATGATACAGAAATATGTATTTATTATAACAGATTTTTTTTATTGACGTATAGTTGACATGTTATATTAGTTTCGGATGTACAACACAGTGATTCAATAATTCTATCTTACTCAATTATTATGATAGAATTTAAACTGTCCAAATACTTTATGCCAATATCCTGTTACAGAGCTTTGGAAACTAGATCACCTGAAATCTGTGTTTAAGTATACTTTTTAACATGGGGGTAAAAATTCATCCAATTGCACAGGTTAGAAACCTACAGACAAAATGACCTTTGCACCAAAAATAAATGGAAAAAGCTCAACCTACAACACTCTGATTCTTTACAGTGATACTGAGTATTTGTGTGGTCCAACCCCAACAATTCCCGTTAAGTATAACTTCGTGACACATGATAGCATCTCTCTAAAGCAATCCTGACCAGGTATCACTATTCATATTCATATAAATATTCATACTCATATATCAAGATGTTACCATTGTTAAAGCAGGATTACAAATATGTTTCAATGATTACTGATTATTCCACACTCTTACCAGTAAGTTTGATACCTTCATTTTTTTAGCTTTGAATTATTTTAATTATTATACAAGATAGAAAATAAATGAGCTATGCATACAACTCGAAAAGATAAATAGAACAAACTTTGCCAAAAGAAAAAGGTGGAAAGTAAAAAATTACATAAATTATTTTTCTGTAGATGCACCTTTAAATGATCTCCACTTAATCAACCAGTTCTCCATTCTTCCACCTTGATTTTTATACTTAAAGAAAAGGGGAACAGGAGCCAATCAAAGCAATAAGAGGTACAACAGAGAAGCAGAGAAGTCTGTTAATAAATCCTTTGAAATCTAGTTTCCGTATTTTTCCACTAAGGGAATTAATTAGTTAACATTAGTTAACATTAAATCTGAACAAAAAATAAATCAGTATCTATGATCATAGAGAATCAGAAAGAAAAAAGGTAAGACAAAAAATATAAAATGGTGGATTTGTGAAGCAAAGAATTAACTTTACCTTTTCCTTATTTCTAACCTGCTAACCCCATCTAACCCCCCCTTCCCCCCGCCCCCCCAGGCACTCTCAGAAGGAGCAGTGCCTCTCTGTGGACACTTGTAACTTCTCTGATTCCTTAACTGCTTATTTCTCAGGGGTGAGTTTGAGGTTATTGTGAGACCTCTAATATTCCAAAGGTCAGGGTGTCATAATATGTTTGATATAATGTAATCATATAGTACCAGTGGCAGAATAAAGCAGCAAGGCATTAACACTACTCGCTTATTTCATTTATTTATTTACTTACATGTAGAAGAAGGTATTTTAGGCAGATCACTCCGGTGAACACTGAAAATAGTCTCCAAAGAATTCAGCTAAGCTTTTACTGCAACTTCTTAAATAAAAAAATTTGAACACACTCCCCACATAT
This sequence comes from Ailuropoda melanoleuca, assembly GCF_002007445.2. Classification (NCBI taxonomy): domain Eukaryota; kingdom Metazoa; phylum Chordata; class Mammalia; order Carnivora; family Ursidae; genus Ailuropoda; species Ailuropoda melanoleuca. The sequence continues at coordinate 60,982,170 of NC_048230.1, read as the reverse complement.
TCTTGCTGGTTTATTTAACCAGTACAAGAACTTGAGGAAACATTATTAATTCCATATTTTGCTGGTTTCTAATGCTTTTGGATTTAGAGGGGGATCCTCCCCCAGATACACATTAGTGTCCTATATATCTGGGGAGAGAGGCAAGCAAAGATCACATATCCTAATATTTTTGAAACTCCACAGTACCTAAAAGAGCGCTACCAGAGATTATAAACAAATTCTTCCTGCTGGTAGAACTAAATTAAAGTTTGGCTTATAGTTTTCCTCAATTACTTTATGACCAGTCAGTCAAATGCTCAGACTATTGGCCCTTACAGAGTTAAACAATCTGAAGAGTCTCCCCATCCCTGAGGACCCCACACAAACCCTTTTCCGGGACTCTCTGGAAATCAGTACACATCACATCTAAATACACACTGCTTAATTCTATAGGCAGAAATTCATTCCATCCACAAATATTTACAGAATCCCTACCATGTGCTTTAGCACTAGACTGGATGTTAGGGATAGAAGGATAAACCTGACACACAGGACTGTGAACCCTGTTCCTGTAAGAGTTGGAATCTCATTCCTGCCCTAACACTGTGCTAAGAAGCTTTGCACCCAGATATGTAATTTTTAATTATACAGTCCTAACTTAATGGCACTGCAGGTGACCTCTAGATGTTTATACAAACTTAGCTAACATTCTTGTTGACACACCAAAAGATCTATTATTTGAAAACCAAAATAGACCAAAATAAAAACTGGCTATAGACTAAAACTTTAGGAATGAAGTTCTGTCTAAACTATTTTCAGACTTCCAATATTCTGTTTATGCACCCTTTCCCTGTTACATTAACCCAGAGCAAAGGCGAGTCTTAGACATGACCTTAAGAGCTAAATCAGACCATGTTTATAATTAATTGCAACAGGCTTATTATGCTCCTCTGTATTCCTAGCTTCCCATTCACTCAAATCAAGAGTTGTACAACTCCGGGAAACATATAATTGGTTTGCCCTTTTTCGTTAACATTAAATTTGTGGAGACATTTCTTGCCATTTTCACTTCACTGACTTCTTGAAAATGGAACAATTCCCAAAGAGATCAAAGTTTAAAGGCCTATTAGAAGTTACTTTGTATTGTTTTAAGTTAAATCACAAGGGGCAAATTTAACTGCCTCGGATTTTCCCAACCTTTCAAAAATGACAAGTAAAATTCTCCTAAGTTCCTCCATCAAAAGGGCAAATTCCTGGTTTTCTCTGACTTTCAACGAATAGCATGTGTCACACTCTTATTTATATCTTGTAGTTTTAACCATGACCTCTTTTAACCTCAAGCCCAGATACAAATTTCCAGGACCCTGAAAAGACCTGAGATCGATCAATAAAGGATCCCCGCGTAAGCGTGTCATCACAATGTTAAAGATTTAGAAACTTTCCCAGCCTCCCGGGAAGCGCGGAGTGCGGGAAAGAAAACCCTGTCCTGCAACCCCCTTATGACACAAACAAGTCTAGGTTGAAACTATCTGCCCACAGTCCAAAACACATTCACATCTCTCTCTACACACTCTCTCACCCCCTACACTCTCGAGGTAGAGCAAAAGCACGGTGTTATTTCTGTCCCCCCCCACACGCCCCCGACTCTGGATGGGTCGCGATTAAACAAGATCAGGGGGAAAGGTCAGAATCGGAGCGGAGGGCGGTACTCGGGTGGTGGAGAGCTGTCTAAGGCCCCAGCTCTGTCCGCCCGGGTCTCCAGCTGGAAAGGTGCCTCTACTGGATGCTCCCCCGGCCAGAACGAGAGGCTGGAGTTGCGCCGGGGCGCAAGGGATGCAGGAGAAGGCGGGAGCGGAACCGAAGAGGCAGCCAACGAGGCTGGGGCTCAGAAACAAGCGGGAAAGGGCGGGAAGAGGCAAAGGGCGACCAAGGAAGGCGAAAAGGGGAAGCTACAGCCGGGCAGGAGCGGGCGGAGGGGCGGGACGCGGCGGGGACCGCAGGGGCGCGGGAAGGGGAGAGAGAGCGGAGCTTGGGCCGACCCAGGCCGCGGCGGCCGAGGGGGCGCGGAGAGGCCCAGGCCCGGCCCGGCCCAGGCAGTCAGCGCCGGGGGGCGACGCGACGAGAAGCGGGCGGGCCCAGGGGAAGCCGCCCAAGGCCAAGCCGGACCGGCAGGCCGAAACGCGATGCCGGGGCCCCTCCCCGTCACGTCAAGGCACTCACCTCCTCGCAGCTGGGGCGCTCCGGGAATCCAGTCCCGTCAGTTCAGATCGTCTCTCCCCGATCGCGGCGCCTGACTGACCCGGATCCAAACCCGCGGAGGGGCCAGCCCGCGCCTCCGGAGTCGCACTGCGCCTGCGTCACTCAGCCACGCACCCCGCCCCCTGCTCATGCTCCTCCCACCCCAGTGACTAGGCAGCGCGGCAGGCGGTGGCTGCGCAGGCGCGGGGCACCGGCCTTGCCTCTCAAAAGCCCTGTACCCGCCCCTCTAGGAAGCACGTGCGTCTACGTCATTTCCTGTTATTCTCCTCGCTTAGTCCTCCGTCCTCCGTGGGTTTGCTCGGGACCGGCGTTTGGGGCGTGCCCGCTTCCTCTCTGTCAGGTGAGTGAGTAGGCGCTGTTCTTCCCAGTCGCCCAGCCGCCTCACTTCCCAAGGTCTCCCTGGGCCTGGTGCTTGCCCTGGAGTCACCATGGCAACGGAAGTTCCGGGGACCGAGGCCAGGGTGGGGGAATCTTCGTGGCACCCGCTGAGCTCTTGGCCCGAGTCTCCTTGGTGCGAAGGAACCTGACGGCCTGCGACGTCTCCAGAGCTCGAACGCAAGCGCTCGTCTCCTGGCCTGCAGAAAAGCGGAGGAGGTTATCACGGCCAGGGCCGGGAATGTGAGGCCGAAATTGGAATGGCTGTAATGCCTCTGTTTGACTTGAGACGACTGCTTTTACCTTTCTGGGCCAGTTTCTCCAACTGTTAAGTGAGGAAGTGGACTATATCAGCGAATCTCATTTTTACAGGCACGGACCCCTTGGAAAATCTAGTGAGAACTCGACGGAGAAATGCACATACGTACTAAATTTTGCAAAAATGTTTATGGGGCAGTTCACCGAAGTAGGTGATTTTAAGGGATATTTCCATTTGTAGGACTCTGACAGTTGCTCAGATGAAAGGCAGAGAAGGGGTGATGTGTGCAACAGTTGCAAACCAGCCTCCCCGCCCCATCACCAGGGCTGGTTCTGCTGAAGTAGCTGTGCCGCTCCGCGCTCACCGTGCCCCAGTTAAACGTTTGTACTTCTCTGAGCTTTGTGGAAAAGATAGCTTTCCTTAAAAGAATTGGCTAGAGTTGGTTCTGGCCCAGCACGGGGGAGGGGGGTTGTTACCTGAGCCAAAACTGGGCCCTTCCACTCCCACCCGCCCTGATACTCGGGTATAGTCACCTAACTAGATAGGCTGCTGGAAATAGTTTAGTCTGTCCAACTTAACTACAGCCAGACCTTGGAATGCCTGACCCATGTCTGGGAATGGAATCTACAAGTCATTGTATAAGGATGTTAAACATAAAGCATGTAGTGGGCCCTGGGTGAAACATTTTAAGTTCTCCTTGTTCCTACCAAAGGCTCATTAACTGACGGGATGAAAAAAAACTATTAATTGTGAAGTTCCAACATCAGACTTAATGATACTAATAACAATGGCTATCCTCTTCTGTGCAGCAATGTGCATATTCTCTGATTTAATATTCTTGTGACTTTATACATTTTACAGATGAGGATGCCTGGGAGTCAGGTGTTCGATCCCTTGTTCTTTGTCTTATCGCCCAAAGCTAGTAAGTTACTGAGTCAGCATTTAATTTGTCTCAAAAGCCTGTCCATCTTCTGCTGCCCATTTCTCAGCATCTCTTGGAAAAGAATAAAAAAAAGAGGAAAATGTGTGCATTTTTTCCTCAGGAGTTGCAAAGTGAGTTGCATCAAGACTTGTTATTAAGCTGTCATTTGAAAATAGTGCTTCAGGGGGAATGGGATAGACTGGTGATGGGTAGTAAGGAGGGCACGTATTGCATGGTGCACTGGGTGTTATACGCAACTAATGAAGCATCGAACTTTGCATCGGAATCCGGGGAGGTACTGTATGGTGACTAACATAATAATTAAAAAAAAAAAAAGAAAATAGTGCTTCGGATAAAACTCGCACGTACTTGAGGGCAAGGACTATAGATCAGTAATGAATCCCCAAAGCCCAGCAATTCCTGGAGGTTAGTAGGTGCTAAATACAGTTTTGATGAATTCTTCATTCTACCTACTTCCTTCCATTATGGCATTAAATACTAACAGCCAAAAATTTTTTAAGTGCTTCATGTAAGCATATCTCCATCATAAAGTCAGATGCTTTCTGAGAATGTGGCTCATTCCTCAGAGAGTATTTGGAAGGCAAGAACCTCTGGGGAATACTTACGAAGTCCATTAACTCACACCACTTGCTGTGGCCTGAAATTTCAAGTCATGACAGACAGGCCTGGCTTATTGTGTGGCACCTCATGATGGAATGAGATAGAGAAGCTAGAAAACATGTGATCTGAGGGAACAAAAAGCCAGATATGCCTCCTGTATTAGCAACACAGGGTCTTTCCAGCCATAGAAAAAGCCCTGAACTTATGTGCAGACTTTATGTACTTAGGAAATTGGCTAGGTATTAACTTAATGCACGTAGTAATGTCATTTCATCAGGAAGCTATCGTAGCTTAAATTCCTTTAGCAGCGCTTCCTATTCCATGTATCTTATAACTGACTGAGTAGAGGAGACTTAATTTCATCAAATTATACTGCAAAAACAATATACATAGGAGGATAACTTTGATTTTAAAAAATAACTTTGAAGAAGACAAGTTCAAAACCTTCAAAAAAATTTATTTTCCCAACAGTGTGGCTGCCATCCTACCAGCTGGTAATCTGGAAGTCGTCTTAAGTGTTTTAAGGCTCAAAAACATCATTCCTTACCTTGATACAATTTGAGAAATGATTTTGGAGTAGAAGATGGTGATGATAATGATCATTTGTATCTTTATTTACAAGGACTGCCTCATTTAATCTTAATTTAATTCAACTTGCAAAGCAGTTGCTTTTATTTTGTCCATTTTACACCTGAGTAAACTAAGAATCAGAGCAGTTAGATAAGTCATTCAAGGTTACACAGCTTGTAAGTGGCAGAATTGGGATTCAAATTTAGGCCATTTGACCCTACACCCACCTTCCTGGTCACTGAGTTAGGCCACTTTTCTTAGTCTCAACCCATCTTCTCCTTACACACCCTAACTAGACCAGGCATGCTTGCTTTCACCTGGGAAATTCACTGGGCTTGAGGAAATGTGCTGCCTAGGATGTGGGACTGTGTTCCAGCTGCATTTGACTTGCCTATTCTTGGACTTACCAGGCACATTTCCCTCTCAAGTCTTTTGTATTTGATGTTCTTTCTACTTGGAAGGTTGTTTACCCACAACTCTCCTCTACATTCAAGTCTGCTCATGTGGTTCCCCAGCAGGGCCTTTCCTGGCTACCCCAGAAGACCCCTTCATCTGTGTCCCTTGAACTTTCTTTTTATTATAGCACTTACCACTACCTGATAACATATATTCGTTACCATTCCCCTCACTAGAATAGAAGTGAGCTGAAAACAGAGACTTTGTCTCTTTTGTTTATCACTACTTTTCTCATTGACTCCTAGATGATATTTCCTACAGTTAAGCACTCTGAAAAAATAGATGTGTCTTATAATTGACACCTGTGTCCTGGTAGCATTTTTTTTNGTGAGGCCGAAATTGGAATGGCTGTAATGCCTCTGTTTGACTTGAGACGACTGCTTTTACCTTTCTGGGCCAGTTTCTCCAACTGTTAAGTGAGGAAGTGGACTATATCAGCGAATCTCATTTTTACAGGCACGGACCCCTTGGAAAATCTAGTGAGAACTCGACGGAGAAATGCACATACGTACTAAATTTTGCAAAAATGTTTATGGGGCAGTTCACCGAAGTAGGTGATTTTAAGGGATATTTCCATTTGTAGGACTCTGACAGTTGCTCAGATGAAAGGCAGAGAAGGGGTGATGTGTGCAACAGTTGCAAACCAGCCTCCCCGCCCCATCACCAGGGCTGGTTCTGCTGAAGTAGCTGTGCCGCTCCGCGCTCACCGTGCCCCAGTTAAACGTTTGTACTTCTCTGAGCTTTGTGGAAAAGATAGCTTTCCTTAAAAGAATTGGCTAGAGTTGGTTCTGGCCCAACACGGGGGAGGGGGGTTGTTACCTGAGCCAAAACTGGGCCCTCCCACTCCCACCCGCCCTGATACTCGGGTATAGTCACCTAACTAGATAGGCTGCTGGAAATAGTTTAGTCTGTCCAACTTAACTACAGCCAGACCTTGGAATGCCTGACCCATGTCTGGGAATGGAATCTACAAGTCATTGTATAAGGATGTTAAACATAAAGCATGTAGTGGGCCCTGGGTGAAACATTTTAAGTTCTCCTTGTTCCTACCAAAGGCTCATTAACTGACGGGATGAAAAAAAACTATTAATTGTGAAGTTCCAACATCAGACTTAATGATACTAATAACAATGGCTATCCTCTTCTGTGCAGCAATGTGCATATTCTCTGATTTAATATTCTTGTGACTTTATACATTTTACAGATGAGGATGCCTGGGAGTCAGGTGTTCGATCCCTTGTTCTTTGTCTTATCGCCCAAAGCTAGTAAGTTACTGAGTCAGCATTTAATTTGTCTCAAAAGCCTGTCCATCTTCTGCTGCCCATTTCTCAGCATCTCTTGGAAAAGAATAAAAAAAAGAGGAAAATATGGTGCATTTTTTCCTCAGGAGTTGCAAAGTGAGTTGCATCAAGACTTGTTATTAAGCTGTCATTTGAAAATAGTGCTTCAGGGGGAATGGGATAGACTGGTGATGGGTAGTAAGGAGGGCACGTATTGCATGGTGCACTGGGTGTTATACGCAACTAATGAAGCATCGAACTTTGCATCGGAATCCGGGGAGGTACTGTATGGTGACTAACATAATAATTAAAAAAAAAAAAAGAAAATAGTGCTTCGGATAAAACTCGCACGTACTTGAGGGCAAGGACTATAGATCAGTAATGAATCCCCAAAGCCCAGCAATTCCTGGAGGTTAGTAGGTGCTAAATACAGTTTTGATGAATTCTTCATTCTACCTACTTCCTTCCATTATGGCATTAAATACTAACAGCCAAAAATTTTTTAAGTGCTTCATGTAAGCATATCTCCATCATAAAGTCAGATGCTTTCTGAGAATGTGGCTCATTCCTCAGAGAGTATTTGGAAGGCAAGAACCTCTGGGGAATACTTACGAAGTCCATTAACTCACACCACTTGCTGTGGCCTGAAATTTCAAGTCATGACAGACAGGCCTGGCTTATTGTGTGGCACCTCATGATGGAATGAGATAGAGAAGCTAGAAAACATGTGATCTGAGGGAACAAAAAGCCAGATATGCCTCCTGTATTAGCAACACAGGGTCTTTCCAGCCATAGAAAAAGCCCTGAACTTATGTGCAGACTTTATGTACTTAGGAAATTGGCTAGGTATTAACTTAATGCACGTAGTAATGTCATTTCATCAGGAAGCTATCGTAGCTTAAATTCCTTTAGCAGCGCTTCCTATTCCATGTATCTTATAACTGACTGAGTAGAGGAGACTTAATTTCATCAAATTATACTGCAAAAACAATATACATAGGAGGATAACTTTGATTTTAAAAAATAACTTTGAAGAAGACAAGTTCAAAACCTTCAAAAAAATTTATTTTCCCAACAGTGTGGCTGCCATCCTACCAGCTGGTAATCTGGAATAGTCGTCTTAAGTGTTTTAAGGCTCAAAAACATCATTCCTTACCTTGATACAATTTGAGAAATGATTTTGGAGTAGAAGATGGTGATGATAATGATCATTTGTATCTTTATTTACAAGGACTGCCTCATTTAATCTTAATTTAATTCAACTTGCAAAGCAGTTGCTTTTATTTTGTCCATTTTACACCTGAGTAAACTAAGAATCAGAGCAGTTAGATAAGTCATTCAAGGTTACACAGCTTGTAAGTGGCAGAATTGGGATTCAAATTTAGGCCATTTGACCCTACACCCACCTTCCTAGTCACTGAGTTAGGCCACTTTTCTTAGTCTCAACCCATCTTCTCCTTACACACCCTAACTAGACCAGGCATGCTTGCTTTCACCTGGGAAATTCACTGGGCTTGAGGAAATGTGCTGCCTAGGATGTGGGACTGTGTTCCAGCTGCATTTGACTTGCCTATTCTTGGACTTACCAGGCACATTTCCCTCTCAAGTCTTTTGTATTTGATGTTCTTTCTACTTGGAAGGTTGTTTACCCACAACTCTCCTCTACATTCAAGTCTGCTCATGTGGTTCCCCAGCAGGGCCTTTCCTGGCTACCCCAGAAGACCCCTTCATCTGTGTCCCTTGAACTTTCTTTTTATTATAGCACTTACCACTACCTGATAACATATATTCGTTACCATTCCCCTCACTAGAATAGAAGTGAGCTGAAAACAGAGACTTTGTCTCTTTTGTTTATCACTACTTTTCTCATTGACTCCTAGATGATATTTCCTACAGTTAAGCACTCTGAAAAAATAGATGTGTCTTATAATTGACACCTGTGTCCTGGTAGCATTTTTTTTTCTTGATTATACCTACGATAAATGAGGAGTCTTTAAAATAACGGTGTCTTAGAGTTGATGAAAATACAGTCTGTCCCCAGGGCCCAGACTCTTGCCTGGCACAGAGTTGGCACTCAGTAATTACTTGTCAAGTGAAACCATTGAAAGTTCACTATGTGCCAGAAACTATTTAAATATTTTTAATCCCCCACCTTATCCTGTTATGAAATACTTCTGTTATCAAAGCAGTGTGGTAATAGGGAGTAAATGTGTGGTGTCCTTTTGGAAGTCTGGGAGAGAGAAGAGAGCTGCGTCCTGGTCTCTGCCATGGGACTTCAGCGTGTCTGGTTGCCTTGCTTGTCCTCAGTTCCCACTCTTCTTTCCACAGACTTCAGTGAATACCTGCTGCTTGCCCAGTGCGGAGGCACCAGAAACCCTGGGGCACCCAGAAGGGTTGCCTAGCCTGGTCTGGAGGTGCAGGGGGATGTCTCAGACAAGGCTTCCTGGAGGAGGTTCTGTCTAAACTTGAAAGTCAGACATTGACCTGGGAAGTGGGAAAGGACGAAGGTGAGACTGGAGAGAGTCCAAGCCAGCTCAAGGAGGGAATTGTGTTAAATAGCTTCAATTTTGCCCTTAAGCAAAATAGTGATTTACGGTGGACTATTTCTATCACTCTGGCAGCTTGTTAGTGGATGAGGAAGAAGGGGAATGTAAGAGAGGCCAGTTTGAAGACATTTGAATTAATGTAAATGAAGGCTGGAGAACTGGAACAGTGTCTGAACGGGGGAGAGGCGCCTGAGGGGCCACAGCATTTAGGATTAGCAGGATTTAGCTGAACGTGCTCCTCAGAGATGTCTGGCCTGAGTGAATGAGTGGCCAGTAGGTGGCACCATTCACTAGGGAGGGAAATCCAGGAAGCCAGTAAGTTTGGGGAATTGGGAAGAGTTTGGGCCATCAGGAGTTTGAAATGCAGGTGATAACAGGAATCCTGTAATGAAGGGTCTTCCTCTTAGAGGCCTTGGCAGAAGGGTTATTTTCAGAATCGTGGGGACTGTGGAAGTGAAGAGAAACGACCATTTTACTTTAGAACAATTACTCTGGTTACAGGCTGGATGGCACAGTGATCTGGGCCTGCGTTGTCAGTGATCTAAAGAGCAGGTGGCCATAGGACTGGAGAGCAGGGTAGCAGATTGAAAGTTTACTACATCGGGCTTTGGTGAGAGATTAAATGTGAACAGGATGGGCAGTGAGCGAAAGTGGTTAATGAAAATCTGCTTTCTGGTTTGAGCGACTGACTGGGTATTGTTGCCTATTTCTGATGTCACCCTACTGAATCAGATTGTCAGGGAACAGATGGAGAACAACATTTAAATGGGGTATAATAATAAAAGCTCATACTTTTATAGTTCTTACTGTGTGTCAGCAAACTAAGTCTAATCCTCTCAGCAGTGTACCGTTATCTTTATTTTCCAGATGAGGAAACTGACAGAGAAGTTCAGTAACTTGTCTGAGGTTGCACAGCTAGTAAGTGGTGTGGCTGGAATTTGAACCAAGGCAGCCTGTCTGAAGGCTGATCTCACTGCCTGCCTGAAGTGAGATGGCTCTGAATGAGGAGCTGAGTTTACACTCACGGAACTTGAGAGATCTGTAGGGCGGCCCCATGCAGGTATCCAAGGCACAGGAAGATACATGGGACTGGGTGGGGCAGCCTGGACATTATATTTTGACCTATGCAAAACAACAACCGTAAATGTGAAGAGCCCGTGCTTCAAGGCTGTTGAGCTAAGCATTTAGGTACTCATACTTACTGTATCTGCCAGTTCACAATGGCTATATTGAGTTTTTTAATTTGAGTTAAGTCTTGATAAGTCTTCAACTTAACTCTACATTTGAATTGTTGTATTATGGTTTCCTGGCTCAGCCTAATTCCAAAAATTCTTTCCTTGCCCTAATGGTCTCTTAACCAATCTTCCCTCTCAAGCGTTGACATTTAGCTATAATTTGCCAAAGTATTTCTTCATTCTCTGCTTATACATTCATGAGCATCTAATTCTATCCAAGGGAAAAAGAGAAGTTTTCACCAGAAAGGTACATCTGTGTCCTCAGAAGCCGTTGGATTTGAGGTCTTTTTCTGTGTCCTTTCTTCTTGGCCCATCTCTACAGCCATTCCTTCCCCTTTTCTCTGAGACCAGTCCCTACTTTGACACCACTTTGGTTCCCATCTTGCCCCTGTTCTCAGGGGACTCATTCCATTTTTCCATACATGCAAACACCTACGGTATCTTTTTGCATCCTTTAAAATACAGAAACAATGGGAAAAAACCCAAACCCACAAAGCCCCCTTCTACCCAGATCCCCCGTAAAGCTCCTGTCCTTTCCTCCCCCTTAAAACCATAGTCAATATCTCTACTTCTTCAATTCTCTCTCTCTTCAGCCCACTGCAGGCTGACTTCCATCCCCACTGAAACACTTCTTGCCGAGGTCACAAGTAACTTGGGTTTGACCTCCTTCTTAACTCCAGTCCTCTTCTGGCTTCTGTGGCCCTGCTCTCAATGGTTCCTCCTCTACCCAGATGCTGGTCCTCAGGGGCCTTGCCTCCCACTCCTCTCATCTCACATGCTCTTCCAGAATGACGCTGTGTCTGAGGGGAGAAAAATCTGTGACTGTCATGGAAAGGATATCAGAAAGGTCAGTCAACCAACAGGAATGCTGAATAACCAGGCCTTCTCAGACTGGAGACCAGAGCCTCTGCCAGCTGCCAGGAATTCCCAGACAGCTTCTCCAGGGCATCGTCGTCAAAGTGATTTAGTCCCATTTTTCATTTCTTCTGTGATTGCCTGTTCCTCTATTTTTGGACGGTTGGGGTATGTATGTTTGCTGTAATCACTCTGAGCTGAAAATGCTTATTTATGTGTATATGTACATTTAAAGCATGTGTATTGTATGTGTCTGTATCTACATCTGACTATGAGTCTCATTATTTTCTTAGAATTTTACACCTGAAGAGGGGATGAGCTGTGTAAAGTCTCCAGTAAATGTCCTGAGAAATCGCATAAAGGCAAGGTTATCAAGCACATACACTCAGGGCCCACCTCACCACCGACTCCAGCAGTGAGATGAGCTTGTTTAAGTTTGCCGTAAATTTGCCGTTGTTGCTGCCATTCTTGACAAGGTCACTTTCACCACATTTCACTGGGGTGGTAGGAGATGGAACCTTGCCCCGGGTGCTTCTGCATACGTTACTTTTTATAATGTCAATAAATTAACTGAACACTCCCGTAAGCCCTGGACAGCCATACTAACTTGCTTCCTGCCCAGTCCGTGTTCCTGTGAATAGAAGTATAATCCATGGTGCTGGCAATACACTCCATTGGGTTTTCTTGTTTCCCTGCTCCCCTGCCCTAAGATGGTTAGCATTTTGGCACCTCTCCCTGGTGACAGCACAGGTCCCAGAGCCCAGTAAAAGGTTCGACGGGAACCTGGCTCAGGTAAGGTACTAGCTTAGATGGACTGACCCGTTTTTTGAACTCTCTGTGTGGCCTTCTCAACATATTGCCATATATTGCAAATCTTTGTACAATGTTTCAGGTTCAGATTTCCATTCAATGTCTTCTCCCTTGTAGTGACCCCAGCAGTGTTACTGTAACCCCACAGGGAGAGCTAGAGTTTTATTTTGCTAAAATAAAATCAACTAATATTTTTAAGTGCTTTCTGTTTTACAACATGCATTCACAAACATGATTCCTTTGAGCCTCAAAACAATTCTGGAAGTTAGGTACATTTATCTCCATTTTACAGATGAGACCCAGGGAGGTGAAGCCGCTGGATGAGCTGGTGAGTGACAGGTTTGGATCTCAAAACCCTCCTCTTCCTAAAGCATGATGCCTTCAGCAAAGGAGAGCCGGAAGGAGCAAAATGACCATGGGAGAGGAGTACCAGCTTTGCTAGAAGGAGTAAGAGCTGAAGAAGAGTTGAAGGAGTAGAGGCCCCAAGTGGGAGCACTTGAACAGGGCAGGCTTGTGAGGCCTATGGTGAGAGCCTGTGGCTGGATCTGCTCCTGAGATTTGGGGGCGTGGCCACCGGGACTCCAGAGATGTGGGCCCTTGGGCAAATCATGGCACTCCCTGAGTCTCAGTCTCCCCATTTGCAGGATGGAAATAACTACCCCCTCTGCCAACTAGAAGATTGGTGCTGTGGTGCCTCTGATGCTGCCTTGGGATCTTCGAAGGGCAGGGCAAGCCTTTCAGCCAGGTTTACTTACTCCAGGTGAGAGCAGGCAGGACTCCAACCACGGTTCCTTTCTTTTCCTTCTTTTTTCCTTTTCTACTTATTTTTATCTTTATTATTTTGCAACATCCTTGTTGTAAAATGATACAAGTGATTCTGAAATATTTAAAGTAGAGACGGAAAATCCCAGATGTTCCCCCCCGTACCCCTCTATCCTACTCTGCAGAATGATAGCCACAGTTTGTGATTTTGTGCAGTTTATTCCAGGCTTTAAAAACATGTATCCATACATATTTTGATGTACATATTTCTCTCTCTCTCTCTCTCTCTCTCTCTATATATATATATACACACACACACACATATCCTCTTATTCATACAGTTTTGTTCTTTAAATTTTACAGAAATGTTATCTACACTCTTCTGCACCTTGCTTTTTTCCCCATAACAGTTTTTTTTTAAGATTATTTATTTATTTATTTATTTATTTATTTATTTATTTATTTGAGAGAGAGCATAGGAATGGAGGGGGGAGCAGAGGAAGAGGGACAAGCAACTCCCTGCTAGGCAGGGGGCCCGATGTGGGACTCGATCCCAGAACCCTGAGATCATAACCTGAAGCAGACACTCCACTGACTGAGCCACCCAAGTGCCCCCCGCCCCGGCAATAACATTTTATCTTGAAGACCTCTCTATATCAGACCTAATTCAGTTGTATGTCTGGGCATTTTGCAGCCAGATAGGTAGGTAGATATTTAACCAACTTCCTGTCAATGTTATTTATATCATCACCAGTTAAAATATTACCAATAGTGCTACTTTAACCACTAGTGCCATTATCCATTATTATCCTTAGTGCTTGAACAAGTTTGTACTCCTGTAAATGTATTCTGAAGTGAAGTTCCTTGTGACACAAAATTTTTTTAAAGACTTATTTATTTATTTATTTATTTGAGAGGAGAGAGAGAGAATGAGCAGGAGGGGAGGGTCAGAGGGAGAGGGAGAAGCAGACTCCCTGCTGAGCAGTTCGCGGGGCCTGAACCCAGGACCCTGAGATCATTACCTGAGCCAAAGGCAGACGCTTACTGACTGAGCCACTCAGGAACTCTGTGACACAAATGTTATTATCTGATAAGTATGTTAAACTGCCAGATTCTACTCCTACCAGTGGTGTTTGGGGTGTCCATTTGCCTACAATGGCTCTTAGCAGGGGGTCGTTTTGCACCCCACCCCCCACTCCCACTCCGGGGACATTTGACAATGCTTGGAGACATTCTTGGTTGTCACAGCCTGGGAGGTAGTGCTGGAGATGTGCCTGGCATCTAGGGGGTAGAGGCCAGGGATGTTGCTAAGCACCCTACAATGAACAGGGGAGCCCCCACCGCAAAGAATTGTGTCCGTACTGCTAAGGTTAAAAAACCCTGGCCTACACGCTTGCCAGTGCTGGAGATGACCATTTTTTTAAGCTTGCCTATCTGGTAGTGTGAAAAATGATACCTTGTTTTATTTTGTACTTCTTCAGGAGAATGGAGTTATATTTATTTCTTACATTATGTGTTATTTGAATTTGTTATGATTAATGTATATTATTTTTATAATTTTCTTGAAAAGCCCCCGAAGATTTTTTTTTAATCAACACCTCTTTGATTATTACTATGCAATCTGTTCTTAAGATTTAGTCACGTAAGTGCCTGTTTGTCTTTCCCTTATAAGGTGTAGAAAGAATTCCTCAGGGTGAGCCTTACTAACCTGTCAGTGCTTTAGGTACAAGTCTTTCATCCTCTGGCCTTCAAAATTTCTCTACTGCACTTCCAAAGCACCTTCTCCCAGTGGACATCCCAACCCAGGAACCACCTCCAAGAATCATCTTAGCCCAGAGATACTCTTTATCACATACCAGAGCCCCACAATGAAATGTATTCTGTAGCTGACCTTAGGACACCCAGAACAGCCACCATGGACTCATCTGCCCAGATGCCAGAAAAAAAATACAATAAAAAAATCCTTATGCTCATTTCTCAGCTGTGAAACCTGAGATCCTTTCACCCTGTGAATTTTCCAGCCTGTCTCAGCTGAGCCAAGCCCCTGGTGCTTCTACAGAGCCTGAAGCTGCTGGCGTAGGTTCTGGCACAGCTTGATTTCTTTCACATTCCCTCTGCTGGGTCCTATCAAATGGAAAAGGAGTAGAGCCCAGGCCTAAGCCCTGCTCGGCATGGCCAGGTCTCCTGGAGAAGTGCCCTACACCTTTCACTTGGCTCAGAGAAGCCAGAGCCGGACTGGAGGAAGCCTCCATGGAGAACTTCTCAGCAATCCTGGATACTCCCAAGAAAATGTCCCACGTGGCAGAAATGGCACAGACTTGCCTGTAACTTTTGCAGATCACCCAATAGACTTTCAAAGTGGCCCTGGTGCCAGGGACAGGCTTCTGCCAGAAGTTCTGTGCATTTGATCTGCAGCCTGTTGTGGTTTCCCAGTAAGCAAAGACATATGTGGAGGCTGCCTGGTCTGATGGCTGTCTCCACTCTGGAATCTACTCAGATCCTGTCAGTAAAATGAAATATCCAACCTGTGAGGCCATGAATGCCTGAGACAGCCCTGCATTGCAGACTTAGAGAAAACAGGTTCACAGCAGGAAGGGCAGGGAGTGATATATAAGAGAGAACTCTCAGGGGCACCTGGATGGCTCAGTCGTTAAGCGTCTGCGTCTGTGTCTGCCTTCGGCTGAGGTCATAATCCCAGGGTCCTGGGATTGAGCCCTGAGTGAGCAGGGAGCTTGCTTCTCCCTCTTACCCTCCCCCTTCCCTCTCTCTCCCTCTCTCTCTCTCAAATAAGTAAAATCTTTAAAAAAAAGAACACCCACCTGCAAGTCAGGGCCTGAGTTCTGCTCTTGCCTCATGTATCCTATGACAGATAAATCATTTTATTTCTCTGGATCTCAGCTTTCTTGTTAAGTGGTTATTGGAAGCATTCACTCTGTTTTTCCGTGTGCAGTTTTCTGGTTATTGGAAGCATTCACTCTGTTTTTCCGTGTGCAGTGCCAACTAGATAAAGCTGGCTAAAATAAGTTAGAGATCTAAAATAGAGTTAAAACCAGTCCAGTTCCTGCTGGTTAGTTTTTCTTATTCAAAAGTAATAGATGTTCAGAACAGAGGGGGAAAAAAAACCCCACAAGATAGAGTCAAGCACAAAGTAGTTCATAGAGAACAGTCACCTGGGGACCATGCTGTTGGCCTCTTGTTGGGATGCTTCCAGGTACAGTGTTCTTGGATTGGTGGTTGGGCTTTGCAGAGGAGAGCCCCTGAATGATTTAATAACACCCCCCCCCCTTCATGGGCCATTTAGGATATATGAGTTGTTTTTCCATTACAAAGAGTGCCATGCAGATACAAGTTGGATGAAAAAGAATTAGCACTTAATGAGAAAGCAAGCAGAAAAAGGGACAATTTGAACACCTGACAAAGATGCTTTAAAGGGCACAAAAGGATGCCAAATTGCCCCACAGAGTACAAAAATTACCAATGAGAGACAAATAGATTAATGCTCACCGTCAGCCGTTTGCATTTAAGTTAACAAATATTTACTGGACAGTTGCTGTTATATCTGTGCCAGATGCTGTGTACTCCGCAGGCAGCCCAGCCACTGACCTCACGGCTTTCAAACTATTGGAGACCAACATGGAAATTATTTCACACACAAACAGTCATTTGTGTTTAAGCAAACTGCCTTCACACGTGATTGGTGCATTAGAACCCTGAATCATCTCCCTCCCTGAGCTCTGCTCCTAGACCCCGCCTCCCAGCCTCTGAGGGCCTGCTGGTTTCAGCCTTGAGGGGAGTACCCCTTCCTGCTCACGTCCAATCCAGATGGTGCCTCTGAGTGCCCCTGCATGAAGGCCATTCAACTTTTGCTTGTCCTCTTCGGGGAACAGGAAGCTTACAACCTTTGATTCGGCCCCTGCTTGTTGGAAACTTTTCCCTATATTGAACTCAACCTCCCTCCCTATAGCATCCTCTGATTGGTCCCAGAACCTCACAAAACAAGTCTGCTTTCTTTTCTAAACTGCAGATCTAAAGAGCTTTAGATCTTCAGGTGAAGCAACCAATCCCATGGTCTGCCCCCAAGACAGTACCCAGCATCTGTGATGTCCTTCCCTGGCAGAAAGGGCCTTCAAGTCCCCTGTTGATTCATCAGACCATGCGCATGCCCAGACCAAACGAAGTATCCATGAACAGATGGCCACGGCACGGGGGCAGCAAGGCCCAGACCTTTGAGGACAGATTATGCTAGTGACACTAGAAAACCTCCTGCAAGCTCCGGGAGGGTGGATAGGGATGGAGAGAAGATGAGCCAGCCCTGATTGGAGGACCTAATCTGCTGTCCTCCCAAAAAAGAGCCTGTGTGCCTAGAGCTTGTTTGTCTCCTGGGAATTTTAATTCTGCAGGTCTAGGGTAGAACCCGAGATTCTGCTTACAAGCTCCCAGAGATGTGCTGATACTTCAGAGGATACTTTGAGTAGCAGAGCCCTAGGGCAGTGGTATCGTAATACCCTGGAGGAGCTTTAAAAATACCGAAAGTTTGGCTTACCCCAAACCTACTGATTCAGTCTTCTGGTCCATTTATTGAGAAGGTCTCAACCTAGACTGCACATTAGAATTATTTGAAGAGTTTTTTAAAATGCTGACTCTCACTCATCTCTCTCTCTCTCTCTCTCTCTCTTTCTCTTGCTGCTTTAGTTTGAAAAACTTACCAGCCTAATTTGGTGTGGGAGCAGAGGTTCCCAGCCCTGGTGGCACATCACAGTCACCTGGGAGTATTATAAAATGTCAGTGTCAGGGCCCCTCCCTGAAGACCCACTGAATCAGAATTTCTAGGGGCTAGGGCCAAGGGATCAGCATTTCACAAAGCTCCCCCGATGATTCTGAGGTGCGGCCCCTGATGCAGAGTCTGAGAGAAGAATCATCTGGGATTCTTGACGAAAATACAGGTTACCACACTCTCCCCCGGACATTCTGGGACTTGTATGTTTAACAAGTGCCACGGGTGATTCTTAGGAAATGGCAAGGTTGGGAAACACAGAGGGAGAGGAAAGGTCCCTGGATTGGAGTCAGCAAAGACAATGCTCCTGCTGCGAGACCTCAAAGGTCACTTAGCCTCTCAGATTCATTTCTTCATCTGTAAAATGGGGAGGACGGTAATTGCATGGGGCAGAGATGGATAAATGCCCCAGAAGTCTGCATAGCTAGTCTATAGGACGGTTCTTGTTGGAAACTGGCTGCCACAGGTCAGAAACTACATTTCCCAGCTCTCCTTTGCATTTTGGTGAGGTGGCCACAGGACTGAGTTCTGACCAGTGGAACAAGGACATAACTAAGGAGGGCTGCTACCCATTAAAACCTCCCACAAGGTCCTCTGCTCTCTTCACTGTGTGCCCGTTGGATCGCAATGCCTGGGTGATCTTGGAAGCCACATGGGAAGGTTGACAGAGAACTCCCTGCCCTTGCCCCCACCTACTGCTAATTGGACTTTATGTGAGTGAAAAATAAACTGTGTAAAGCCACTGTGGTTTCTCTCTTACAGTAGCTAGTGCTATGTTAACTAACATACCGCCCCTAGGATTGTGGCAAAAATTATCTCATGCAGAGGCTGCAAAGTGACAATGTGAGGGCTTAGATCCAACCCACAAGTATGTTTTGTTATTTCTGTGCAAGCCAGTTTTTTTTTTCTTAACACATCATAAAATGAGAGATTTCACGTGAACATCTGGATCTCCAGGTTCTTGAAAACCTGGAATAGCTGGCAGCCAAGCTTGCAGTCCACTCTGGGAGTGACTGACCGGGACAAGGAGCAGCCGGCTGTACATTAGGTGGCACACATGCTCTCCTGATCCACCATGCTCCCCACCACACCCTTATGGCATTTCTGGGGCCCCTGTAGCTTCCTGAGCCCACAGGCCCTCAGGTGGTGGATGTAGACATTAGATGTGTTCACTCTTAGGATTTTTCACGGCAAGTTTCTTCGGGCAACTTCTAACTCCCAGGAGAACCATTCATCCTGCCCCAAACTTGGAAACAAAATCTCCCGAGTGATCCTTCCAGGCTGAAGGATGTCCTCCACCCCCACCGCAGCCCACCCATGGCCGTGGCCCGTTCGGCCTCTGCTATCTGTGGAGGCAGTGGTGTGTGGAGAAAAGAGCTCAAGTGTATCTGGGGGTCAGGTAGACCTGGATCCCAAAGCCAGCTCTGCTGCCCAGGTCCACAAGGAAATACAGACCATTCGCTGGGAAAGAAATTAAAATGGATTTGAGATGGTTGAAAAGATGAAACTCAAAGAATGCTAGCTGATAAATGCACATGAAACGGCAAAATTAGAAAATGGTTTTACAGCCCCTGATAATTGGTCCAGCCAAAAACCATCTCATCAGTGGATGAGAAACCGGATACCCATAAGGTCCTGGTGGGAAGAGGAAAAATGGACATTTAACATGGAGAGTGGTGGTCAGCACCTCAAATCAAACATGGCATCATTAATAGTGGGACACCAAGACATTGTGGATCTCTGGACTGGAGGCAAAATGAAGCACACGGCTCCACCCACAAAGGATTAGTTAAATTCTTGCGCCCCAGATGCTTCACCTGAATCTAGTCTATCCTTTAGACCTAAGTACTAGTTTATAAGAAACACAGAGGAGAGTACACGTTAAAAGGTGTGACAGTGACCAATCAGACCCCCAAGCAGAACATTGTACAGGACAACTCCATGAGTTAACATGGTGGGGAAAATATATATAAGGGAATGAGGACCATTCTCCATTAAAAGAGACTTGAGAGGTAACAACAGAATTCATGGCATGGTCCTTGTGTGGATCCTGGTTCAGACTCACTATGCAGACATTTCTGGTACAACAGAAGAAATGGGAACATGAACTAGATATCAGGGCTTTACTAATTTTTTAAATGTGAAAAGTGTGTTGTTTATGCAAGAAAATGACTTAGAAAGTATCTAATACTGAAGTATTTCATGAATGAAATATTATGAAGCCTATAATTTGTTTCAAAATACTTCAAACCCTCCTTCCCAAATTAAACAAACATGGCAAGTTCTAACCAATGATTGTATTTAAGTGACAGATACAGGGGTGTTCATTGAGCTAATTTGTTTGCGTGTCATGTGTTTGAAAATTTCTTTATCATAAAAACTCAAAAGAGAGAAGCAAATAAAAACCACAGTGTACCATTTTTCACCCAGAAATTCAAAAAGAAAAAAACCAAGTGTTTAAAAAGATGCTGAGTTGGCAAGGGTGCGGGGAAATGGGCCCTTTTGGAGATGGTTAGTGGTGGGGGTGTAAGCTGCAGCAGCCTTATGGGGGGAACTTGGGCAGAGACATAGTCTTCGATCTAGCGACTCCACTGCTAGGAAGCTATCATACAAACTATGTTCAAACTTGTGTGCAAATCTGTAGGAATAAGGATTTTTGCTGCACCATTGTTTTTATAACAAAAAATTAGAAATAGCATATATATCTGTTAATAGCAGTTAAATTTATTACAGTGCAGCCATACAATGTAGACTGTTACAAAGCATGGGCTAGACCTATGTTGATAGGAGGCTCTTTCCCAGACATATCAATAAGTGAAAAATGCAAAGAGCAGGCCAATGTCTGTCTTATGTGCCACCATATTTCTGATGCCATTGAAGTGCCTAGCATGCAGTGGGTGTACAATTCATATTTGTGGAGGGAATGACTACACGCTTGAGTGCAACTGCTGTGACAAGGGCTCCCTGGACGCATTACAGAATAGGGACTGTGGGGCATCCCAGTTGGGTGGGGGCTGGCAGCGTCAGGGTTGAAAGAGTCACCCAAGGCAGAACAAAAGTGATAGAAGTTTATTGAATACACTGCAAGGGAGCAGCAGCAGGACCGCAAAGGAGAGATGGTCTGCCAGGAGACAGTGGTGAAGAGCTATAGTTATAGGGTGGAGTAAGGGAGTATGGGGACGTATGGAACTGTACTGTTTTGTTTTTGTTTTTGTTTTTGGTAATCTTAGGAACTGTGCTTGGTTGTAACTGGTCAGTTAGGGCTGATGGCTATTTCGAGTTGGGTCTCTTAAAAGCCGGTTTGCATCAGCTAGGTGGTCACTGTAGGTCCTTTTGCCTTGCTCAAATTTCCATGGCCTAAAAGCAGCCTCTACAGGGACCAGATTTTCCAGCCTGATCAAATTTCTAAGGTCTTACTTCCCTGAATTCAGACACTTGAATTTTCCCTCAAGACACATCATATTCTGCTTCGTAAAATCAAATCATGAACAAGACACTTTGAGGAAAAAGAAGGAATAAAAATTCATGGAGGAGTGACTGAGTGGCTCAGTTGGTTAAGCATCTGCCTTCAGCTCAGGTTGTGATCTCGGGATCCTAGGATCCAGCACTCCCCCACCCCCACCCAGTCAGGCTCCCTGCTCAGTGGGGAGTCTGCTTTTCCCTCTCCCTTTGCCCCTCCCCCTCCACTCAGTGCTCACTTGCCTCTCTCACTCGCTCTCTCAAGTGAGTAAAATCTTTAAAAAAGAATTTCATGGAAGAGTGACAAAGAATTTGCTGAACCAGGGAGGCTAATGTGGCAACTGGTACTTAGCAGAAAGTGTAGCTCCGAGCTTCCTGGCAGCCAAAGCAAAAAGGGAAGCCCATGGGCCACAGAACTTTTGCTATCTGGTAGAAGGAAGGACAATGATTCCTCAAGAGCCAGACTTAGCAGTCTGAAAGGGTGAACTCCTGTGCTCAGGAGTTCCTGATAGCATCACGTGGGGGAGGGAGGGCAAATTCAGAACCTTATCTTCCTGATGCATCTATTTGCTCAATGGTAAGTAAATTAAAACAACATTTATAGCAGGGGAAGCAAGGGTATATTAAGGAACTTTATGTAAAACTACCATGAATATTTAGGATAAACTAGGTGACAGCAGGGCATTACAGGCTTTCTTGGGCTCCGCCCTGTGCCTCAGTCTCCTAGGTAGAGATGTGACCTTGGACCAATGACTTGACATCTTTGAGCCTCATTTTCCTGCTCTAGTAAAAATGATTATCATGCAGATGAATGAGATGATGCCTATAAAGTGCTTGGGTTGATAAATGCTTGCTGTGCTGTTGTCTTTATCATCATCATGGTATCATGACCTTATCACTAAGAGCATAGACTCTGGAGCCAGGCAGGATAGGTTCGAATTTCGACCCCACCACTTACTAGCTAGAGGACCTTGGCCAAGGTCACTTAACTTCTCTGTGCCTCACTTTCCTCCTCTGTAAAACGAGGCTCATAGGATTATTGTGAGGGCTCAATGAGTTGATGGCTGTAAAGCTGGGGCACAGGGCAAGTGCTGTGTAAGCATTTGCTCCGGACTTCATAGTTTTCTCCCTTCTGCCCTTAGAGGTCCTTCAAGAGAAATGCTAGAAAATGACAGCCCCTAAGAGAGACAGGCTATTTCCAGACACTGATTTATAAAAGGAATGGGTCTCTGTAACACCAGTTGTCCTAAGAGGTATTTGCTTCTTGGAAGATAGAGAGTCAGAATGCGTTAACAGTGGTGGTCTTGGCAGATGACTGGCCAGATATGAGATATTTGCGGGGCATGGCCCACCCCCCCCTGTGGCTTCTTGAACCCTTCCATGGTGCCAGACCGAGAGGACTGATGGTTTCTCTGGCAGGGGCCAGGGGCGTGCCAAGGAGCTCCTGGGATCCCCCACGCCCCTCCCCCACTCGCCCAGCGAGTAATGACATTCACGGAGAGGGGAGGGAGGGAGCGAAGCAGAGGGGCAGGCTCCGCGAGGCCATGTGATGCTGGGCGAGAGAGAGCCGCCGCCGCGGAGCCTCCTTCTTTCCTCCCTCTGATTCCCGGCTGTCATGGCGACCCCCAACAACCTGACCCCCACCAACTGCAGCTGGTGGCCCATCTCGGCGCTGGAGAGCGATGCAGCCAAGCCGGTGGAGGCTCCCGTCGCGCCCGAGGCGGCCAGCCCCGCCCATTGGCCCAAGGAGAGCCTGGTTCTGTACCACTGGACCCAGTCCTTCAGCTCGCAGAAGGTAGAGCCCAAAGGAGCGAGGGAGCAGAATGCACCCAGTAGCTAGGAGGCTTGGGGGAGGGGATCCAGGGGGCTGAAGGGGGCTGAGGACCCCGGTGAGAGGCTGGAAGGTGGAATGTGGGGTTTCGGGGCCGGAGGGTGGAGGATGCCGGGCTGCTCTCCTGGGAGGTGACTGGCTCTGTCTTGGGCCCCAGGAGCACCGTCCCCAATTCTGGGAATATCCATTGTGCCTCTTTCCCTCCCAGAAAGACCTGGTCTGTTGGAGGGCTGAGAAGACAGACAAAGGCAAGGGGAAGGGAATGGGCACTGCTGGGAAGGCGGCCTGTTGGAGGGGGCGGCTGCTGCGAGGAGGGAGGAGGAGCGCTTCCTGGGATCCAGCCTCCAGCCCCAGTAGTCGGTGGTGGGCCTCCCCCCACGCTGCTGTCCTGGATACTACAGGCCCCCCGGGTCACAGCTCCTGCCTAGCTGGGAGCCTTCCTCTGGCTGGGGCTTGGAGGATCTGTACCTAGTCCTCTCCAGCATCCACGTTTATCTTGAGCTGAGAAGGAAGGAGTTAACCCATCTCCTTAGACCAGCTCGGTTCGGCCCCTAAAAATCGATGTTTTGCTCTTAAAGACACAGAAGGCCCCTCCGCCCCTTCTCAGACCCAGACGAGTTGGGGGGCAGTTAGGAATCCAACCTGGTGCTGAGTTTTCGGGGTCCTGCTTCCTGGGGTGAGGGCCAGACACTGCGCTGTAAGACAGGGGCACCTCTAGGGGCGCAATCTCCCACCCTGGGTGGCTGTCCGTCAGTGGGGCATGAATTCAGCACCATGGCCAGTGCCCAACAGCAAGTGCGGCTGATCTCTAAGTGGCGCCCATTGACAGACCCTGGGGCTCCTCTTCTTCCTGGAAGATCCTTTTGTTCCATTCACTCATTTTTCAGATGGAGAAACAGATTCCATAAAGAGAAAGGGCCTTGGAACCAAAAGATTTGGGTTTGAGTCTTGGTCCAGGCTCAGTTCATCATCTGGAAAATGAGACGATGACAGTAATAATAGTAATAGTAATAGTAATAGCTACTTCTTCTAATTCCCACCTCTTCTCAGAGCTGCTGAGAGGGTTGTCAAAGAGGCGGTATAACTTAGTGTTCTAGATGGCACTACCCAAACTTGAGCATACAGTAGAATCGCTGCATGATCCTGGTTAAAACACAGACTGCCGGGTCCCACCCCAGATACTCTGATTCAGCAGGTCTGCAGCAGTAGCTACCAGTGATGCTGGTAAAGCTGATCCTCCTTTGAGTAGCTCCAGTTTAGAGTATAGACTCTGAAGTCAGACAGTCCCCAGTAGAAGAGCCATCTTCCCCAATAATTCACTGTAAAGCTTTGGAGGGGTCACCTTGCATCTCCAAAGCCTCAGTTTTATAATCTGTAAAATGGAGCTAATGGCAGTACCTTTCTCAGAGGGTTATTTTGAGGGTGAAATAAGGTGACAAACAAAAAGTGCTGATAGCAGTGCCTGGCACAGGGTCAAGGCTCTGATAATTATAGGTGTAATGATATCACTAAAGTGCTAGGGGAAGGAGGGTTCGGGTTAGCTAGGGCCACTCTGGGACTCATCCATAAATTCTACACGTGCATGCTGAGCACTTACTGCATGCCAGGCTCTACGCCAGATGCTGGCAGTTTGAAGATGAATCAGACTGACCTCCAGATTTCAAAATACCTTCCCACCCAGAACCTCAGGAGCCAGGCCTCAGTGGCTGGGACTGGACAGGGGGCAGAAGGATGGTACCTCCCATTACCATTCCCCAAGGGAGCTTCCTGCTCTTCCCTTTGCCCCCATGGAATATATCCTATTCAGTCTGCACTCAGGGCTGAGGTGGTGCCTATTCATGAACAGGACTACCCACTGTAACCCCATTTGTGACCAGGCCAGCCTCAGTATCCTCCTGCCTCCCCTTTCAGGACCTTCCTCTTGCCTGAGGAAGATGGGTTCTAGGGGCAGTGTAGCCTGGTGGAAAGGGCATGGGCTCTGCAGTCAGATGGTCTTGGGTTCCATTCTCATCTTAAGTGCTTCCTGGCTGTGTGACCTTGGACAAATCACTTAACCTCTCTGTGCCTCAATATCCTCATCTGGCAAAAGGGACTTTTGCATCCAACCCTGCAGGATTCCTGAGGGATTAAGGGGTTATGGATATATGTTAAGTGTCTGGCACATAGTAGGAATTTAGCAGGTGAGTTTCCTTCTTTTCAGTCCTGAAGGGCCCTGCCCTGCCTGCACCCAGGGAGCAATTCCCCTTTGTAGAACATCTGAGAATCCTGTCCTTAATGGTGCATGAATAGCAGAAAATAGCCTACCCCCAAGAGTGGTAGTGGTGGCTTCATGGGACATCCGGGGACTATCCCAAAGCTAGAGGGCAGCAGGACAGTGAGGGGGGTCCAGAGCCCAGACTCTGAGGCCAGACTGCCCAAGGTTCAATCTTAACTCTGCCACTGACTGGCTGGGTAGTTCTGGGCAGGTTGCTTAGCCTCTCATGCCTCAGACATCACGTCTGTAATTTGAGAATAATACCAGCACCTCTGGGATAGGGCCATTGTGAGGATTCAGCAAGCGTATCCATTAAATCACCTAGAGCAGTGCCTGGCTCATAGAAAGTGCCCAGTAAGCACACTTAATATTTATCAGACAGGAGATCAAAGCCTGACTGTGCCACTTCCCACTGTGTGACTTCGTGCACGTGTCTTCACTTCTGCAAGTCTCCATTTCCTCCTCTGTGCAGGAGGAACGATACCTACCTCAGAGGACTGTGAGGATTGAATGATAACATGCATGGCCACACACTTAGCACAATGCCTTAGAGATCGCGTGCTAACAGTGAACTTTCAGGCACCATCATAAGTGATCACCTGGGGCCCCAGGGCTCAGAGGAGGTTCTAAATGCGAAGTGTAGATGTTAGCTTGTTTCTGAGGCC
The DNA here is from genome assembly GCF_002007445.2 of Ailuropoda melanoleuca. Lineage (NCBI taxonomy): Eukaryota > Metazoa > Chordata > Mammalia > Carnivora > Ursidae > Ailuropoda > Ailuropoda melanoleuca. Next base: position 60,956,258 of record NC_048230.1, on the reverse strand, counting down.
ATTCCTGCCCCCAGCCTCCTTCTCCCTGGCTGGGGAGGTGGACAGAGGGGTGAGACAGTGAGGGGCAAATATGCAGACTTTCTGACTGCTGGCATTCCCACTCACTACCTTGTGACCTCAGGTAGGTCCCTACCCTCTTCGGTCATCAGCTTTTCAATGTGAAAATGGACTCGATGTTTGATACAACCTGCATCCCTCCCTCCCCAGGCAGGAAGAACTGCGCTGTCTCTGTGTGTCTCCAGCTCTTTGAGCATCCTTCTGTCTTCACACCAGCCAGTTTTTTAAAAAACCACGATTGTTCTTCATTAGCTGTGTGGCTTTGAGCATCTTAGTGCTATCTCTGTGCCTATTTCCTCTTTTGTAAAAGGAGCACTAGTACCTACCTCATTAGGTTTTTATAACACATGTAAATGTCTTAAAGCAGTGCCTGGCACAGAAAAAGTGCTATATGAGAGTTAGCTATTCTTCGTGTTATTTCTACCAAGGTGAGTCTCTGAGAGCCATCCTTGGCTTCTTGCAACAAGCCCATTCAAGGTTCCCTGACCCCATCCTCTCAGGGTCTGCTGTTGTCTTAGATGTACCTGTGGGGAGAACCTGGCCCAACCTTCTGCCCCCAGCAGTCAGAGGCCCAGACCTGGGTCCTGTCAGAAGACAGTCCCGACACCCAAGACTGAGCAGGTCTTCCAGGGTCCCCTCTCGGACATGGCAGGAGGAAGCAAGAAGTGGAGGGTGATCCCTGCCTCCCACCCTGGCCTTGCCTTTCAAGCTCTTGGGTACTGGCCCCCAGCCCCATCCTTGCTGCACTTGACCATTTACCCCACCCCACCCCCAGAAGCTCAGGGGTGGCAGCTACAGATCTCACCGCTCTTCTCAGAAGCCTGCAGTGGCTCACCAGGTCCTTCTGGGAAAGAGCCAGAATCCTCCTAATCTCCCTAGGCTGTACTGCAGGATCCTAACCATGCCTGGGTCATGGACCGCTCATCAACAGGGGGAACCCTGCGGATCTTTCTCACAATAATGCTTTTAGTGGAATAAAGTAAAATACATAGCATTACTACAAGGGAAAGCCAATCAAAGTACAGCTACTGACATATTTTTAAAACAAATTCTTTATATAATAAAATATGTTCCTGTATTAACCTGTTATAACCTGACCTAGTGGCAGGACCGATCACTGTAATGTCAAAGTCACAATGAGTGTAACTGTAGCAGTGTGGAGTGATGAAAGTGATTTCTTGTGGTGACAATATTTCAGGCACTGCTAACACTACCATGCTTTGTCGCCTACACTCATAATTGCAGAAAATGCTGTCAGTATGAGATTACTAAAAATAAACATGTAATTTTCCCATCCTAGTTCAAGGAGTCCCTGGATTGATTCGTGGACCCCTGAATCTGGGACTCTTGATTACAAGGCTGTGCATGACCTCCTCTCTTCTCATCTCCCTGTCCCCCCGTTCCAGCCACACTGGCCTCCTCGCTGTGTTTCAGATATGCGAGACATGCCCCTGCCTCAGAGCTTTTGTACTGGCATTCCCTCTGCCTGGAACTCTTTTCCTCAGATCCCTGTGTGGGCCACTCCCTCACCTTGATTAATTTAAAAAAAAAAGTATTTGAGATAAATACACTGAGGTTCAGAGACTCTAAGTGTCTTTTACAAAGTCACACAGCAGCAATGGTTGGGCAGAGATGCCAACCCGGCACCTTGCAGTTGCCTCATAAACAAGGGCCTGGGTGAGGAGGGGCAGTGCCCAACCATGACTGAAGCACCAGTGAGCTAATTCCATGTACCCATGGGGAAGATAGTCTGCGCAGGGGTGGTTGATGTCTGGTCACTCTGAGTGGTGACTACCTAAGTCTGGTCCAGTGTCCGGGATGCAGAGATGGCAGATGGCCTCAGTGACTGCATGGCCTTCCTCTGAGCCTGGCTTCCTCCCACACCCCCCTCCCCTGCAGGATGGCACATGGATCTGGCCTGCAGCTCAGCTAAAGGAGAAAGTCTCCTTGGCCGCCTGCCGGCATGACCCTGAGGCAGCTCCAAGCAAAACTGTTACATCCCTAAAGAGAGTCACCTCCCCAGGCACTCGCCCCACGTGGCGCCCTCACTAGAGTCCCAGGACAGGGCCTGGGAGTGGTCCCTGGGAGCAGGTGCCCGACCAGGAGGCAAGGCCAAATGTCTGGACCTGCCAAGGGCAGGGGCCTGGTTTGGTTTCCGTTTCCATCCATTCAGCGGTCCCAGCATGGCCCAGAGGCTGGATGGCTGGGCGGAGCCTGATCGCCCAGGGTGGAGGATGCCAGGATGGGCAGGAGGAAGGGAGTGGGCAGTTGGGCTCCAGCCAAACTCCAGCCTTGACTGCTCTTGGGCTTCTCCAGGGCACTGGGACCACCCAGGAGTTCAAATACACACAAGCGCATTCTCTCTTTCTCATGCACAGTCACCTATACATACATGCAAGGACACACACATATGCCTGTGCACACTCACATCCACACTAATGCACATGCACTCACACAATAATGCAGTTACTCCGACATTCATCCATACACACCCACACTCATGCACGCATATGCACATGCCCTCATCATACACACCCCCACTCACGCACACATATCCAGGCACGCGTGCGCACGCGCGCACACACACACATACACACACTCGTTTATGCAGTTGCCACTCACGTTCAGGCTCATGCACTCATACTCTCACATCCCCAGACCAAACAGATGCCTCCCCCGGTGCTCACTCTCTGGCACATTTCCTCCCCCTCTCTTAGACAGAACCCGCAGTTCCCTCCCACTGTCTCTGGTGTGGTCCAAATGTAGTGTCAGCTTGCAGCAGGGCTGCGGGGCATGCCTTGAACAGGGAGACCAGCCCTCATTCTACTCATGATTAAAAGGAGGCTCAGAGAGGGGCATGATAGCTCTAAGGTCACATAACATTGCTGTGGCAGAGCCAGGGTGAGGACCTCCCAGCCCCATCAGCAGGGCCTGCTTTTGGCTAATGGAACAAATGAATCTGTGAATGAGGGTTGGGGGTTCAGGGGCCCATTGCCTCTCCCTCCCCACCAAGAAAGGGGTGTTCATGTTAGTGGTGAGGGTGGAGCATGAAGTACTGCTCTAGGACATCAGCCACGGGTGTGGGGTAGTGTGTGTGTGTGTGTGTGTGTGTGTGTGTGTGCATGCGTGTGTGTGTGTGTGTGTGTGTGTGTGTGTGTGTGTGTGTGTGAGAGAGAGAGATAGTGATGGTAGAACCCATGTATTAACCTCCTGGGCTGGGACTTCATCCACGTCCTCCCATCTCAACCTCATGCCATGCTTGAAAGAGTGGATTACATTCCTCATTTCATAGAACCTAGAATCAGAGAAATCAAGTGACTTGTCCAAGGTCACAAAGCAAATAAGCAGCAGAGCCAGGCTTCAAGTCCAGATCTGTCTGCTTCCAAAACCTGATCTCATACAAGTGGCTAAGACACATAATGCCTACAGTGTGCCAGGCGCTGTTTCGCAGGGACTAAAGTATCTCACCCCCACAGCAGCCCTCTGCGGGAATTGCTAGTGGGACTCTCATTTGACAGGTGAGGAAACGGAGACACACAGTTGTAAAGCATAGTCACCCAGCAAGTAAGTGCTAGAGCTGGGATTTGAACTGACAGGCTGGGCCCCAGTCCAAGGTCTGACCATGATACCATGCTTCCCATCTGAGTGTTTAACTCCTGGCACCTGGGAGGAAGGCCAGGGACACCCAGTCTGGGTGTCACCCCCAATGTCTGGGGACACCCAGACATTGACATTCCAGGAGAACCACTTTTGCTGGCCTCAGAGATGCCCTCCCTTTCCCCTGAACTGGAGCCATTAGTGGGGAGGAGTGGAGTCATTTGCCATTTTTTTTTTGCTGGGAGACCTTATGCAAGTCATCTTCTTTCTGAGTCTCAGTCCACAGGCAGGGGGCAGTTGGACCAGGTGATCTCTAATTGTCTTCCAGCTCAGAAATGTTGGGCTGGGTGAGGAACAGGCCCCAGCTTCAAGGGTCTCCATTAGCTTCTACCAGCTCAAATGTTTGTCTGGTACCCCTTAGAGACATAGGGAAAAACTAAGAAAGGACAGGTCCAGGATTCTCTGAAGGTGCCCGCAGGGCAGAGAACACTGGGCTGGGAGTCAGGACCTGTTGCTTCCAGTTTGAGGTCTGTTGCTACCTTGCTGTGTGACTTTGGGTAAGTTACTTGCCCTCTCTGGGCTGTAGTTTTCTGATCAAGAAAAACAGGGAGGATAGTTCCTTTTTACCCTCTTCTGGGAGGCTATTGTGAACATCCAACAACCAGATGGGAAAGTGTGGGGCCATAAAAGACAACTGATGTTGGCAAATTATTTTGCACCTTGTTTTGTTTCCTGGATAGTTTGAGAAATTAAGCTATTGATTATGTTGATAAGAAATTCTATGAATTTCCCAATCACATCTACCTCTTGAGGCCGGGCTGAGCATCTAATCATGATAATGAAATCATGAATGGCGTGCCATCCATATACCAGACACTGGGGTGGTACTATTAATACTTCCATTTTGCAAATAAGGAAACGGAGGCTCAGAAAGTTTAAGGAATCTGCCCAAACACACACAGCAGAGCCAGGAATCCTATCCCAGGTATGTCCAGCTGTGAAACCCAGTCCTATCACCACCAGGGAGCACTACCCCTTTACCCCAGAGTAGGGTAGGGCTGTGTTCCTCCCACCAAGAGGCTCCAGGCCCCTGGGAGATTCCACCCCCCACCCCTGCCCACCAGGAGCCCAAGAAGGAGCTGGAAGCAATGTCACTTCCTGTGTGTGACCTCTGACCTCCCTCCTGCATGCCCCGCCCCTCCGGGCAGAGTGCCCCCCCACTTCTTCCCACCTTCCCCACTCTGGCCCTGGTGCTTGCAGGTGCGGCTGGTGATTGCCGAGAAGGGCCTGGTGTGTGAGGAGCGGGACGTGAGCCTGCCGCAGAGCGAGCACAAGGAGCCCTGGTTCATGCGGCTCAACCTGGGCGAGGAGGTGCCTGTCATCATCCATCGGGACAATATCATCAGCGACTACGACCAGATCATCGACTATGTGGAGCGAACCTTCACAGGAGGTACGGCTGCCATACCCACCAGGGCCTCAGCCACAGACCCCAGGGACCCCACAGGCTCAGACAGGTTCCCAGAACCTTGGGGAGCCTGAGGAAGCCCACTGGGGCTGTGGCCATGGCTCAGTCTTCCCCGAAAGGAACGATGGGCCTGCAAACAGGGCTCAGATGCCACCCAGGAATCACAGAGCTACAGGCATGGCCATGATCCTTGGGACGCCACAAACCCTCTCCCCAGTACTCCAGGGAAAGGCTAGCTAGCTAGACACGCCCCTAGGAGCACTGGGGCTGCAGCCTCCTTTCCCAGGAGCTCGGCAGTCAGAGGCATGGCCACAGGTCCTCAGAGCCCCCAGGCGGGAGCAGGAGCCAGGCCCTCCACAGGGTGTCACCTGTGTGTCACCACAGACAGGGCCCAGATCTTTCAGCAATGCCAGGGCATGGGCAGGGCCCAGCCTCCTGAATCCCTAGAAGCATAGTCAGCGCCATAGTCCCCCTGGGCACCCCATAGACATGGGCCCAGGAACCCTAGAACATTGCAGATGTGAGCAGGGACCAGACACCCCAGAATCCTACAGGACCCTATGTCTGTCTCCCTCCTTCCTTCCAGCCTGCTTCAGGTTCAAAAGCCCATTGCCTATGGCAGATGCTGCAGACCCAGCTGAGAGGGGGTCAGGGCCCAGACCTGTACTGTGTAGAAATAATATGAATTATTGTCAACAATTAAAAATCAAAGAAAGTTCAGCTAAGCATCCAGATTTCTGGCTTCTCTTGAAGCCTGGCAACGCAGGGCCTAGACCCCCATCAGGCAACAAGCCTGGAGTGGTGAGGGGCTGCCCTTCAGGAGACAGGTTGGCAGGACTCCAGGGAGGTGAGTAGGCAGGCAGAACCGCTAGGATCCCCTGTCAGCTGGGTGGAGATTGTATATCAGGAGCCAGGGGAAAAGGCTGGTCCCTGTGGGCCTCGACATTTCAGGGTTCCAGAATGCTGGGATCGAGGGGTGGGTACCCAAGCCTGGCCTGTCCAAATCAGGGTGGGTAGGGGGCCAGGGCAGGACCACCACTCCCAGCCCAGCCCCGGCTGTGCCCCGCAGAGCACGTGGTGGCCCTGATGCCTGAGGCGGGCAGCCCTCAGCACGCGAGGGTGCGGCAGTACCGTGAGCTGCTGGACGCGCTGCCCATGGACGCCTACACGCACGGCTGCATCCTGCACCCCGAGCTCACCACCGACTCCATGATCCCCAAGTACGCCACAGCCGAGATCCGCAGTGAGTGCTGCCGCTTACCCCCGTTTGCCCACCTTTTCCCTTAGCAGCAGTCTTCCTCCTCCACCTCCCCCGCCCCCCGACCATGTGTCTCTAGTTGGCCTTCTTCCTCGCATCCTCCTGATCTCCCTCATCCCTCTCTGCCTCTCTCTCCAGCCCTTCTCTTGTCTCTGTTAATCTGTCTGACCCTCCCTCTGGGCCTCTCTTGCTTGATCCTCCCTCCCTCTCTCCTGCTTGCTTTCTCTCCACCACTCTCCCTGGCCTTCCATCTCATTCACTCTGTTTCAAACTGAAATGTCTCTCCCTCTCTGGCTGTCTCATTCCCCTGTCCTGTCCCTCCTCTTGTCCTGCCATCCCATAAAGAGGCTATGGGGCTCTCTGCCCCCCAGAGGGTTGTCTCATCCCTGGGGAGCTGGGGCACCATCATAGCAGAGTCCCGGCCCCAGACACCTGGACTCTGGGCCCAGGGAGGTCAGGACTGTGATTGGTGACCCAGGGCACTGAGTGACATCAGGGTTGGTGCCACCAAGGAAGGCTGCCCAGATGTGCAAGGCCCCCTGTGGGGTCTCTGATTTCTGATGTAAGCATCACCCACATCCTGTCCTAAGTGCTAACCTGGATGTGCCCGTAGCCCGGCTCATCCTTTTGTTTCCAGCACCCAATAAATGGGGGTTGGATTAGATCAGATTATCCATCAACAGCCATTTACAGACTTTGCTCCAGGCTCTGTGCAGACACCATCGGGTCCTATAGACAGATGAAGTGCGATCATTCCAAGTAGATGCTAGGTGCTTAGTAAATGGTCACTTCCTCTTGAAGGAGTGAGCGGATGTTTAAAAGTGGGAAAGGGCAGGTTGTGGAACTTGATCTCGTCCCTTTAGAGTACCCTCGAGCAAGACTTGGAATTTATCAGCATCATCCTATCTCCATTCAGTCAACAACATTGATGACATCTCCTATGACCCAGGCCCTGGGCAGGGGGCTGGGGACAGATGGGGACAGACACAGCTTCTGCCATCCCGGGGTCACAGTTCTGTCACAGGGGAGCAGAACGACAAATGACCGGGTAATTGCATTGTGAACAGCCTCTCAGGAGGGCAGCCTGGCACTCTGGATCCAACACAGAAAGGCCCGCACTTGGGAGGTGATCCCGTAGTCGCACCTGGATGTGCGCGCCAAGAGTCACGTACAAGGACATTCATCGCAGCATAGCTGGTAACAGCACAAAGCTGGAAACAACCCAGCTGTGCATGAGTTAGTCTTCCCCTACACTGCAGCACTTCTAGTCTTCCCATATGATGGAACACTGCACAGCTATTAAAAAAAATAAGCATATGACACTGGGTGTTACATGCAACTGATGAATCACTAAATTCTACCACTGAAACTAATAATACACTATATGTTAATTAACTTGAATTTAAATAAAATCTAAAAAAAATAAGCATATGGGATGCTCTCTAAGATATATTAGTAAGTAGGAATGAAGGGCAAAAAATGCATCTAGCGTGCTATCATTAATGCATTTAAAAGGGGGTGAAATGGACACACAGGTGCTTGCAAACACAGAGGATTTCTGGAAGGATACATGAGAAGCTGTTTGTTTTGGGGGAGCAGAACTAAGAGACCACAGATTGAGAGGAGAGATTTACTTTTCACTGCACATTCTTTAATATTGTTTGAATTTTTAAACAAGTATGTATGTATAACCTGTTCAAACAGTAACTGATTAAAAAACTGTCACCCTAGAACCAATGAGTGTTATGACAAGAAGGTGCCCATCCCAGCCTTGGGGGCACCAGGGCTTCCGAAATGGAGCAACACCCAAGGATGACGAGGAGGTAGAAGGGGAAGGAGAGAGAATCCTTTCAGCTTCAGGAGTAGGAGAGGGTGTGGTGTGTTTGGAGAACTGAAGGAAGTTCAGTGTGGATGAAGTGTATAGCCCAAGGGAGGTCTGAGCGGCCATGGTGTGAGTCTGGGGAGTAGGTCTGACAGGATTGGAATCTTGTCCAAAGAGCAGTGGAGAAACTAGGGATGGAAAGTGAACGTGATCTGATGTGCATTTTATAGAGCTCCCTCCGCTGAGAGAAGAATGGGTGGGGCAGTTAGGAGGTCCTGCTGTCATGTAGGTGAGCAATGATGGTGGCCTGGACTTGGTGGAGGCAGTCCTTAAATGCTTCTGCGGGCTGAAGGCCCTTCCTCATTCTGCCATAAGTCATCTGAAGAAGTCTAGAAGGCCGTGAGGGGTCCTGAGAAGGCCCAGCCTGCTCCTCCTTCAAGGAAAGGGATCTCAGGACTCCAGCCCCACTGGGTGAATGAGGGGGATCTCACAGGATATAGAGTGATCCTGCAGTGATCCCTCCAATCAGCCCAAGGTCTTTCCTGGGCTTGGTTTGCCCTCCTGGAGTCTAAAGAGAGCCACATGTGCAGCCCTAGGTGACTGGCAAGAGAGAAAATGCTATACTTGACCTTCACATTCATAAAATATCAATGAGACTTAATATAGCCCCAAAGCTGAAATGTCTGGGAGTGTGTTTACTGGGTTTTGTATCAGGCCAGGAGATGGGTTGGTAGATGATGAGACATTAGAGGGCAGAAGCTGAACATGTGTAGTCACTCATTCACTCATTCTATTCATTCATTCATTCATTCATTCATTCATTCAACTCTCACTAAGCTCTTGTTCTGTGTCAGGCCTGTACTGGGTTTTAAGGAAACAGAGGCAAATCTGACATAGCCACTGGTCTCCAGAGACGCAAATTCTAGTGGGAGACATACACATCCAGAGATAAGTACAACATCCAGAGATATAGCAGTACAGGTTGTGCACTGCACAAGTCCAGAGGGCACTTTTCACATAGATTGTAACGTGAATGGATTTGTGCAGTGGCAGCTCTGATCACTGTATTTGCATTTTCTGGCAGAAATCTGTACAATGTACACCGGTGGACAAAGGCATTGAGTGGTCAGACCTCCTAGAGGATCAGGAGAGGCTTCATGGAGGAAGTGATCTGGATCTAGAAGGGGATTATCAGGAATACAGGAGAACGATACTCCAGGAGGTAGAAGTAGTGTGAGCGGAGGCCCAGAGGTTTGGGATGGTCTGGCACATTCAGGGAATGCCAAGCATTTGGAGTGGCTGAAATGTTACCACCTGGGGACAGGGACAAGTGGGGCAACTCAATGAAAGATGGAGTTGGTAAGAGGAGAGGATCCTGCTGTTTTTTTAAGGCAAGTTGAAGAGCTTGGACATTATCTGAGGGCAGCGAGGAGCCAGGGATGGTTTTTAAGCAAGGAGTGGCATGGTCAAGTATGTGTGTGAGGAACACCTCTTTGGTGTGAGTGGGGAGAACGGCACGGAGAGGAAACAGTGTCAGTGCCTTGGGCTGGGTCAGAATCATCCAAAGAGAGATCAATGAAGGGGTCTGAACTAAGGGAGGCAGAGGACTGAAAGGGAGAAGCTAAGTATGAGAAAGAATAAGAAGGAGGAATCAACAGGACCTGGGACTGATTTGGTGCAGGGAGGAGGTGAAGGAGGAATTGAGGACACCCACCCCCAACCCAGGCATCTGGCTTGGCTCAGTGTGGGGGAGGGGTGCTGCAGTTAGGGGAGAATGCAGGCGAGGAGCAGGTGGAGCAGAGAAGATGATGAGGTCAGTGGGCCAGGATGAGTTCAAGGAGCCTAAGGGATCTCTAAGTGGGGTTGAGACACAAGGGAAAGGGCAGGGCAGGATTGAGGCACCACTGTCCCCATGACCCACCACATCCCAGACTTACTGGCCAAGAATTCTGGAGAAATCCCATCCCAGTCATGGAACAGACCCCAGGATCCTATCCTGCATGATATTTTCACCTCCTCTTATAACTCCCACAATTTACAGTTAGACTCTCAAAGTTAGACTATAGGACACTTCTCTCTCATTAAGAATAAATCTCAGGGGGCTGCCTTGAGTTCTATCACTGACCCTCTGTTCCATCACCCTTCCCTTTTTAACATCTTTAAAAGGCCAGTTTTCTCAGGAAATATAGGGTTAGCATGTTCCTAAATCTTCAGGAAAATTGTCTCACCAGAACGGGAAGTTTCAAGACAGCAAAAGTCTCTTATGGTTTTTCTTGGCATTAAGCAAGTTTTTCCTTGTGGGCTACAGTGAGTGAGCACTAGACTAAGAATCAAGTGGACCCAGGCTTGAGCCCTGCTTATCATTTACTAGTGTGGCTATTATTTAGCCCCTCTGAACCCATTTCCTTACCACAGGAAAGAGTAGGGGGAGAAATGCACTGAAGTATGAGTTTGTCCAGGTTTATAACCTCTCCATTTCTGGCGAACTCCTCCTCATCTCCGAGTAGTCTCCTCCTCAGTGAGGCTTCTTGATGCCCTGTGGCCTAGGCAGGTGGCCCTCTGTGTCCCACAGTGTTCTGTTCGCTCTTCATTACAGATTGATCATGCTATATCACAGCGATTTCTTTATGTGTCTATGTCTTCCACTCGCCTGCGCCTCGGGCAGGATGACATGTCATCCGTCCCTACGCTGCAGCCTGTTGGGCCTACTAGGTGTTGGCTGTTGATAGTATTACTTCCCAGATCAATGTTTGAGTGGGACCTACCTGTAAACTTCTGGAAGAAGGGGTGGGAGTGGCCCTGGGTGTCAGAAAGATGGGGCCTTCCTTATTCTCTCCCCAGGACATTTAGCCAATGCCACCACAGACCTCATGAAATTGGACCATGAAGAGGAGCCCCAGCTCTCTGAGCCCTACCTTTCCAAACAGAAGAAGCTCATGGTGAGTGCTTCCAGGCCTGCCCAGTTTCCTTCCCCACCATCTTTCCCATGGAACAGAACAAATGGGAGAAGCTGGTTCTAAATAGAGGATCAGCTCATGGCATAAAAGGAAAACAACACGGCTTGATTTTCCAATCCTATCTCCTCTGTCACTTACTGGCTCTTTGACCTTGAGCAAGCCACTGTCTCACTGGAGCCTTGGTGTCCTCACATCTTAGGTTGTGTCCCTAAAAGCAAAGCATTGGACAGAGGTTCTTGGGTAAGAGTGGCATAGAGGGGGTGTTCTGAGGAGAACCCAGTAAGGGTGGGAAGGATAGGAAGGAAGAAGGGGCCAAGTTTCACCTGACCCCACAGGGAGCTCTGCAGCATAAGTGTCACCACAAAGTCAATCCACATGGAGACAAGGGCAAGCCTTTTATACCCCTATGTCAGTCAGTCATTGGCTACAGATTACCTGGCCGGGGCGTGAGGGGTGGGAGATACCCTCCCAAGTATTTCCAGGCAGCTCTTGTTGGCTGCGAGTAACCCTGGAGAAGGGGCAGCAATGAGCTGCTATCAACCGATCCTCACAGCAGCTGGTATATGAAAGTGCCAGGTCTGGCCAGGACAGCCAAGCTCACAGGAGTGCTGTGAGTACCAGATGAGGGTGCTTTGTCTGTAACAGTGGGGCACCCTCTATGCTGAGGGGGATATTTGGAGGCTGGGTTTGCCGAAGGGGGTTTGGGTCAAGCTCCTTCCAGCCCTGGTTATCCAGGCTTCGATGGAAGCCAGCTCAACTCCTCTGGCTCCTGCCTGTCCTGTCCCCAGGCCAAGATCTTGGAGCAGGATGATGTGAGCTACCTGAAGAAGATCCTTGGGGAGCTGGCCATGGTGCTGGACCAGATCGAGGCGGAGCTGGAGAAGAGGAAGCTGGAGAACGAGGGTGGGTGCCAGCTCTGGGGTAGGTGGGTGCTGGAGCCCATCTAGTCTACCCGCTCCTGCCCACTCCCAGCCCCTTTATCCCAAAGATCTCAGAGGACCTCCCAGGTGGTTAGGGTCATACGCCATGGAGGCAGACAGACTTAGGTGTAAGTCCTAGCTTGACCACTTACTAGTTAAGCGACCATGGGTCAGGTACTTCACCTCCCTGGACCTGTTTCTCATCTGTGAAATAGGGATAAGAATAAGACCTACCCCAGAAAGGTGTTGAGACGTTGCATGAAATAATACATGTAGGTATTAGGTCAGCGCTTAGCACACAGTAGATGTTTAATAGAGGTTGGTGAAGATGATGATGGTGTTGGAGGTGATGACCAGGACCCTCTCACCTTTCCCCTGCTGAAGGATATGTTATGGCTCTTTCTGACCTTGACTCTTTCCATCCTTGAGTGGCTCTCTGGACCCTGAGTGTGCCAGCTTCGTTCCCATCTCCACACCTTTGCTCCTGCAGCTCTTCTGCCTGGGAGTACCCTCTCCACACCACTCTGCTCCTTTTTCCTTTTATGTGCTGTCTTTGCCACTGCCCCTCTTTGAGTTTGATTCTGGACCTTCTCATCTTGCTCTGTTTTAGGCAGCCAGTTAGTCTTGTCTCCTCAGTTATGCTAATTTATAGAGCCTATGTGACAGGCACTGCTACACGCACAGCCTTACACATGCACACACCATCTGTATGGGGAAGCCGTGGAGCACAGTGTTCGAAAAGATGGGTTTAGGAGCCCCTGGCTGGCTCAGTTGGTAGAGCATGCAACTCTTGATCTTGGGGTTGTGAGTTCAAGCCCGACACTGGGGTATAGAGATTACTTAAAATAAAATCTTAAAAAAAAAAAAGATGGCTTTAGAGTCAGACAGGGGTTTGAGTTAGAGTTCCGGCTTTGCTCTCTCTACTGTGCAACTTGAATAAGCTGCTTTCCCTACTGGAGCCTCAGTTTCTTCATCTGTAGAATGGGATGGTACTACTATAACTTAATACCATCTTGTTGGACTCATAAAAAGTAAAAGCATTCTGCCCATTGCCTGGAACATGCTAGTTTAAACATATGACAGCCAAAGCCTTGCACATTCTCTATTTGAGAAAACTGAGGCTCAAAGAGATACAGGGACTTGCTCAATTTCGTGCAGCTCATAAATGGCATGGTTAGGGCAAGAACAGGTTCCTTCCTGACAGGTGCAGTGCTCTTCCAGCATCTCACAACTGAGGCAAGCATAAGGTGCTCATAGATACCTAAAGTCCTGAATAGGACACTGTCAGGAGTTCTAAGGCCAGGCCCTAACTCCTCTGTAGAAAAAAGCATGGCAAGGCTTAGTAATAAAAATAGTACGCACCTCAAGCAGGAACTTTCTCCTTTCTGTCAGAGAATGTGCTTGGGGGAGCCGTCGCAGAAGAGTGCTCAGAGGCCAGAAGGTGTGGTGTTTCCAAGACTGCCTCTGCGGTCAGAGGCCCAGCTCTGCCATTCTCTCATTGGTTGACCTTCATTACCAGGCACATCTTACATATTTATGGATTAATTTGCTCAGCTGCCCTAACAAAATACCTCAGACTAGATGTCTTAAGCCACAGAGATTTATTTTCTCAGTTCTGGAGTCTGGAGTCTAAGGTCAAGGTATGGTTCTTCTGAGACCTCTCTTGGGCTTACAGAGGCCACATTCTTGTTGTGTCTTCACGCAGGCTTTGCTCCAGGTGCACGCCCTTGGTGTCTGTGTGGCACAGTGTCCTCTCCTTATAAAGACACAAGTCATATTGGTTAGGGCCCACCCTGATGGCCTCATTTTAACTTACTTCTGCCTTTAAAGGCCCTCTCTCCAAATAGAGTCACATTCTGATATACTGGGGATTCGGGCTTCAACATATGAATTTTGGAAGGCCACAATTCAGCCCATACAATGTATCTTTAACAACACTTCCTGTGGGCCAGGCACTGTGCTGTGTTTCACGTAGTGCAACTCATTTAATGCCCCTAGCAACTCTAGGAGGTAAGTAATATGAGTAATCCTATTTAACAGATGAGGAAACTAAGGCACAGAGAGGTTCAGTAACCTTCCCAAGGTCACACAGATAGAAATGGTGGAGCCCAGATTCAAACCGTGGCTCCCAGAGTCTTGAGTTTTTAAGCGCTAGCTCTGCCACTTCTTCTGTTCTGTAAAGGGTGATAAAATGAAAGCCTACTTCACAGGGCTGTTGTGAGGCCCAGTGAGAAAGTGCGTGTAAGGGAATAAGCACATGGCCTGGCACACGGTATGGAAATGTCCACAAGTATTAGCTGCTGATCTATCAAGGGAGACACAGAGTGTGACCTAGAGGGAGGGCAGAGTGGACAGTCCTGGAGAACAGCTGTAGATGTTCATTCCTCATGCAATCCCTAGGTTGGGAGCCTCCAGACCTGGAGACCTCCAGTCTCTGTTTTGGTCCTGAGCTCTTCCAAGAGGAGGCAGCATTGTACTGCCCCATGGCAAGATGACTGGGGTTGTTCCAGATGGAGACGTTGGGCAGTCCTTGTGTCCCTCCATGGCTGGGGGAAGCAGCACAGGTCTGCGGAGGTGGCTGGGCCCACATGGTCTCATGCATCCACTGGGGCACCCCCAAACTTCCTGGGGGTGATGCTTATGCCCTCCACTTGTCCCCTTGTGAGGCAGGGACCGGGTTGGGAAGTGTTAAAATGTCACAGTTGAGAACCCTAGCCTGGAGCCAGATGACACTGATGTGGATTCTTCATCAGCTACCTCCTAGTTCTGTGACCTTGTAGAATTCACTTCACTCGTGTGTGCTCATCTACAAAATGTGGATAATAACAGTATCTAACTTACAGGAAAGTTGTGAGGGTTCATAAAGATAATGGGTGTTACCACTCTCCACAGTGCCTGGTGAAAGGTAGAATGTTCTAGAAATAGCAGTTTCAAAAATAATTACTATTACCATTTTTCTTCATTCATTTATTGAAATATTTCTTGGACACCGATTGTGTGCCAGGTCCTGAGGATAAAACTGTAAGTAAAAACAAGACATTGTTCTTGCTCTCATGTAGTTTATAGTCTTGCAGAGAAGAAAGACATTAGTCAAATAATCCCATCAGTAAAAACAGAATTATAAACAGTGATAAGTATTAAGATTAACAGTAAAAGAGCCAGGCAAATATGATAAAGGTTCTCTGAAGAGGTGGCATTTCAAATGAGACCTGACGGTTATGGAAGGGCTAGCCTAGTGAAGAACCAGGACCGGTGTGTCCTAGACTGAGGGGACGCCGTGGTGAGGGGATAGCTGGGAACTCTCCAGTAACTGGCTACTATGTGGTGAGTAATGGGAAGAGTGGCATAAGTGAGGTTGGACAGAGCCAGAGAGATACAAGATCATGGACCTGTATTTAGAATTTAGAACAGACCCATATTTATATTTTATTTATATTTAAAATTTAGTCTATATTTAGAATTTAGATTTTGTACTATGTACAGTCCATCATATGGGAAATCTTTGGAGGGTTTTGAGAAGGGGATTGTATCAGTTAGCTTTTACTGCGTAACAAATAAACTCAATCTGAGTCACTTAAAAGAACCTTTTATTTGTTCATGATTTGTGGTTTGGCAGTTTGGACTGGGCCCATCTGGGATGCCTATCTCTGTCCCACATGCTGGTGGTGGCATCACTCATGTATTTGCAGCGAGCTGGCAGTCAGTGACCTCCCTGGCATGTCTAGTGGCTGGCTCTCTGTCAGCCGGGCCACTGGGCCACAGGTTGCTCATCACCCAGTGGGCTAACCCATGCTCATTCATATGGTGGTGGTTGCAGGGTTTCTGACAGCAGCAAGGGAGCAAAGACTCAGCATGCAAACATTTCTCAGGCCTCTATTTCTGTGGAATTTACTAGAGTCCCATTAGCTAAAGCAAGTCTGGACTAAAGGGGTGAAAAGTGAGATTCACCTCCTGTTGGCAGAGGCAGC
This sequence comes from Ailuropoda melanoleuca, assembly GCF_002007445.2. Classification (NCBI taxonomy): domain Eukaryota; kingdom Metazoa; phylum Chordata; class Mammalia; order Carnivora; family Ursidae; genus Ailuropoda; species Ailuropoda melanoleuca. Next base: position 60,940,211 of record NC_048230.1, on the reverse strand, counting down.
AAATCCACACGCATACAGGAATGGGAGGAACTGGTGGCCATTTTCACCCAGGGTGAGACGTTCTGATTTTAAGAGCACTCTAGTTGCTGTGAGAATGGATTTCAAGGGAGACAGAGTGGAGGCTGTCCCAGCAGCCCAGGAGGGATGATGTTGGCTTGGACTGAGGAGGTGGCAGGGGCGATGGGGAGGCGTAGATGGACTCGAGAGGCATTTTGGAGACAGAATGGATTGGAATTTGTTGAGTGGTCGTATGAGGAAGGAGAGTAAGGGAATGGAATCCAAGATGACTACTGGGTTTTGGTCTGAGCTACCGAGTGCCATTTCCTGATACGGACAAGGGGGCCGAGTGTTTGATTTGGGACACAGTGTGTTCAAGAGGCCTTTCAGACACCCGAGAGGGGGTGTCACACAAGCCATTAGGTATTCTAGTCTGCCTTGTGAAGGAGAGGTCAGAATTTGGACAGAGATCTGCGAGTCTCCAGCACATATGTGGTATTTAAAGCCATAGAACTGGGTGATTCATCTAGGGAGAGACTGGAGGGAAACACAACAGAGTCAGGGCTGATGTGTCCTTTTGCTGCACAGCAAATTGCCCATGAATTAGGGGCTGAAGCAGCAACAAAACCACATTTATTACATCACACATTTTCTGTGGCTCATGACTTTTGGAGCACGGTGGCTGGGTGGTTCTAATTTAGGGCTGTACGATGCAGGTTGCACTCAAGCTGTTGGCTGGGGCTGCAGTCGTTTGAGCTGGGGAATCCACAGCCAAGATGGCTCGTTCACGTGGTTCATAACTAGAGGTCTCCGTTCCCTGCTGGCCATTGGCGGGAGGCCCCAGTTCCTCACTACCTGTGCTTCTCAATGGGGCCACTTGCGTGTCCTCACAGCACGGCTGCCGGCTTTCCCCAGAACCAGTGAGCGCAGAGAGAGGGGGGAGGTGGCCACAGTGCCTTTTACAACATACTGTGGGAAGTCACTGTCACTTCTGCCACATTCTCTTCACTAGAAGCAAGTGACAAAATACAGTCCACGTTCAAGGGGAGGGAGATCGGGCTCCAACAGAGAAGTACGGAGTGGCTTGTGAGTGCATTTTAAAACTGCCACTCCTGCCCTGAGGCCCCCCCATGCTGGGGGAGGGGTAGAGGCAGAGGAGCCAGCAAAGCCAACAGAGAGTCACCAGTGAGGCAGGAGGACCCTGTGTCAATGGGACCCAGAGAGGGTTGTGTTTTAAGGAGACCACAATGTCACACGCTGCTGGGAGTCTGAGTGAAGCGAGGGTAGGAAAGCGTCCCCTGGATTTTGTCTCACGGCTGTTGCTGGTGACCTTGCCAAGGGCAATTCGTGGGAATGCGGGCGTGGGTGGCTGAAGACTGAATGCAGGTGAGGAGGTGAGGGATGAAGACGGCAGGTGTAGGCACCCCTTTTGAGATGTTTGGCTGTGGGAGGGAGTAGTGAGATGGGATGGTGCCTGAGGAAGGATGTGGGGTGAAGAGGAGATCCAAGAGCATGTTTTCAGGTCGGTAGAAAGACCCAGTGGGAAGGAGAAGTCAGTGCTGTAGGACGGATGACACCAAGTCCAGGAGAGGATGCCAGGGGCATGCTCCAGGCAGGGGCCCCGTGGGAAACAGGGCACCTTCAAATGGGGTAAATTGAGGAGGACTTCATCAAGGGACTGTTCACAAATAGGTGGGCAGGATGCAGGGAGAGCACAAGGATGAACGGGGTCCCCGGGCCTGAGGCCGTGAGGGGTGGGAGCAGTTGCAGGATGCTGTGTGGAGAGGGGGACCGCCTGACAGGAGGTCAGGAGCTATGCCTTCCATCTGTGGACCCGCGGAGAGGACACTGAGGGAAGCAGGACTCCCACCTCACTCTCGCCCACCCTACCACCTCCTGCCTCTGCTCCCCAACGGCTTGACCCGACTGGAGCCTGAGGGCTGGGAGCCCCACTGGGGTATCCGTCCAGTTGTCCTCCTGGGGCGCAGAGCAGCATGGAGAAGGGAGGAGAGCGGATCTGGAAGGTGAAGGGGAGATGTGCAGCCTCAGCCGATGCAGAGAACCGCAGGGGGCCTGGCCTTAAGCGGGGGTNGGGGTGGGGGTGGCCGGAGGCAGGGTGCGTGTGCCTGGCTTAGGGTTCACGGTTGGAGTGAAGGCTTTCCTGGCTGAAGGCTCCTGTGTTCTGAATGCACGCGGTGGCGTCCCGGTCGGAGCGAGGACGAGGGCCCGGGTGTGAGGAGAGATGAAAGCTGGAGGGCTGTGTCTGCAGGTCATGGGGAAGCCAGTCTGCTCCAGAACTCACAGAGGCCCAGGCATGCCTGGGTGCCCCCTTGGGCTTTGTGTAATGAATTCGAAGCCTCACTGGTCAGCGCACTGAGCTGGCAGACTCGGGGAAGGCCCAGATAGGGTTTGTCCAGGGCTGGGGGCTTTTCGAAGGGCGCGCACAGCTGGAAGAGAGGCGCAAACGGAAGGGTGTCCTGCCAGGAAGCGACCCGTGTCTGCGTACGTGGTGGTCGTGGCTCTCAGCATCTGCCCACAGACAGAAACCCAGGCGTGGACACACTTAGTGCCACGCGCAGACATGCTTGGGAACATCTGTCTGCAGGCAAACGGCCCAATGGATGTGGGCGTACACTTCACTTACACATCTGGGGCCTCCACACCGCACGCACGCAGGTGGCCATGTGGCAGATAGCCACGTGCATAAACATGGACTTGGGCAGGCACACCCGGGGGCGAACAGACATGCCACGCACGGTGCGGCCACACGGATCTGCACACAGACCCGACAGAGAAGGCGCCTGTGGAAGGGCCCAAGTGCGTGTGGAGTACATGCCTGTGCGTGTGCTCGTCTGCACGGGGAAAGATGCAGTGCGCTGTAGCGGTTACAAGCACAGACTCTGGAACCACACGGCCTGGGTTCACATCCAGATTCTGCTCTGCCACGTCCTTGCTGTGTGGCTTTGGCTAAGTTACTTAACCTCTCTGTGCCTCAGTGTCCGCATGTGTAGAGTGGGGATAGTAATAGCACCTGCCAGTAGGGTTGCTGTGAGGCCTAGGGGTGACACCGCCCGCTCTGGCGCACCTCCCACTTCACAGACGGACCCTTCCCCCACAGCTTTGCCGGGTCCTCCTTGTCCGTCATCTAGACCTTGGAGTGCCCCAGGGCTCAGTCCTTGCTCCTGTTCTCAAATCTGGCTGTCTCCTCCAGTCTGTCGCTAGGGACTGCAGGCCCCTGATCCTGCTTCCCTTCGCTGCCCCTCACCCCCATCCCAATCTCACTCTGCTCTGGACCTGGCAGTAACGCCCGTCGTCCACCAGTAAGAGCACTCCGTTGCCTGTGCTATCGGCATCCTTGCCCTGCTCTGGCTTTATAGCGTACTCTGCAAAACCTCAAGTGGTTACACCCGACTCTCTACCTCGGCGGCGCCTGTGGGCCCAAACGTGGCTGGAGAAACACGCGTGCCGGCTGGTCTCACTTTGAATTCACGACCACGAGCCTTAGCTGGCTCTCCACCTGCCCTTGGCCTCCCCCCCTTCCCCTCTCCAGGTGACTGCTTAATACCGTCTCCTTCCTCCTCAACCTTCCACCCGCTGCCTCCAGCTCTCCCCTCACTCACCCAGGAAACCGAAGCTCTCTGACCCCACAGCGCCGCCCCCACCAGCGTCAGTGCTCGTACTCTACACACCCCATTTTATCAGCTCTAAGAGACAGCTTGTCCCATCACATCCTAACATCTCTGAAACTGGAATGTGTCTCACAGTCAAAGTCGAATTGGCACCGCTTGTGCCCCCCGGGGTGGCTGCCTTCCACTCCGCGGCAACTTAGATCTGGTGAGATAATAGCTGCACGCGCTCCCTCGAACCACGGACAGTGAGCTGTCCTTGAACGCGCAACCCCTCCCCTGGTGCACTAGACGGCCATCCGCTCAAGCACCCGTCTTGGTAACTCCCCCACTGTCCTCTGCAGCGTCATTTCCCCCTCTGCTACATTATCGCCGTCAACGTGCTGGGTTTCCCCCCCCCCCCCCCCNCCCCCCCGCTTGCAAAGACACTCTTGACCTGCCTCGCATTATTGGCATGTCCTTCCCATCACAGCGAAACTCTTTGACAGAGGGATCCTTGCTCACAGTCTCCAGTTCCTCTCCTCCCTTTCCCTCCAACCAGGACTCCCTCCAACTAGGTTTTCAGTGTCAGCATCGGCTCCAACTGCTCTTGTCAAGGTCACCAGTCACCAAATGCCACCACAATTCTCCGCCTCCTACTTGACCTCTCTGCAGCATTCGAACACCTCCCTTCTTCTCCTTGGAACACTTTCTTACCTTGGCTTCCAGGAAAACACTCTCTCCTGGTTCCTCGCACCTCGCAGGTGCTCCTCCTCATGCCCTTCTGCTGGTTTCTCCTTGCTGCCCAACATCCGAATCTCAGAGCTCCAGAGCTCAGCCCCTGGTCCTATTGTCAGATCTGTCTACTCACTCCCTTGCTGATGTCCTTCCAGCTCCATGCTGAAGATGCACACTTGAACTAGCTATGTGTACCTCTAACTGCTGATTCATCATCTGTCGCCCCCTGGATATCCAGCAGGCATCTTGAAGGTTACGTATCAAGAACAGGCTTCGGATTAGAGCCTTCATTACACTTTACCTCCTCGTCCTGTGAAAGCACGAGCTTCTCGGGACCCTGTGTCTTGTCACGCATCTTGTCATGTCAGGGCTTTGTGCCCAGCACATACCACTAGATAAACATGTTGGGTGAATGAATAAATGAATGAACAAGAAGCCATGAGTGAGAGGGATAGAAGGGCTCCAGCTTTGATGGTGGAGGGCCTCAGATTCAGGACATTTCTGAGTTGAACGGAACACCTGCTCAAAGACGCAGAAGCAGCGTCCCGGGACAGCAGACCTCACAGGAAGTGGAGGCAGAGGGGAGAGCATTCCAGGCATGAGGCCTGGCAGGGGCAAAGGCCCAGAGGTGGACATGGAGCTCCTTTGGTCTCCTACATTACGTCTTGGCTCAAAACCCTGCAGTTCTCCCCACTGACCATGTTCATGTCCAAACTCCTTTGTGGGGGGTTCTAAGCTTTACCCTAGTTTATCTCCATCTACTTCTCTAATCTTGACTTCTCATGAATCACTCCCTGCTCACCGCCCCCCCCCCCCCGCCAGGCAAGCCATGACTATTTCCAGTCCTTCCAGCTGCTGTGTTCAGAACAGACTTGAGGATGTCAAGGGCAGAGGCAGGGCGATCTATCAAGGGGACATTCTTATAATTCAGGTCAGACAGGATGGTTGTTTGGACAGGACTGGTAACAGCAGAGGTAACCTCACACCCTGGATGCATTTGGAAGAGAAGCTGTTGGGAATTGCTGACACACTATACGTGGGGAATGAAAGGAAGAGGACTCGAAGTGGCATGGGGCTTTGGCCGGAGCAACTGGGGGCACACGGTCGCTGACCTGGTGATGAGTGTAGTGGGTTTGGGGGTGACGATCAGGAATTCGGTTTTGGATATACTGAGTTTGAAGGGCATGGTGGATATCCAAGTGGAGCCTGTCAAATGGGCAGTTGGACGTAGGGGTCTAGAGTTTAGACACATGTATTTGCACTTAAAAGTCAGTTGATTTAAAGAAAAAATACTTACATAGGTAGTATAAGCCTTGGGCCAAAGTGATCGAAGCTGTAGGGAGCGGGCGGCCTGGCAGCGCTGTGGTGGGCAGGGGGTGGAGGCCAGAGGCATAAGCGGCGGATGAGTGAGCCCCTCTACCCCCGTCTCCTCTCCCTTCCACTCCAGGGCAGAAGTGTGAGCTGTGGCTCTGCGGCTGTGCCTTCACCCTCGCCGACGTCCTCCTGGGAGCCACCCTGCACCGCCTCAAGTTCCTGGGACTGTCCAAGAAGTACTGGGAAGACGGCAGCCGGCCCAACCTGCAGTCCTTCTTCGAGAGGGTCCAGAAGCGCTTGGCCTTCCGGAAAGTCCTTGGCGACATCCACACCACCCTGCTGTCGGCCGTCATCCCCAACGCGTTCCGGCTGGTCAAGCGGAAACCCCCATCTTTCTTTGGGGCGTCCTTCCTCATGGGCTCCCTGGGTGGGATGGGCTACTTTGCCTACTGGTACCTCAAGAAAAAATACATCTAGAGCCAGGCCCGGGCTTGGTGCCTGTCGGTGTGTCTGTACTGTGTGACTCCCAGCAAGCTCTCAGTTACGCACTGTCTCATGAACACTTGAACAGCCACTCCCCGCCCCGTTTGGAGTAATTCTACCGTCAATGTGAAAACATTCCATAGTTTAGAAGTAGACGTTGCCAATGCCGTGCATTGAGGCCACGGCTCTACTAAAGGAGAGAAAGAGTGAGTGTGAGAGAGAGAGAGAGAGAGGGAGAGAGAGAACACGAGAGAGAGAAAACACGAATGCCTTTTCTTTTGATTCAAGGTCTCAAGATGGAACTGTGGGGACTGGTTAGGATCTGAGGTGAGTCCCAGGCTGTTTCATCCACCAGGGCCCAGATTCCGGGAGGTGCTGGGGGCTCAGAGGGCCTGACACCTTGCCTCCCCTTCCCTCTTGCCCAGGGAACTCTTCCACAGGACAAAGCCAACATCAACACTGGCTCTTCTAAGTGGTGCCTCCGGGTGAGGCTGGAGACCACAGACCCCAGGGAGGCCCCTGAAGACCGAAGGGGCTCCACTCTTCTCCTGCACATGGACTGAGACAGCACTGGCTCCAGCCAACACAGTGGCAGCCAACCACCAGGTCACGCCTGGGACCGACCCCATGAGCACACCCTCTCGTTCCCCTCCTGATTTGGCCAGTGTGTTTGCTTTGACACTTTACCAGAAGCCCCTGGAGGCAGCATCCATCCATCATCCTCTTCCTACCTGGGGTTGACATTTCCCACCATGGGAGGTGCCTTCAGCGACAGCCATGTTGACCTTCTCTCAGAAGGTCAGTCCTGGCCTGAGTGCAGGGGTGGGTCTGGAGGTGGATTGGCTAGTCTGTGTCTGCCTATGCCAAAGCCACCTCCTTTAATGTCCCCCTTCCCCATCACTCGTGGGGCTCCCCCTGTGCCCCATCATGCCACGTGGAGGAGGGGGGGTCCCTGCATCCCTGCTGCCCTCCCTGGTCGTGTCTCACTTTCCTGTGCCTTTTGCATGTTGGGAGAGGGTCTGGGTGTCACTGCCGCTCATGCTTAGAAACCACTGAAAGCCCCCAATAAAGCATTCAGGAGGAGCGGTTGCTTTTCATTTCTAAACCCGTGTTGTCCATCCATCTCTCGTTTCCAGAATCTGGGGCCGGAGATGCAGAGACACGAGGTTCAAACTCAGTGCTTTGTAAGAGCAAGCAAGGGTTGAGTCCAGGCTCAGGTTGCTGGTTGTGGGGATGGCTTCCAGATGGACTTTGCAATGCTCTGACCTTGGCCCAAACCCACCTCATTTGGACACAGGGCTTCCCAGCTTATAAAGCATGTTCACAACCATCTGCTCACGTTAACCTGGAGGTGGTCCCCAGGGTACACCCAGGGCACCTGCCCCACAGTCCCCCAGAGGGAAAAATGGGCTAAGATGTCTAAAGAACATTAAACCAGGGATATAACTTATAGAACATAAAGCATAGTTTATTGGTTTTGCAAAAATGCATACTAATTTGCCCATTTTTTTGTTCATCAAGATGAAAAGAAAAAAATAGCCAGGGCCCAGACAGGGCAAGCGTGGAACATGAGAGCAGAGTCACCATCTAGCGCTGTTCCCCCCTTAGGCTACTCAAACATGCACGCAGACTCTCCGCTCATAATTAAACTCCACTCAAGAACAAAAACATCATGCTTCACCCCGGTGGGGTTGACTGGTCTCCTGCTCTCACCCCCTCTCCAAAATGAGACTCACAAAGCCTCATCAGAACATCGCTCTGGATGATGCTGGATTCTCTTCTTGTTCCTCTACTTCCAGAGGTCACCGGCACTCCTCAACACGCCGTAACCTACAGACGAAGACGTCAGTTCAGCCATCACGGTGTTCCGTATGCACAGTGGATATACACACATAACAAGCAAGGAAGGAAATCCACATAGCTGCCAGAGTCCTCATTTCTGTAACCTGGCCATTGTTGATACTGATAATTCCTCTTTTCCCCACTGGCTGTTCTAAATTCTCTTTGTCCTCAACCAACACCTCATGGTTGGGGTATTTTCCCCGGGGAAAGGCTTCAGACCTTGGTGGTCCTGGGGCTGCTGTGGTCTTCCATTAATCTTTTACTATTGGTGGTGGCAATATGATGGGGCACCCCGGAGAATCCTCTGCTTCCTGTACAGTGTGTCCCATGCCACCACTGCAGTAGCAAGCCCATTTACCCTCGGTGATCGGGACCAACCACCGTAGTCTGTACACGAAACATTTTGCCTGTAGTTTCAATGGTCTGAGGAGATCAAAGTGGCCAAATGGCAATCTCAGCTTCTGCTAATTCAGCTGAACCACTGATGTAGTCTCCAACAGAAGCATTCCTTCCTTGGGAACTACAATCTCCAAACCATGGAAGTCCAAAGATTCAGGGATGGGAAGTAACATTTTAGTGAATGGGTTATTAGGTGCAGTAGTGAGAGCTAGTTCCCATTTCACCTCAGCACTGCTGGATCTATGTTTTCTGGGTGTAGGAGAAACAGCACTGTGGTTTGTACAAAGTATATATTGCATCCTGTAGGACATCACCCCAGCATTGCAGCATCTCCTGGATGGTGCTGTCATGGAGGCTTCAATAGGCCATTTCAATGTTCTATAAGCCTAGCTGCTTCTAGATAATAGAGCACAGGGTAAGACCAGAAAGTTCCATAGGTATAGTTACACTGCTGCATTCTTTTGCTGTAATATCAACTCCTTGGTCAGAAGCAATGCTGTATGGAACACCAAGACTGGAACAAGGTGTCCATGGGCATGGTGGTCAAAGAAGGCAAATCCATATATGGAATATACAAATTGCTGCCCCCTCCATGGTGGAAGGGGTCAGTGTACTCCATCTGCCACAAAGTGGCTAGTTCCTACGGGGAACGGTGCCATATCGGGAATTCTGTGCAAGCTGGGCACTCGATGCTGGTACTAGCTACCTCAGTCTTGCCGAGAGGAAGTCCATGTTGTTGTGTCCACCTAGAACCTCTAACTCCATTACCAAGGCCATTTTGTATTTCAGCGCACGGAGCAAGCACTAGGGTGGCTGGGCAAAGGGGTGACTTACGCCTACAGAACAAGTCATGTCCATCCACTTGCTGAGAGTCTCCTCTCAGGCAAGTATTTCCAGCGGGGATATCCGCATAGAACACAAATATCCTCTCTCTCCGCGCCCCTTGTTACAGGTCCAGCCACAGCCTTTCTCTCACACATCTCCTCGTTACCAATCTTCCGTTCTTGTTCTTGGTCACCCAGCCAAACCACCCATCCCATGAAAATGTGTAGATCCGTATTTCTGGACTTCTGTCTCCATCTCGATACAGCGGACAACCACAGGTACTGCTTGAAGTCCTCGCCAGGAGCACTTTCCTTCTCCCGTGTCTTTGAGGCCATTCCCGTAGTGCTGTGACCATCCACTTCCAGGTGGCACAAGGACTGACATCTTTCTTCTTCCGTCATTTGATCATAGGGAGTTCGTCACAAGGCCTTAGGTGTTGGGTGAGGAAGAGACGGCAATGTGGCAGGAACAGCTGACATAGTCTGAGCTGTTTCTTTTCCATTTGATAGAACACTGCTGGACATACCTAGCTTCGTGGTTTGATGGCTCAGATGACGTCCGGTTCGTGAGGGGCAGCTCAGGCTGCCTTGTCATCGGGTGTCTCATGGTCAGGTGTTCGGTCTCGACCAGGGCCCAGTAGTAGACCAGAAACTAGTTTTCAGAAGGAGGATTGTTATTTGCAGAAGAGGACACAGCTTTGTTGCAAGTGCTCAGGTGTGCCCGAGATTTTCCTATGAGGGCTGGCTGGAGGCTCCACGCACCATGTCTACATCACAGACGATTTACACACCACTGGATCTGCTGGGCTCGACGGGCCGAGCACCTTGCACTGCAGCCTGCATCTGCTTGGGGATCCCTGCAAACCCAGCAGTCTCACGGACCGTCAGCGAATGGTCTGGAGCGGCACACAGATGGGAGTACATTGCCTCTCAAAGCCAAAGGGGGCCAGCACCCGCAGTGCTTTGATCTTAGCGGTAGGTGTAGCCACTTGTCTTTCACTTGGAGGGGATAGCCGGACATTTCCTACCCCCTGGGTCTCGACAAATCTCACCATGGTGACGGGCCCGAGTTTTCCTGCTGTTGAGATCCCACCCTCTGGCATGCGTGGGTCTTCCTAAGGCATCTGGTGCACTTGCTCTCTCCTGCTCACTGGGCACAGCCCGATGTCATCACTGTAGCGCATCGGTGTCCTGTGATACAGACCAAAGGTCTCTACAGATCAGATTACGACGGAGGACAAAAAGCTGACACAGCCCCACGTTAAGAAACTGTTGCCATGCCAAGTAACAGCAAATGGCTTTGGTCCTTACTAAATGATACAGAGAACCACGGTTTCCAGACCAGAGTTTGAATTCAAAGTGCCAGACACTGTTGATTTGCTTTAGTAAAGAAACCACATCTGGAATAGCAGCAGTTCGAGTTATCACCTGATGGAGTTCACAATAAAACCGTCTCCAGGAGCCATCCCCTGTCCAGTGCGGAAACTAGTCTAGTGTGTGGGGGTGGTGGCTAGTTCTGGGAGCCTTCCCCTCAACTACCCAAATGGCCCTTCTACCTAAATGGGGAGATAAAATGTTGGGATGGGCTTAACACATAACTTCGGCCCAAGTGCTAAGTGGAGGCTTGGCCTGGGTTACTGGGGACGGGAGAAGAGGGTGACCGACCAGCAGGGGGAGGTAGAGGTCTGTCTGGTGACTGCCCACGGCAGACAGAGAAGCCCCAGGCTCCGTTTGGAGGCAGGGAGGGTCTTCGGCTGTTAGAGGAGCTGGCAACTGCCCAGAACCGGCACAGAGACTGATGCCCAGCCGAGCTGTGTCTCCACCAAACGCCTAACACACTTGAGCTCTCCCAGGGCACCTTCCTGGAGAGCAAGGAAGTCGGGCCTGGAGAAGTGGGAATAAAGAAGGAGGAGTACAGCAGGCAGGGAATGCAGAATTGCTACGGTGCATACCAAGCGGTTTTTAACAAGAGGGAGAAACATCAGGGACTTAGGAGAGTGGACATTCAGTGTTCTCCCATTCACGAGGTGAGTGAGTGGTAGAGACTGGGCTGGAAGCTGTTTCTCACATTCGTTCAGTGACCCAGAGTCCCCGCGTGCTGTTGCCCCACCTTCCTCTGGGGCACTGTCCTCATCCGCAAGGTCCTGTGATGTCCAGGTTTCATCTGATCAGAAGGGAAAGAGAGGACGGAAGAGCACATTTCCAGTGGTTTAAGACCTACACTTGGGAGAGGGTCACGTCACTTCCACTCACATCCCATGGGTACGAATTTAATGGCTGGGCCTTGCCCAGCTGCAAAGGGGCTGGGAAATGTCGTCTGGTTGGGCAGCCTATTGCTAAGGAAGGAGAGAACAGATGTGAGTGGACAGCTAGCAGCCTCTAACACAAAGGATAACTGAATGAGAAGAGGCACAGGCAGACGGCTGGAGAAAATCACAGAGTCCAGGCTGGAAGACACCATGAACATCCAGCCACCTGTTCCACATATGGGGAAACTGAGGCCCTAGATAGACTGGTGTCTGGTTTGGTCAGGATCCCACCATGAGTGAGCCAGAGCTGAGAGTCCTTTCCCTGGTCGCATTCTGTCTCTTGGAATGTCATGGAGAGAACCTAGGGTGGGAGACAAGAAGGGGCAACACACAAACTTTTGCTCACAATCCATCAGTTGCTGAGCCGTCTATGAGGCTCCGCGGAGGGATGTAGGGATGAAGTGGGTGTGGGGCTATCAGAGTTCGGTCACCACCACCCCCTGGGCTATGGGAATGGGTCTCCCCAAAGTTCCACTGTCACGAAAGGTCTGTGGTGGGGAGGACAGTAATTTCACATTCTCCACAGCTCACCGACTCTTCACTACCAAAGTCACAGAATCACTTGTCCAGGTCACTCCAACATATTCCCGAAGACCTGTTTGATCCTCCCCTCACAACCTGGGTCCACACTGGCTAAAGGCCTCCGTTTTCCCATCTCTAAAATGGAGCTGGTAATACTGTAGCTGCCATCTAGTGAACACTAACCATGCCCTAGGAAATTCACAGAAATTATTCCTAACTCTGCAAAACACCGATTTTTATGTTTCACTGATAAAGAAACAGAGGCTTAGAGAGTTAAGTACCCAAGGTACAAGGGGTAGATTGGGTTACTGGATTCCCTCACAGGATGATACATCCACAGCCTTGCCTTCCCACTGTGGGCAGAGCTTGCTCCCTGGCCCGTGGGTGCTGAGCTTGCCCCTGTGACCACCTTGGGCCAGTGGAATGTTAGTGGAAGGACGGGACGCAAGCAGAGGCTTTAACGTGCTGTTCAGTTTGTCTTAGCCTTCATGCCCAGTGATCGTCACAAGAAGAGCACATCCCAGGTAATTGCTGGCCTTTTCGTCTGGGCCCCAGAATGGAAGTAGAACAGATGTGAGCCCAGCATGTGGCCCTGGAGCAGAGCTTACAGGTTTGGGCCGGCCCACTTCAGTGAGTGGCAGTGACCTGTGAGCATCTGTGGTCAGAAGCCATCACGTTGGGGGAGGTCTGTCACCAGGCATTATTACAGCAATCGCTGACGAATACAGTGGCAGAGCTGGGATCAGAAGCCAAAGGCATTTGTTAGAAGCCAAAGACCTTCCTGTTTTGTCTAGGGCCTAGTCGTTGGGAATTGCAGTTGAGATCATATAATAAAAATGTCAGGCGCCAGATTAAAAAATTCAGAACAAATGCTAGCTGTTATTCATTGTATTCAATGTTGCATTTTCAAGAGTACATTGATGACACCGAGTCATTTCAGGGCTGCTGGGGAAATGTGGGAGTTACAGTGCCCAAGCTTCTGAGAGAGACATTTACTAGGCAAAGGGGAATCTCTTCAGTAATGAGCAGCCCTCAAAGGTGCCTGACATCTTAAAACTTACAAAATATCTTCCCATCCATGATTTCATTACACCAAAGACTAGAGAGGTAGAAAAAAAAAGTATTATCCCCATCTCATAAATGAGTAACAAGCCCAGAGGGACTAAGTGACTTGCCTAATACCACACAGCCGAGGCGTGGACAAGCAGGATTTGAATGTAGTCTGCTTGCTCCAATCCAAAGCTTCTAATAACTCCGGATGAGAGTCACCCATTGGCCCCCGCATTAGTCCCCAGGAGCATGGGGGTACCTGGCAGACACAAAATGCTCAGGAAATGCAAGCAGAAGTCAAAAAGGGATGAAAGGAGGGGGCCGTGGGCAATGGACGACAACAGCCTGTTTGGGCAGGGCCCGAACAACTTTGCTCCAGAAACGAAGATGCTAATCAGGGGTGGCTCCCAGGCTTCTCCACCTGTTTATCTCCTAGACTCTCAGACATCTCAGGCACACGTACCCAGGCAGCCACACCCTGGCAGAGAAGACCAGCGGAGTGGCAGGGCTCCATGATAAGGCATCCAGCCCAGTTCTCAAAAACAAGCTGCCAGGTCAGCCAGACTTTAACTTGCCTGTGCGTGGACGGCACCTCAAACAGGGAGACCTACTTTACCTTGCCCTCCAAGCCCCACAAACAGATGGCCTTTCCTTTCGGCTCTCTTGGAGAACACCTCTCTTGCTTTCCCTCAAACCACGCCCCCTCCACCAACCCTGAAAGCAGACTGCAGACTCTCAGAGACTCCCTTCCCACATTAGGTCACCGGCACATGGCCTTCTACATTCATTAACTGTACATTTTAATTACTTCAGAGTTAATAAAAATTAAAACACTGACGTGTATGGGGTTTCTTTCTCCTGATTGTAAAGTAAGTCGTGGTGACAATGGCACATGAGAGACTCTGTGCACTGAAGACATTTGACCATACTTCCCACACACTAGGTCCTGTTCCAAGCACTTTGCAAGCATCAATTCATTTCATCCTCACAACAACCCTATGAGGTGGGTACTTCTATTATCCCCATTTTACAGATGAGGAAATTGAGGCCAGAGGTGAAGGAACTTGTTCAAGGTCACAGAGCCAGTGTGTGTGTGTGGCGGAGCCAGGATTGGAACCCTGGCAGTCTGGCTGGGGTCCATGTTAACCTCCTTCCTCCTTCGCTCTGCTCAGCGCTTTCCGCAGACCGCCTCTGCCCAAGCTGGGCAGGTCAGGGTGGGTCAGGGACACACCCTGCTTTAGGGGTTCAGCACAGTTTGGAGTCGCTCCCTTCCTTGCCTGCACCCAGCTAGACGAACCCCTGCAGGCCCCACATCTCTCTGCACGAACACTGTGCTTCCCTCGGCGCTCCCGCAGTTCAGGAGCCTCGAATGTTGAAGGAGGTGAGACCGTGGCATCCCGACCCTCCGCTTCAGGAACAGGGGCTCAGACAGACGGATGTGATTGAGGGCACACAGTTGTAAGTTCTGGTCGGCAGGAACCCAAGGCTGCCTGCCCCCAGATCCCGCACTGAGTACAACAGCACGGATTCTCTCTAGTGAGCGCATTACGCTCCCGGGTACAGTTACCATAGTCCGTTTACTGACGGGCATCAGTTACACGAATCTTGATGACTTTTCATGATTACAAGGAGCGGCAAGAAAGTCTTTTGACCTCTGTTTGCCCACTTCCACAAGCACTTCCACAGCCCGCGGCCCTAGACTGAGATCGCCGGGTCTGCACATGCTAAGTCTGGACACTACCAGGTTACCTTCTAAACATGGGTACCAATTTACCGTCTCCTGTCTCCCCAGCCACGGGAGTACCTGCTTTCTGTGCTGTGGGTGCATAACTTAAAAAACCCGTCAGAGACCGTGTGAGGGGGTTTCTGGGACAAGTTTTGAAGGTGACTGCAACGCACAGGATTTCTCTCAACAGGACCTCCCTCCTCCCTGATAGCCGCCAAAACGGCTTGAGAGCAGCTCATCGCCCTGGGAACGAGGCTCAGCTCCCCACGTCCGGTAAGTGCAGGGAACGCCTGCCATCAGGTCTGGGCTGCCCTAGGCTGCTCATGCAGAGTAAAGGTCTGGGGGGTGATAAGAGCCCCCTGAGGTAGGCTCCTCCGTCACTCACTAGAAAACCAGCGGCCACCTCAGCTCTGAGTAGGAGTTTCTTTTCATGTTGTTTCCTAAAATAGGAGTCATAACCCGCTTAGGAAGCTTCACCAGGCAGAACAGAGAAACAGAATAGACCAGAAGAGTGGGTGAGATGACTCTGTCTGCTCCAATCGTTTATCAGATAAGGAAATTGAGAGCCAGAGAGGGTGAGTGACAAATCCAAAGTCACACAGAAAAGCAGCACGAGTAGTGGCAGAATCCAGCTCAGAGCCAGGCAGCCTGACTCCTAGCTGAGAGCTCTTCATATCACAGCGGGGCCATCCATCACCTCCGCTGAGAGTCCTTCTTTAAGTCGACCTTTCTTATGCTCTGTTGCTCTTGAAAATGGGGGGAATAGTAGGTTTCTTGAGAAGGGATGTCGGATAAAAATCACCATAGCATATCTTTGTGCCTCTGTGCATCCTATTGTCACTTCTTGGGATTCCCTTCTCCGCCTAACTGGTTCTGTTCTGTGAAAATATCCCCTCCCTCCCCAGGGCAGCCGGTTGTGCCCGCACTATGGCCCCATGCCCTGACCTTGCCCCAGCACTGGGAACACTTGATGGCACTTGCTGGCTCCTTCTGCGTCTCCTCCACAAGACTGAAAATTTCTTGAACGCACAGATGGATCACGTTCTCCTCCGCAACCCCAGCACGCACCCGACGTTCCGAGGGCATGGACTTCGGACCACAAATGCCAGCAGGGAGGGAGTTATCCTACCCCATCAGCTCCTGGCTCACAGTACGAACTCGGGAAGTTTGGTGCCGCTGAAGGGATGTGCACAGGGAAGTTCTGAGCACAAGGAGCTTCTAATCCTGCGGCCGTGGAGTTTTCGACAGACACTGCCTGGCGGTGCCAAGCAGGTCAGGCTGACAAATGAGTGGGCACGAAAAAGCACAGAAAGCCCTCACATGTGTCTAGGCCTCCAGGGCACAGGGCATGGGGCACTTTCCCAATGGACCTCATGGGAGTGAACTTTGTAACTGCTCTCCAGCGGGACGTCCATGAGGCTCAGCTCTTCTCCTTCTGCCAGGAAAACTCCCAAATCTGGTTGATCCAGACCTCAGGACTCACAGACACGGATATGGCACGAGGGAAGGAGTCAATGAAGCTAGGAAATATGAGACTGAACATAAACCAAACTTAGTTTATAGGATTTAGGAGGAAACAAAAAGATTAAGTATGGTCATGAAACACTCTATATAGCGAGAGCTCAGATAAGAACTACACCACTGTCCTCAAGTAGGCTGAGCTTTCCTAGTTCTGGGCTTTCTTAAGGGTTCTAGAAAAGAACACACGAGACATGGAATGTGGGATTTCATTATCTCCAGTTTACTTAATTTGCTTGTTTACACACACGGTCTGTGTGTGCATAACAGTGGCAAGAGCCATTCTCTAAATACAATCTGCTACTCAGACGATGACAGATGCACATGGAAAATGAGGCGTCAGTGAATGAACCTCAGCACGAGAGGCAAAACCAGCATGGCGGGGTTCTGGGATCACAGAGCCTTTAAAAGCCTCTTGTTCAGCACCTGGGGACAACAGACACTTTCCAGATGATACAAGACTATTTCAGTGGGAGACCCAGACCCCAAATGGTACTTGAAAGCACATGCCCGTCTCCCTGCCTTCCCCAAGGAGCCACGAAGTTCTAAAGGCCTGGTGGGGAAAAAGGGAGACGGGGGATTATCGTCTGCTGAGCACAGGTGCTGAGTGTTTTATATACATCACTGCCCTTAATCCTAACAGTGTCATCTCCTCCATTGTCCACGTGTGGACACGAAGCTTGCCCGTGGTCAGACGACTCTCAGCAGTGGTACCAACACTGGAACCCACATCTTGGATTTGCCTAAGCCCACACTCTCAGCTACGCCAGGCTGTCTCGCATGGGGATACGGAGCATGTCCCCAAGAGAAAGGCAAGGGTGCTAAGACTGAACAGGAAGTGGTGGGAGACCACTTGATACACAAGGGTCAGTCACGGACACGTTCCACAGAGTTAACTTAATGCTGAGCCTGGATCCGATCTGCGAGAAATGACTGGAGATTTAAGGGTGATACATGGACGTGTAGAGTTACCTCGTGTCTGTTGCCTTTTGGTACTGAACATGAAACTCAGGAGAGACCCCAACCCCTTCAACTAGCCCCTGCCACCTACGCCACCCCCTCTTCCACTCCCCGTTCACAGACGGAAACTCCAGAGGGCAAAAAAATCTCTCACGGGGCCTGTGCCATCTTGCCAAGGCTCTCAAAGCACCCTGGTGACATCTCTGGAATCTCAGTGCCAGTGTTTCTGCCACGTCTGGGTACAATGTATCACAACTCACATTTGGATGGATACAAATTAACATGCAGCCTGATGGGATACCAACTATATATTTTAAATACATCTTTATATGAAAGACAATTTACCCTGAAGATTTTCCAGGCCTCAAGCTCTTAACAATCTAAGCTTGAGTTAAGGCAGTCAAGTGTAGTGCTTGTCAGTTAATGCTATTATCAGGCTTAACTTGGGGGGAGAGAAGGAACATCAGGGAAGCTTCCAGGATGATAATCCAAAGTGCAAGGGGCTGGGTACAAAAGGCCTAAGGACACAGCCTGCGGGGGCAGGTGGGGGGGGTGTCCTATCACAGAGCTGCAACCGCACCTTTGTGGGTGGAGGTGACAGGCCACAGAAGGATAAGGCTGGACATCGGGAAGTGTGCAAAGGGGAGAGAAAAGATCGATTTCAAGGCCAGCTGAACAGGCCCAGGTTTGGTTTGGTGTTGGTACAAGTAGGAGGGTGGGGCCAAAGTCACTCCAATATTTAATAGGGACATTTTTGCAAACAGGTTGGCTTCCTGCCATCAGAGGCAATGGAAGGCACGTTCCTTCACCTCCAATTTATCATACTCTTGTTGAGAATGTAAAAATTCCTTGGGCCAGAGCAGACTGATCGATGAACTTCTCAGCATGCTGTTCAGATTAACCACTGATGGTGGTCAGGAAAGTTTCAGTGCAAGAATGCATTTTGCAAAGTTACCCTGACTCAGCTTAAAATTCATCCAGTTGTCATCAAAATGTCTGCTGTCGGATTTTATTCTTAATAGAGAAAACAGCCCCTGAAGTGAGGTGGAATTTAATACCATAAGCCAAGAGTTTGGATTATAAAAAGTAAATTAGTGTTCTTAAAAAACAAAAACAAAAACCTCAAAGCTATCTACACACGTGCCAAAGTGCAGCATTGAAGTTGTGAGTTATTCTCAGGGGTTTTGTCAACAAAGAACAAATGCCACAGTTGTTATTAAAAACAATAAAGCATTTGCTCAAAATTGTAGGAAAAAAAGGTAACCTTATTGCTCCAAAAACCAATACATAATAGACAACACACACAGAAAACTAGCAACGTTCGTTACATAAATATCGTCCAACACTCAGCCAGAGAGGCACTCCAGTGTCACTGTTTTGTAGCTAATCAGCAGTCAGTGGCAATAGATAACATTCTGTGGATAAAGAAATATCACCACCAGAGAACGTCTTTCAGGCGGTTGGTTGTTCTATAAAGAACCCTGCTGGAAATAAATGCTTATGCAAAACTGACCAGAGGGCAATACTGTTAAACCACAGCGTTAACAGCCATTACAATATGGGACACCCAGGATCACGGAGACAAAGATGGCAGCGGAGAAGGGTCCTGAGGCCCCAGCCTCCCCTTTGGCCGCACAATAGCGGCTCTCCTGATTCTGTCCTCTCACTGAGCCTTAGCTCTGCCCTCCAGGGACATAAGGGACATTCCAGATTAAGGTCAAGTCTTGCCAGGGACAAAAAGTGCCCGCCTGGGAATGGTGGTGCTTGTGACAAGAAGTGTGGGGATTAAACTCACTCCCCAGACTCCACCACCACTCACCAAACCTCCCTGGTAAGCTTCCTCTCTGAAGCAGGATCAATAATTTAGTCAAATAACTAAGAAGAATCATGAAAAAATACATTAGCCGTTGTCCCGCCATCACCCCTTTTGTTTATCTTTTATTCCTTGTAACTGTCTTGCTTCAAATTCAAACTAGAGCTCTGGGGAGGAAGTCCTGGGGAAAAGGCTTTCAGATACCAAAACCCATAGGTCCCATACCAGCTCAGCAAACCAAACAGGGTGCCAAACACCTTCTGGGACAAGTTGTGGAAGTAAACGGCCGTGCACAGAAACATGCACACCCAGATGAAGGTCAGGAAGCCCAGGGCCACCACCAGGCTGGTGATGGCAGTGTGGAGGCAGTGGCTGCGGTCCGTCTTCACCTCATGCAGCACGGCCATCTCCTCCACAATCATAAGGGCGCAGAAGGTCAGCAGGAAGGAGTGGCCCGAGATGTCAAAGCCATGCCAAAAGCCTCCCTCCCCGTGGCACTGCTGCTTACTCTGGTGCTCCTTTCTGACCCCCTCCAGGGTGGGCGACTGGTAGCAGCTGCCCGTGTAGTGTTCGATGTTGGAGAAGAGGGCTGTGCAGACATACCAGATGGCCGTGCCCACAAGCAGGGTACTCAGCCGCCGCAGGACCAGGCCAGCCTTGCCTGTCAGGTGGTAGTTGGTGAGGGCAATGAAAGGCAGGAGGAGACAGAAGGTCCAGGCCCAGGCCAGTTTGACAAAATACCTGCCAGAAGACGAAAGTGGAGGTGAAGACAGGGGACATGGCAGAGAGGAGACAAGGTCATGACTTGGGTCTCTAGATTCTCCAGGGAGGGGAAGTAAGAAAAGTTGATAAAAGCTACAGATAACAACTTCACTTACTAAGTTTCAAATGGAATAACTCCTTAATGCTTAAACAACTCGGTGAGGTAGGTACTGTTATTATCCCCATTTTACAGATAAGACAACTGAGGTACAGAAGTATCATGCCCAAAGTAGAGGTCATAAGTGGTGGAGCTGGGATTCAAACCCGGTACCTGTGATCTTAATCTGTGATCCAGGGCCTGGGAAAGTGGACACATAGAACACTCATGGTTACCCTGGGAAGAAGGTCTCATTTGCCCCATTTTATAGAGAATGTGAGGCTCAGAAAAGTTCCATAACTTGCCCAGGGTCACACTACCAGCAAGCCCAGAGTAAATCAAGGTTTGGCCAGCCCCAAAGCCCATGTTTTTTTCTACACCCTGGCTCTTTCCTACATGGCAGCAATGATCTCAGAACAGAGCTTGACCTCAAACTAGAAGACCCGGTTCAAATGCTGACTCTGACTCAACCTGTTACCACACGTCTCCAGGCCTCAGTTTCCCCAGCTGTAAAATAGAGCTGAGGACACCAAGTGAGTTTTTAAGTCCCTCCCAGAGCCAATGATTCACTCGTTCCCTCCAATTAGCACAGAGGCTTGGAACAAAATGTCAGAATCCATGGTCATGGTTACCCACAAACAACAGGGACTTGTCTGACAGGCCGCTTGGCTCCCAGCTCACCCAGGCCAGATAAAGCAGCAGCTGCCTGTCTGCCTCCCCTCACTCATCAAATGTGGCTGACCTGGGGACCAGCCATGGGAAACACACATGCAAGAGTTGGGGCTACAACCACATTCATCATCATCTATTCTTAGCCCAGCCACCAGGGGGTGGGTGAGGAAGGAAGGGGGGCCAAGGACAGGACGACTTTTTCCTGGGTTCCAAAGGCTACTCAGACACCACCCAAGAGCATGTCACTCACATCTTCCCCGAGACTGATATGCAAGACCTGTCAGGCATTTGGCAAAACTGCTGGGGAGAGAAAGCAGGGTTTAAGTAGATAGCCCAAGTGGGGGTGACTTTTGGGAGATGCTACTGACACTGTAATTCTAAAGAAGAATCTCAGCTCACTTCAGGGGAGAAGTTTTTACCTTTTTTTTTTTTTATCTTTCAGATAAAACTTTACTACTTTACTACTGCAAGTGTTTTTGTGCAAAACCTTGAAATCCAGGAGTTAAAAAAAAAGAAAAAAGAAAAAAGGCGTGAGTGGGTGGAGTCAAGGAGATATCCCAAAGAGCCCAACTAGGCTTGCTTTCTTGGGCCACTGCCATGAACTCTGAGTAGCTGAGAAAGTCCAAGGAGATCCAGGGTAAAGGTCAGAAGGACTATCTTGGAGAGGGGTTCTATCATCGGCTGGTGCAAGGCTCGCAAAGGTTGGGGGGTCAGGAGGAGACGGCACAGGTGGCGATGGAATTCTGTTATAAGCCAGGGGGAGGGGCGAGGTGGGGGAGGGGTCGACTCAGCGTGGGGTCTGACACAGCCAGGCAGGAGGGAGGTGGCATCTCCCAAGCAGGTACGGGGTCGAAGCCTAACTCCAGGAGGATGTGGGGGGCGCAGCGGCTGAGACCAATTCAACACCCCATCCCACTCCATCCCACTCCGCCCCCCGCCACGCGCGCGCCGGCACACACACAGCCCTGCCAGTCACTCCCTGCCCAGTCAACTCAAGCCTGCTCGTCTGGGCGTGTAAACCTCAACTGCTAGTGACACAGCCATTCGGGGGTCCCTCGCTCGCGACACGCGTGCAGATGCAGCTGTCACAATGAGGAGGGCCTCCCTGTCCGATGACTCGTCCATCAGGGCCGCTAAGCCCCGGCTCTCTGGACGAGGCGACGGAGGGTCGGCTATGGCGGGGTCAGGAGAGGACCCGGGGCGCACTCACACGTTGAGGACGTTGCGCTTGTTGCTGAGGTAGCTCTCGGGCAGCGGGGAGAGCTCCTTGAGGAGGGAGCCCGCCAGCATCGAGGCCGCCAGCGCCCAGGGCAGGTAGCGCCGCACGGCCGCTCGCACCAGCGTCCCCCGGAGGAGCCTCGCGCAGCACTCCAGATGCTCCATGCCCGACCTCGTCGGCCACCGTCCGCTTCCCCGGGTCCTCTCGGCCACCGTCTTGCCCTTCGCTCGGAAGAAGCCGCTGCGCCCCTCCGGACGCATGCGCGCCGCCCGCGAGCCCCACCCCTTGCAGCGCGCTCGCCCTCCCCCATCTGGCCAGTGGCGGCCTCTGCAGCGCGTCCGGTCCTGAAGCTCCGCGCTCCTTTCCTCCCGGTCCGGCCGCCAGGCGACAGTCGCGGTGTCTTGCTTGGGTCTGGGAAAAAGAGCTCCTGGGAGTCTTTGCTGGAGATGTGGAAGAATAAATGCAGTACTGTAGGAATTAGAGCAGTGATCACAGCATCATTTAGTCTCTCCTAAAAGTTTGGAGACACCTCCTCCATCTGCGCCTTCGTTTTCTGATCTGTAAAATGGGGAGACAGGAGGAGCTCAACACTTCCCAAGAGTTAGTTTATGAACCCGAGGTCATTACGGTGATCCAGGTATAGGGAAAGGAGACAATTTTATTAGAAAAGAAGTGCATAAAATAATTACTCAATTTAAATGTTATTCGATTTTTTAAAAACTTTTAAAACAACTATTGTATTGAGTGAAAATGCTGGACCCTGGGGGTTAAGATCAGATGAGGGTGTTGGTGACTTAGTCACTCAGTTTATCACAGAACTAAACCCTCTCACCCCCATCATCGCTGCGTGTCTAATTCAGTGTTTCCCACATTTCAGGCTCCCCCCCTCATTGTATCAGCCTCCTAGCACTGCCATAACAAATTACTACAAACTTCTTTTTTTATTTTTTAAATTTTTATTGATTTATTCTTTTAAAGATTTTATTCATTTATTCGAGAGAGAGAGCATGAGCAGGGGGTTGGGAGAGGGAAAAGCAGAGTCCCTGCTCAGCAGGGAGCCAGATTCGAGGCTCAATCCCAGGACCCTGAGATCACCACCCCAGCTGAAGGCAGATGCCCAACCGACTGAGCAGCTCAGGAGCCCCTAAACTTCTATTTTTAAAAAATGTTATTATTTATTTATTTGAGAGAGAGACAGAAAGACAGAGATAACAAGAGAGAGCACAAGTAGGGAGAAGAGGGAGAAGCAGTTTGGGGAGGAGAGGGAGAAGCAAGCTTCCCACTGAGTAGGGAGGCTGATGTGGGGCTTGATCATGTCATGGAATCATGACCTGAACTAAAGGCGGACGCTTAACTAGTGAGCCACCCAGGTACACCTACTACAAACTTCTTGGTTTAGAACAACAGAAATTTATTTTTTCACAGTTCCAGAAGCCAGAAGCCCCAAGCTGTTGGCAGGGTTGGTTCCTTCTAGAGGCTCTGAGAGACACTCCTGTCCATGCCTCTCTCCTAGCTTCTGACGCCTGCTCACAATCCTTGGCGTTTTTTGGCTAGAAGCTGTATAACTCCAGTCTCTGCCTCCATCAGCATGTGGCCTTCTCCCCTCAGTGTGTCTTTCTCTTTCTGTCTCTTATCAGGACAATAGTCCTTGGATTCAGGGTCCACTCTAAATCCAGGATAATCTTATCTTGAGATCCTTAGTCATATCAGCAAAGACCCTATTTCCAAATAAGGTCACATTCCCAGGTTCCAGGAGTTAAGACACATCTTTTTGGGGATCACTGTTCAAGCCATTACAGCCACTTTAACTTCTTTTGCTATGTCCATACACCACCAAATACTATTATTTACTTAAAGCTTTCCTTTAAACAGCACACATTTCAAACTTAAATACCTACTGAATAGCTTCCCAAGCCGAAAATATCCTTGAAATAATGAATTCTGTGTTCCAGTTATATTTATTCTATTACAAATAAAACATTTATATTTAAATATTCATCATCACCAGCTGCCTAAAATAATCACAAGCCCCTAAATCAAGGATAGCTAACAGTTGGAACCATTGGGAAAGACTGTCCTGATTTATGCCTATAATAGACTGATGTTTAAAATCTCTCATGCAGAGAATTAATAAACTAATGAATAAAAGCATTAATTTCTTAACCACCTCAGGATGATCTTCATATCTATAAATTTACATTTTCTTAATCAGGGTTCTTCCATAGCAAGATGTCTCTGGACCTTCAAAAAGTTATGTTTTAAAAAGAAAATGTAATGGTGATCAAGCCAGTTTGGTTTTTCATGATTGGTAATGAAAACTACACAGCTAGAAAGATGTTATTTGTGAAGGCAGCTTGTAAATAGTATCTGAAACCATTTCTAGCTTCTGAAGGTTGGCAGGTGCTCAATTATTGTTCCTTTCCATAGCAAACTGTATAATGGTTAAGAACAGGGAGGCACACTGGACATTATTAAAGTGTTTCATTAGTGAAAATCCAAATGCTGACCCCCACCCCAAGAAAAGATGAAAGGGTGCTAGGCAAACAGGAACTCTAGACATCACCCAAACTGAACTTTCAAAAATGTACCCCCTGAAACTTTCAGGATTTTTCTTTTTCTTTCTTTCTTTCTTTCTTTCTTTCTTTCTTTCTTTCTTTCTTTCTTTTCTTTCTTTCTTTCTTTCTTTCTTTCTTTCTCTTTTTAAGATTTTATCTATTTATATTGACAGAGAGAGAGAGAGCACAAGCAGAAGGAGCAGCAGGCAGAGGGAGAGGGAGAGGGAGAAGCAGACTCCCCACTTAGCCGGGAACCTGATGTGGGGCTCCATCCCAGGACCCTGGGATCATGACCTGAGCCAAAGGCAGACGATTAACCAACTGAGCCACCCAGGCCCCCCGGGTGTGTATTTCTGTAGAAAGGATTTGGGTTTGTTCCATTTAAGATTATGCTGCTTCATCCCTGGAGAATTTGGAAGACCAGGTTAAACCCAGATCTGAAAAATTGTAGGTCTTTAGAGAAGTTTTCTTCTTCCTTTCCTCCTTCCCTTCCCTTCCCTTCCCTTCCTTTCCCTTCCCTTCCCTTCCCTTCCCTTCCCTTTCCTTCCTTCCTTCCTTCCTTCCTTCCTTCCTTCCTTCCTTCCTTCCATTCTCCCTCCCTCTTTCCCTCTCTTTCTTTCTTTCTTTCTTTCTTTCTTTCTTTCTTTCTTTCTTTCTTCTTTCTTTCTTTCTTTCTTTCTTTTTCTTTCTTTCTTTTTCTTTCTTTCTTTCTTTCTTTCTTTCTTTCTTTCTTTCTTTCTTCCTTCCTTCCTTCCTTCCTTCCTTCCTTCCTTCCTTCCTTCCTTCCTTTCTTTCTTTTCTTTCTTTCTTTCTTTCTTTCTTTCTTTCTTTCTTTCTTTTTCTTTCACCCATATTAGAAAATGTATGTTTCTGTTGTGAGTCTAATGGTGTGCTGGGGCTAACCTATTCAGGCCTGTGAGAGCAGAGTGTTAGATTTTCAGGACTTTTGAAAGCTGATTGTGAAACACAGCCATTATTTTAAATTATGTTATATAAACTAACAAACTCAACATACATATTCAAAACTCATTATTTCCTAATTATTTTACTATGTGTCCTTATTTTCCTTGCTCTTGGGATTACTTACATCTATTGTATCTGTATGGTATGTTACAGTGCAATTTTCCCAACTGTGCGTTCAGCGACATCACACCAGTAGCTTGAAACCAGCCATGGTGGAAGTCTTTACACTGGTGAAACTGGCAGTCATGGTAAATCAGGGCTTTATCTGGTGTGTGGATTGTCTAGATTGAGAGGTGACTCCATTTGTCAAGTACGGTTGAACTGAAACTGTAAGTTGTTTAGAGAGACAAGAGTCCAGCAAAAATCAGAGAAGGCGTTCTGTGAAGTTACTATCTGAAATTTACAGTAAAGAATATTTGTGCATGTTACTACTTGTAAAATCTGTACTCTACACTTTATATTAAGAAAACTTAATGATAAACCTATGCCCATATATGCTTAGACATTTTCTCAGAGCGCTCGTTGTAAAACATTTATCGATAAATCGCTGGCTGTAATCCAGCACACACGTAAAAATATATCTGTAGCGTATGAGAGAATAGACATGCTAACAGATATATAGACATCGCGGTAAAAATAGTTTTATGATAGTTCATGACGGAATTTGCCTCTGCTAGGTATGAGACGCTCTGATATTTTCTGTTTAGTTATAAATTCAATTTTTTAGAAATGCTAGTCATGACCCACTGAACATGATTTTACAACTCAAATGGGTGGGGATCTGTATGTAGTTCGAAAAACGCTCTGGAGGACCATGCCCTAACCCTCCCCACCAGAGGGTGATAGAAGACCGCAAATACCAGGGTTCTGCCCCACCTGAGGCTTCCATTGTACTGCCTAATAGCTAGTTTCACCCCTCCTTTATCTATCCAGCAGCTATTGTTACAAGTGTATGGTCTTCAACCTCAAGGAACTTAAAATCTAGTGAAGGTGATCGTCATTCATTTCCTCAGCCAAGCAACATTTATTAATTTGCTCTACACCAAGCACTGGGCTAGATGTTAGGACTGCCTATGTGTTGAGTGGGTGAGTTTCCTTAATAACTAAAGATTATCACCCTTTAAAAACACAATTTCCCTAGTTGGAGGCAGACTCACTGACTCCATGGAATGGTTGCATGGAAATCATCTGAGGTTGCCATGGTGCTTTGGCCAGGTTGGACATGCATATATATAAGCTAATTAAATACATGAAAAAGTAAGTTCGTGCTGCCTTCTCATGAAGAATTTTTCTTCTTTATAACCACATTACATTATAGTGCCACTGGATTTATAAGGAGATTACATTCTGCCAGAGTAGAATACATAAAAATCTTGAGTGTTTGTTCCATTGGAAAAGAGATCTTTATTTTGACAATGATCTTGGTTTGTTTTAAAGTATATTGACCTGAATCACTTGATGAAATGGCAAAGAATAGGAGGTCTCTATGAATGAGGAGTATCATTAAAGGTCCTTTTAAAAATACACTTTAGGGGCACCTGGGTGGTGCAGTCAGTTAAGCTGGGGTTGTAATCTCAGGGTCATGAGATTGAACCCTGCTCTGGGCTCCATGCTCAGTGTGGAGTCTGCTTGGGACTCTCTCCCTCACCCTTTGCTTCTCCTAGCGCCCCGGTCCCTGCTTTCTCTCTCGCTCAAGTAAAAATAAATAAATCTTTAAAAAAATAAAAAATCTTTAAAAATAAAATACACTTTAAAAATACAAAATAAAATACACTTTATAATTTACATACTTGTTTGTTTATTTCTGTCTCCCCTACTTGAATGTCAACTCTAAAGGGCAGGGAACATTGCCTCTCTTGTTCACTGATGCATCCCAAGTGTCTAAAACTGTAGCTGGAATCTACCAGGCACCCTTTTTTTGTTGTTGTTAAATAAATGAATGAATCATTATTAATACGCTGGTGTAAAGGAAGTTATTTTAAATTAAAATGGCTTTTTTAATAAACTGAAGAGACGACAGAATAATAATTATGAAATTATTATTTTTTAATCTTAAGGGGTTTCTAAAATTGTAAATCACCAGGAAAGGGATTTTTCTGGTCCATAAAGTCTGAACGATGCTGCAGTAGAATGATAGTGGGTTTGGTAGAGGTTGCTTAGGGCCAATGAGGAGAAGACCCCATAGGACCCAGAAAGGGTCAGGGAAGAGTTCTTGGAGGAGAGGATTTCTAAGTGGACATCAGGGGTTGTCCAGAAGAACAGTGGGAAGCGGTCATTCCAGGAAGAGCGACCAGCAGGTGTCCTTTTGTTGGCTGGTGTGTGTGAAATAATTCACTCTGGGTTGGGGGAGGGGTCAGGCCCAGTAATTCTCCCAGTGGGCAGCTCGCTCTGTCCACAGCTCCTGGCCAACCAGCACCA
Source organism: Ailuropoda melanoleuca (assembly GCF_002007445.2). Lineage (NCBI taxonomy): Eukaryota > Metazoa > Chordata > Mammalia > Carnivora > Ursidae > Ailuropoda > Ailuropoda melanoleuca. The sequence goes on along the minus strand of NC_048230.1, from coordinate 60,912,425 downwards.
ATCCCTTCCTTCTGAGCTGTCCTCTGCAATGTCTCCCCCATTCTTAACCTCTGGCTATCTCTTTCTGGCCGGAGGGGACGACTAGCCACTCCCTGGGGTGAGGCAGCTGAGCAAAGCCAATGTCTGCCAGAGGCCAGGCGGCCTGACTGCTAACTGGGAGGAGGTTGTGTCTTCTGGCCCTGCCCCCAACACACACAACCCCCGGTAGCTCAGCTCGTGGGCACAGAGTCAGAAGGGCTGGTGCAGGAGCTACAGGGACCCGTCTTTGCTCATCTGCAGGCCACAGGGAGACCAGCAGGAGGGGCTGCCTTGGACCCTCACCAGCCCTACACCCTCCTCCACTCCCAGTCTCCTTTGGACCCCAGACTCTCCTCCGATCTCAGGCGGTCACGGGGCTGAGGTTTTGTTGTTCGAAAAAACATTGGTAAAACTAGAAAGAAAAGCCAGGCACTGAATATCCCAGTGTGGAGAGCAGTTACCTGTAGGGTGAAGGAAGGACACTGGGATCAGAGGGAGCATAGGCAAAGCTCTAGTTCTTTACCTGGGGGGTAGTCAGATGTTTACTTTAAGAAACTGATTAAACTATATATTTATATTTTATAAATCTAGTACACTTGTTATATTTCACAATTTATGAGATGGTATATATTTTTAAAAAGAACACCAAGCTGGGAATAAAATACCCAGGTTCTAAGAAGAACCAGTTTTACGGAACCTTAATTGAGCAACGGGCACTGTGCTAAGTGCTTTATTGTATTCAACTCTTTCTTCTCACAACAACTCCACAGGTAAGTACCGCTATCACTTCATTTTGCAAACACTGAGGCACAGAGAGGCTAAGAAACTTAGCCAAGGTCACACAGCTGGCAATCCATCAGACCTGGGATTTAGACCGGGGTCAGTATGCCTCTAAGACAAGTCACCTACCTCTCCGTTTCTTTGTCTGAAAAACGAGAACCCTATAGTGTCAGCTTTGTTTCCCAGATAAATAAGCCAAACCTTATTGTGCTAGATGTCATGCATACAGTTGGCGCACAATAGGTGATCACCTCTGAAATAAAGATGCTCATCTTTGGCTGCTCACTGTAACTTGTGAGACAGGCACTGCAAAGTGTCACTGTCCCCACTGAACAGATGAGAAGTCTGACTCTGTTCTCAGGCCACGGAGGAGCCGGGAGGCCCAGAGGCTCCCCCTGGTCCCTTCCCGCCCAGCCCTGCTGAACTCTTAAGGGCTGGCGGTGACGGGGATGTAGCCGCAGGGCTCGACTCCGGACTCCGCGCCCTGCGCAGGAATGTGGGGCACCTCGGCGGTGGTGGCCAGGCGGGGCGGCGGCGGGGGGGGGGGGGGGGGGGGGGGCGCTGACACTGAGGCTTTTCCGCTCGGGCTGCACCGCCCTGCGACACAGCAAATTCCGTGACCACACCTGGCGGTGCAGCTGTTCTGTTCGGGCTGGACCGGAGAACGATTCCCCAGTCCTCTGGCCGCTGGCCCCCCCGAGGGCATGGCCTTGACCCCTAGCGGCCTCCCGCTGGGACTGTGGGCCAAGGCACAGGAGCACAGGGTGCCCCTTGGGCTTAAGCCTGCCTGGCCAGCCCCAACCTCCAGCTTCCCCCACCTTTTCTGGAGGGGACCAGTCCTCTCTGACACCCAGGAGGTAAGGAGCTTCCTGGCTCAGCCACCGTGAACACCCTGCTTAGAATCTTTAGTGGGAGGGGGAGGACTGGGAAGGGCCTTTAAGGGCACCCCTTTGGTTTCAGGGTCCTGGGGGTCCTTGGGAAATCAGCTCCTAAAAGTTTCCCTAAAGGGCTAAGCCCTGCTCCGCTCTCCCTGCCTCCCTCCTAGCCCCCAGCCCCCACACCCCCATAGGGTAGCAGGACTGGACACAGGGCAAAGCACAAAGGATGATCTCAGGTCCTCACCCGCCCTGCAGCTGGTGTGGCACCCAAGGACTCCCACCAGCGAGAAAGGGCTTCTGCTTACCTCTGAGCCCATCTCTCAACCTCCTTCTTATACTCTGTCATCCCCGGAGTCTTCCCTAACCTGCCTTTTGTTCGCTTCACATGGACTGAACTCCTGCCTGCCTCAGAGCCTTTGCCCATGCTGTCCCCCACCTTGTAGTGCTGTCCCCAACCCCCACCCCTCTGTCCCAGCTTCACCCTCCACTCATTTTTCTGCTTCTGCTCAGTCATCATGTATGACTATCATTACCACTCGTGGAGGGTCTTGCAAATTCTTGGGCCATGACTCTTCTGCATGAAGTTTAGAATCAGCTTGCCAACTTCCTCCAGAAAACTTGGACGTTTGGTTAAGGTTGTATTGAATCTAAGGAGTAATCTGGTGAGAATGGACAGCACACCCAAGTTCACGAAAAATGATGTGATGTGAGTCACTGAAGATAGAGACACAAATCACACAGCCCCTTTCCTCAAAGAGCGTATTTGCTCACTCTCTTCCTTTTCCATTGATTTCATTTCATGAGAGAAATGGGCCCATTTTGCAGATGGGCCTGAGACTCAGAGGAATTACATGACTTGCTTCAGGTCCTACAGTGAGGAAGTGGCGGAGTCTGTCTGACTCACGAATCTACTCATTGAGTCAGTTTGGTCTATGGGTTTGGCTTATGTGTGTCTCTGTTTGTGTTTGCGTGGAGGGCGTGTTTCCACGCACCCAAAGTGCAAAAAAAAAAAACATCTATATTTGAAGATGGTTGTGCTGTGTGGTTGAGTAGGAGTGCAGACGTGTCTGCTCTGCTGGACGGTGACTTCTGTTTGTGTCGATGTTGGGGTCTCTGGCTACGTGTGTAGAGTGTTGGGAGTTTTGGTGGGTGTGTGGGGGGTAGTCATGTGTACGGGGGAGGAAGTGTGTGTTGTTGGGAAGACAGAATGGGATATTTCTATTGGTGTGTGTTTCCTCTTATATAGGATTTTCATTTTATACTTGTCGAAAGAACTCTTTTAAACAAAGGTTTTTAAAAATCACATTTAACTAACTAAATTTTTTGATTAAGGTGTAACTTAATTTTAAGTGTTGAAATCTCAAGTATGCAACCAGATGAATTTTTACACACGTTCACCCTGTGTCCGCCGCTTGGATCGAAACAGAAGGCAGAGACAGCCCTCGGTCGGAGCTTCCATCAGTCCCCCAGTGTAGCCACTTTTGACTTCCGTTACCTTCAGTGAGTTTTACCTGTTTTTGAGCAGCTTGTCAACGGAATCACAGTGCTTCTGTCGCGGGAGGTTCACAGCTGACCTTGAACAAACTTGGGTTTGTGTGCTAACATATATCTCACTGAATTCTCATAATAGCCAAATAAGGTAATACCCCTTTATTGTTCCCATTTTACAGAGGAGGACATTGAGGTTCAGAGAGCACTCAGAGTCAGGTCGCCTGTTTGACGCCGTAGCTCTGCTCCTTGCCCACTACGAGACCATCCTGCCTCCTTTTGGGTAACCTGCTTGAGAGGTGACACGGCCATCCGGGTGCAGAGGAAGCAAAAGGCAGACCTGGGAGCCCAGAGGGGATTCTGAGTGTGCTTTATTTTCTGAGGAGCCAGTTTCTCTGCATCTGTCATGAGGCGTCTCCAGTTCTCCTTGGGGGGCCAGGAACTACCACTGGCCGCCCAACCACCGCTGTGCTGCGGAGACGCACCAGGCCCCAGGGGTCGAGTCCCGGCTCCCAGACTTATTTGCTGTGTGACTGTGGGCAAGTTGCCTCCCTCTTTGAACCTCGCATCCTCAACTATTAAAAGGAGATTAAAATCCTCATGTGTGGTTAATTAAGGTGGTAATGGTTGGAAAATGTCGGTGTATAGATGACTACCGCCGTTATTTTGTAAAAAACCTTTCTATTGTAACATAAAACAAGTACAGAAAGTCACACAAAACAGTGGGGACCCCATAAGACAAACCACTTGTAACCACCAGTCAGATCAAGAAATAGGAGCCCCTTGGGGCACGCGGGGTGGCTCCGTTGGTTAAGCATCCGACTCTTGATTTTGGCTCAGGTCACGATCTCAGGCCACGATCTCAAGGTTGTGAGATTGGGCTCCACATTGGGGGTGCTCTGTGTCGGGGCCTCTGCATCAGGGGGCTCCCTGTCAGACGTGGATATTGCTTAAGATTCTCTCTCTTCCCCTCCCTGCCCCTCTCCCTCTCTAAAAATAAAAAAAAAAAAGGAACCCCTCAAATGTCCCACCCTGGTCGCAGCCTGACTTGTACAGTATTTCTTTGTGTTTCTTTATAGTTTTATTGCCCAAGTACACATCCCTAGACCCTATAGTTTAGTCTTGACCGTATTTTTAAAAATGTGTATCTTTTAAGTCTCTACTGATTCCCTCTTCAACCCTTGCATTTTCTTAGTTTATCTTTTGGAAGAATCTGCAGCATTTGACCTGAAGACTTGTCAAGAGTCTGGACCCTCACTCTTATTTTTCATGTGTCCCTCTCCCTCCAGCCCCCTCCCTCCCCTCCCTGGACTTGGAATGACGCAGATGTGGGTTCCAGCCCTGAGTCTGCCAGTCGCTATGTGACCTTAGTCAAGTCACTTCACCTCTTGGAAACTCTTTCCTCAATGGACAGATGAGAGGGTGACCCAGAAGCTCTCTAAAGCTTCCAGGTTTCTCAGGCTCCTCCTGCAAACACCAGGCTTTTGTCCTGCATTTTCTACTCAAAAGTGACTTTACAGGGTAAGGATCAGAGAGGCCTGGTTCTGGAATCCAGCTTCCACTGGGACTAGCCCTGTGAACTTGGGCCAAGTACTTAACCTCTCTGAGTTTTCACTTCCTCATCTACAGCGTGGGGATTCTGATTCCTAACCCACGGAACTGGAGCAAGGCTTACATAGGATCCTGCCCTTCAAGCATTTAGTGCCTGGCACCCAGTATGTGCTAAATAATCATGACTGTCATTGCTATTGTCGTTAGCTATTGTTTTTTAAGATTTTATTTATTTATTTGATAGAGAGAGAGAGGGCACAAGCTGGGGGAATGGCAGGCAGGGGAGAAGCAGACTCCCCACGGAGCTGGGAGTCTGATGCAGGACTGGATCCCAGGACCCTGGGATCATGACCCGAGCTGAAGGCAGACACTTAACCGACTGAGCCCCCTAGGTGCCCCCACTATTGTTAAGGCTAACATATATTGACTGCTTACTCTGTGCCAGGCACTATGTCCAGTGTCTTAAGATGTACTAACTCATTTAAGCCTGCCAACAGTGCCATGAGGCAGCCCCATTTCATAGATGAGGAAATTGAGGCACAGAAAGGTGAAGGAACTTGCCCACAGCCACACAGATAGTCAGCCATGAACGTAGGCTGTCTAGATCCAAATCGGCTTGGGTAGCCACTGAGCGATACTGCCTCAAATACTGCTGCTCTCTAGAAGAATTTCCCCTTTGCTTGCCCAAGCCCTGAGAGAATTCCAGCAGGGGTGAGGATGGAGCAGTAGCTGAAGCCAGCAGGATAAAACCCAGGGGTGAGAAGGCGTTCCTACCCTAAAGTGAAGTCCTGGCTCAGGGCATGAACCTGCCCCACCCCCACCCTTCTGATGGGTTGGTAGCCTGCTGAAGCGAACCTGGGAACAGGTGTAGACGATGAGGACAGCAGAGGAACTCCCACCCGGTGGAGCGGCCGGGGTGTTGCTGGGTGCTTGCCCAGGGCGGTCATCTGGGTTTCTCTGCATGTGTGAACCGGGGTGGCAGGAGATGGGGATTTTGTTTGTGGAGACATCTGTCTGTCTGTCTCTGTGCAGAGGCAGTGTGGCCAGCCTGCCTGGGTTCCCATCCCGTTTGTGCCACCCACTGGATATGTGACCCCAGCAAACGACTCACCTCTTTGTGCCTTAGTTTCCGCGTGTATATAGAAATGGATAGGGTGACGATGGTAGTACCAGGCTGGCAGGCTTCCTCTGAAGGTTCAATGAGCTCAGCCAGGTAAGTGCTTAGAACAGTGCTGGGCTCTGAGAAAGGAGCAAGTATCCAGCTTCTGTGTTTTCATAGGATTAAATGTGTAAAGTCTGAGTTCCTGCATATGTCTGCGATGCACCCGAGGGTGCACAGTACGAGGGATCTAAGGGGGGTGAGCTGTCCCTGTGGTTTGTAGGAGAAGGATGTGCTTGCGGGAGTGTGTGCGTGCCCATGGGTGTGGCATGTGCACGCTGGAGGCATATGCATTCTGTAAACGTGTGAGGATGTGCACTGCGGACCCCTGTGACCACACCAACAAGCTCCCAGCCCCAGGACGAGTCACTGAGGCTCCATGTGCCTCAGTATCCCCAGCTGTGCAGTGGGTGGGGTTACTACCTCAAAGGCAGCTGTGAAAACCATTGAATCCTGGAGGTGAGGCTCCCCACGTGTGCCAGCGCCCACGACGTGGGGGAAGCCCCATTGAGCACGCTGACAGTGGGGCGTACCTGTCAGCACTCCTGGGTTTGTAAGTGCCAAGACCGTTTGCGTGTGCCTCCCCCGGGCTGCCGCGGGTCCCAGCCTGCCCTAGGCACGTAAGCCCTTAGTCCAGTTTCTTTCATGCGACATCTGAGGCCCAGAGAAGGATAGGACCTTACCTCAGGACACCCAGCACTCTGGAGGCGGAGATGGGGCCAGACTGGAGCCAAGCCCCCTTGTCCTTCTGGCATGGTGGTAAAGGCCTGTCCAGGTCAGGGTCAGCACCCCACCCCTCGCTGCCTCTGCCTGCCCCCCTCCCCCGCGTCCAGCAGGCAGCCAATCCAGCAGGAAGGTGTGTGCTTTGGCAGCAGGCACTGTCTGGGCCAGGAGGCTGAGGCCGGGTGACTGCCTAGGGTGGGAATTCCATCTGTCTGGGGAGAACCCCAGCCCGCAGCCCTTCACTGCCACCTGGCTCAGCGGCACCCTGAGGCTGAATTCCGCCTGGGGTTCTCAGAGGTCACTGGAAGAGGAGCCAGAAGGCTTACAAACACCTCAGCTTCGGGTTTTTTACATAACCTCTTTCTTGTAAGTCTACCCGCTCCGTTACAGATGTATCACTTGTTATTTGTGAAGAATACAAGTAAGCAGAGAAAAGAAATTAAACTCTTTCTTAACCTAGAAATACAGCAGCTCAGAGACCAAAGGGGCTTTGAGAACACACATGCACGCACACATATAGACATCTGCATGCTCGTGCATGTATCTGTACACAAACACACACACACGCATACACACTTATAGAGAGCACACTGTGTGCCAGGCACAGGTCTAAGCGCTCCACAAGTGTTAATTTGTTTAATCCTCATAGCAGTGCTATAAGGTAGGTGCCATTATTACTTCTATTTTGCAGATGAAGCACAGAATGATTGAGTAACTTGCTCAAGGGCACCCAGTTGGTGAGTGAAATAATGGGGATTTGAACCCAGATCCATCCCATGGTAGTGACTATCCTCCCAGGCTTTTCCCCTTCACATCGATATTGGTTTGGTTACAAAAACAGCATCCTTTTTATATACTAACAGGGCCCGGGGTCGGACTTGGGTTTGAATCCTGTCTCTACGGCAGACAAGCTGGCTTGACTTGGGGCTTGTCCCTTCATCTCTCAGGCTCAGTTTCTTTATCTGTTAAACGGGGACCTACAGTATCTGCTTCTCAGGGTTGGCTGAGGGTGTGTGTGTGGAAAGCACTCAGCCCAGGCCTGGCACAGAGTAGGCGCTCATCAGATGGGGCCAGGTTAACTGTCTACTCTGAGGCCGGACAGCTTTGTAGGGAAAACAGAGAATACTCTCTGGAAGCAAGGTGGCTTCCATGCTGGGGTGGGGAAGACAGAGTGAGGGCGGGGGGTGGCATTTCCTCCCAGAGTCCCTGCCATTGCCACATCCCTACCCCAACCAGCAGCTCAGCCCCAGCCCTGCACACCCCAGGTGGAAGAGCGGACGGCAGAGGCCAGAGGCGCCAGAGGGCGAGAAGGGAAAGCCCACAGATGGACAGGCGGAGCCTCCTCCCATTCGAGTCTGGCCTGCTGGAAGGGGAGGGGGCTGTGGCGCCCAGACGTCAGATGCCATCAGCTCCCAGGGGACCATTAAAGTCACCGCGCTGCCAGGCGGGCCAGGGTGTCTGCAGAGGTCCCTGCATCCTCGGCGCCTCCTGCTACCCGCCTGGGCTGCCCGGTCTGGGTACGCACCCATGGGAAGCTGCTGTCTGGTCTCCCGCACGCCTGTCTCTGGCTCTCTTCTCTTCACTCCGTGTCTCCCTCTGTCTTCTCTGTTCTTCCTTCCCCTGTCTCTCTCTCCCTCTGCTTCTGTACTATGTTCTTTCTTTTTCCCCTTTACTGTTTCCCATTCCCTCGTCTTTCCACCTTTCAACTTCCTTCATTCCTGTTCTCTGTACCTTTTTTTTTCCGATGCCTTTTTGGTCTCTCTCATTTTCTTCCTCTCTGCTTCTCTTTTTCTCTTCCTCTTTCATCCTCTGCCATCTGGCTCTTCCCGTATCTCACTCTCAACCCCAAAAATGCAGCAACTCAGGGACGAGAGGATCCTGCATGATGCCCCAGAGAAGGTTGGCCCTGCCCCTCTGAGGGCATCGATGGAGCCGTTTGGAGCAGGATTGGTGAAGAGGGTGCCCAGGCTGGACAGGACTGGTGTCTGTCTCCTGCACTGGTGGGATGGAGCCCTGGCTTTGAAGGGGTAGCACCATCTGCCTCACGTGGCCTGAGCAGAATCAGCTACTGTCCGGGCATTTCCCTCCATCGCCCAATACACTGAGTCCGCGGGGTTGGGAAGGACAGGGTGTCGGGCACCAGGACTAGAGCTGAGTCAGGAGATCTTTGCCCAGTTTCCAGGGGTTAGCATCCTTGGGGTGGCAATGCTGGCGAACACTCAGGGTTTGGTGCCCTCATGCCCACCCCCTCCAGGCAGCCAGCTCTGACTGCACGTGGTGACGCGTGACCCTGCCAGCCAGCCATGCCCCTGCTGCGCAGCACCATGGGCCTGGCAGGTCTGCTCTTCTGGGCAGGCCAGCCAGTGAGTGCCTTGATGCCCAATACCACCCTGGCACTGGCCCAGACCGAGGGCACAGCTGTGTGGCCCCTGAGTGGCCTCGGCGTGCCCCGGTACCGACGGAAGCGCCACATCTCTGCCAGGGACATGAGTGCCTTGCTGGATTATCACAACCACATCCGGGCCAGTGTGCACCCACCTGCGGCCAACATGGAGTACATGGTGAGTTCCCACGCCCTCTCCTGTGCCCTTTCCAGCGAATGCCAGTCAATTCAGCGTGTTCTGGAAGAGCTGGACCATTCGCCAGCCTGGCCCCACTAGCCAGTATCTGGGTGTCTGGGTCCTGTGGAAAGGGCAGGAATTAGTCTACCCATTTTAGAGATGAGAAAACAAAGGCAGCTGCACAGGTCCTCCTGGGAAGCAGGGTCAGCAGACTGCTATGATGGAGCGTCCACTGTGTGCCTTGCCATAACCTACACACAACCCTGAGGGTACTCCTTTTCTTTCAGGGTGGGGCTCCTCACCTCCATTTTCCAATAAAGAAATTGAGATGCAGAGAATTCTAACCCAGGTCTGCTGGCTGCTAAAGGTCGTGGTCTTAACAGATACTATACCCCGCCCAAGGATTTGGGCTCCCTGCTGGGGACCTGCAGGGGGTGGGTGGCGGGAGCTTCCCGTGGTCTGCTGGACACACAGACTGTACTCAGCAAGCCCATGGAGGCAGAGTTTGGGGGTCTCAAGCTGAGGAAAACTGGCAGCTGACCAGCTGCAGAAGCTGAGATGTGTTCCCTTAAAGAGGCAGGGCCAGTGGCTGTCACCCCAGTCCCCCAGAAGCCAGACTCCGGGAGTGGAGGAGGGGAGCCTTTCTCCTTATCGCAGTCCCTCCCCTAGGACCTTTGTCCCAAACCAGCCTGGAGAGATAGGCTTCTAGCCCACCCACAGATTTCTTTAAGGAAAGAGATTGTCAGTCCGCCCCCTCTGAGACAAATGCATGCTACTCAACAGCCTGAAAATTCCTATGCTTTTCCAATGTGTCCGTTCACTTGTGTACGAGCTGCAGCTTGGAGCCAGGTCCATGCTAAGCCTCGCACACTGCTGAGAACAGGATGGGCAAGTGTCTTCCGTCATGGGGATGACAGGAAACATATCCACAATACAAGATCCGGATAATATAGTATCCAGGAGGAATAAGGTGTTGGGGAGGGCCTGGGATAGGAGCCAGAATGGCAGGCAGCTGGAGGTGGAGCGTTGTTACTTTGTTCATTGAAGGACTCATTCAGTTATTAGCACAGTGACTGGCACATGGAAGGTCCTTCATTTTTCAAACAAATGACACATTTGTTGTGTGTGCAAGGCATTCATCCCAACAAGTGTTTATTCCATGCATGGTGGAACAGAGAGCTAAATATCTCACCATGGACCCTAATAGGGTCAGTGAATGGGGGTGTGATGTTAGCATACTCCTTCCCTCAGTTTACCCCTTTGTTGCATGAAGGAAACATTCCTCTGCTTTCCCTAAGAGTGTGAATTGGACAACCTTGGGGCCATGTTTGGACCCCTCTCTTGGTATCCCTGTGTCTTCTTCACTAGCTGGCTTCTGCCCACAGGACAGGTATCCTGACGAAGCATCCTTTGCTCAAAGACCTTCTCTCTCCCACAGCCTCCCCAAAAGTTTCAGTCCCCCGTTTCACACCCACCAGGATTGTAATGATTGTTTAATTTCTCATCTCCTTGCTAGACTGTGAGTCCTGCATCCCTAGAAATATTGTTCAATATTTGCTGAATGAACAAATAAAATGAATGAATGAATGACTAATACCTCAGAGAATCCCCGGAAATTAGAGTGGAAGGAAACTTGTATCTTTTTTTCAAGTGATTTTTTTTCAAGTTATGAAACTTGGGGCATTCACACATTGGAAAATTATGAAGCTGTTAGGAGGGGTAAGGAGGGTATTCTCTATGTGCTGAAGTTGAATAACCACTAAGTTATGTTTGGTTGAGTGAAAACAGCAAGAGCCCTGATAGAATGTCTGGTTAGCTGCCATTTGTAAAAAAATAATAATGTAAATTTGTAAAAAATTTTGAAAAAAAATATACATATACATTTTATATATTCTTGTGTATACTTAATCATATACAATTATATATACTTATATAATTATGTGTGTGTGTATACTTGTACAGGTATAGAATATTTCTGGAAGAGGATGCCAGGAATCACAGTATGGTTGCCTCTAGGGGGCAGGGTGGCTGGGGGAGCAAGGAGAAGATTGAGATGAGAGACTTTTGCACTTTTCCGCCTTTGGGCGTTTCATATATTTGTGCCTGTTTTCACTATTCAGAAAAAAAAACATTTTGAATTCAAATATTTATGTTAAAATTTGTTTTAAGAATACAATCACTATACTAAAAAGCCAGTCCCCTCCCCATCACCCCGGGCTCAGCCACTTCTAGGGGCTGCTAACTCCCAGACCAAGAGCCTGGGACCTGCTCAGAGCAGAGAACCCCCAGCCGGATGTCCAGTGGGAGGAAAGGGTGCTGGAAGAGGAGTCAGAGATCTAGGTGTGGGTCTTGGCGCTGGTGTGAACTGTGAAGTCCTAGGCCTTCTCTGACTCCCAGGGTTCTAAGCTGTCGACTGGATTTGGTGCAGGGTTCCAAGGAGACGGAGGACGAGTGGCACCAGGGCAATGCGTGTCTCTGGATGTGGCTGGGATGATGGTGGTTGTCACCCTGGGGAATCTCATGGCCTTTCTCTCCCCAGGTCTGGGACGAGCGGCTGGCCAGGTCTGCCGAGGCCTGGGCCACCCAGTGCCTCTGGGCCCATGGGCCCTCACAGCTAATGAGATACGTGGGCCAGAACCTCTCCATCCATTCTGGCCGGTGAGTGACCTTCTGCCCTTCCTTCAATCGGTCACTCAGCAAGGTCACTGAGCAAAGTGGTGGCAGGACAGCTTCTCCACTCCCCCGCCGGCATCTTCCATCTTCTCTGCCTCCCCAGGTACCGCTCGGTGGTGGACCTCGTGAAGTCTTGGTCTGAGGAGAAGCGCCATTACTCGTTTCCGGCCCCCAGGGACTGTCAGCCACGCTGCCCCTGGCGCTGCAGCGGCCCAGTCTGCTCCCACTATACCCAGGTACCCCTCTGTTGGGACAAACGGCCAAGGGACAGCAAATCCTGGTAGCTTAGAAGAAAAAGAATATGGCAGAACAGAAATTACAGAACAGAGGTCCTATGGACTTCCCTTCACACAATAAGCATATTTCTGGAGAACTGTGTGTAGACTGAGTTGAGCTGACTGGATCTCGTTTTGAGTGTCTTAGGTGGGCTGACCAGATTGTTTGGCCACCAAAATGGAGATGGGTGGTCTGACAAGTTCAAGAATGCTTCTGAATTCAATAGGGCCAAACTTTTTCTAGTATTTTCTGTCTTCTCAGGATCTCACTATCTTTATTAATTATTATTATTATTATCATCATCATCATCATCATCATCATTTTGAGTAGGCTCCATACCCAGAGTGGAGCCCAATGCAGGGCCTGAACTCATGACCCCGAAATCAAGACCTGAGCTGAGATCAAGAGTTGGACGCTTAACTGACTAAGCCATCCAGGCACCCCTAGGATCCCACTATCTTAAAAAAATGAAATGCTAAAATAAAATGACAAAAATTGTAGCATATTTTGAGACTTAATATTGAATATGTTACCATTTGTTACACATAAAAATATAACGTGATATAATGTTGCAGGAAATGGAACCAAAACTTCCCATTGTGGGACAAATATTTTCTTCCAGTCTGTCCATCTCTCTGTGACTCATGTGGAGTTAAGGTCAAAAATCCACATTGGAGACCCTCTAGGACACGTGAGGCCTAAATCAAATTGTCCTTCCTGATATCCCAGGAGATACTATTACCTTTATTTTACCAAAGAAGAAACTGAGGCACGTCATGGGTAATTGACTTGGTCAAAGTCACACACTAGGGATATTGAGATTCTGATCCAAGGCTGTTTAACTCCAAAGTTTGTGTTTTAACCTCCAACACAATAATTTTCAAACTGGTTGCTAGGGAAAAAAGAAAGAAAGAAAATTAATAGAAGAGTATAGAAAATATTAGCATATATTATATAAGAAAAGATTAAATGTTGGTTCACAAAACTTTTGTCCCAACTTTTGTGTGTGTGCATGTTGTACACTGAGTAAAAATTTAAAATTCATTCCTTACTGTTGGTGGTAGTAAAAAACAAAAAAGCTTGAGAAACATTATAGCACAATGTGTCTCCAGGAACATTGGCACAGGCAGACTGCCTTCCCCCAGGAAGACCTCACCCACCCTGAACCACGTCCAGGAGCCTCCCAGCCCCAAGGAACCTGGGCCCCCCGAGTCCATCTCAAAGCCTCCCCTGTCATTGTCCTTCCTCAGATGGTGTGGGCATCCTCCAATCGGCTGGGCTGTGCCATCCACACCTGTGGCAGCATCAACGTCTGGGGCAACACTTGGCATCACGCCATGTACCTGGTCTGCAACTACGCCATTAAGTAAGTGCAGGACTGAGACAGGGGGGCTGTGGGGTGGGGGGGGGGGACCCTGAGTGGAATGGAAGAAAAGGAAGATGCCCAGGACACCCTGCCTTCTTCCATTCTAAGTAACCTCACTACCACACAACCTGGTAGATTTAGAGTCGATTAATGCTTCTTTTTCTTTACCCAAATTGCAAGAAGTGATTGGGAGATAGAGGACCAAGTCAGGTGGATAGGCAGCCTCATGGATGAAGTCAATAGTAGAGAATATGGTTTCGATGTGCCAGACAAGCAGGCTTGCAACTCTCTCACCCTCGAATTAGACCTGCACACCCACTGACTGGCAACACCTGAGAGCCACAGTCCTCTTCCAACGAGTGCAGCCAGCCCCTTTAGCGTGTCACAGGACGTAGAGCAACCAAGAACATGTGTTCCCTGCAGCCAGGCAGATCCCAAACGAAAGAAAAGGATAGAACAAGTATGCTCAGCTCCTTCCTCCAGGCTCTCCAATCAGCTTCGTGGGAGAGAGGTCAGGAGTGGCCTTTATACGCAAGTCTCTTGGAAACATGGAGAAAGAAGGATGGAAGTTCCCATCCAATGTATGGTATACAAACTTGCCAACAATACTGATGCTCATATAAAAACAAGAACACGTTCTAAGCAAACATGATCTTAAGAATTTCAAAATTACATGCTGATGACCACCTTTTACTTTCAAGTAGCTCTTAACTCTTTACCAAATAGTTTCACCTTATTATCTCACTGAAGAGATGAAAGAGAAAGGAAGGAAGGAAAAAGGGAGGAATACTGGGTAAATGTTCTCCTTTTCTAAGAGTAAGAAATTGAGGATCAGAGAGATGAAGTAATATACGAACATCACAAAGCCAGGAGGTAGCAGAGCGATGTGAAATACAAGTCTTGATTTCAAGTCTATGTTCTGTCTACTATACTATTCCGATGTTCTGGAAATCACTGGGAGCCTGAACACAAATTCTCAAGCTATTTATTTGTTAGTGGTGACATCTATTAACAAAGTATCAGCCCAGCTTTATCAGACACAAAAATACAAAGCAAACTTCGTTACAAATAGCCTAAGGGACTGCTCCAACTTGCTGATAGACTGAATTTTTGCAGCATTAACACTATACTTGTTAAGATTTTTATGGTCTGGAGTCAAGGCTGTTAGGGTTCAAATTTGTGATTTAACTTAGCTTCTATGTGCCTGTTTTCTCATCTGCAAAATGGGAATAAAATAGTACCTACTCACTGAGTTGCTGAGAGAAGTGATCTGACCCGTGTAACACCCCCAGGCTCATGGCGATAGAATGCTTGCTGGCGCTTACTGCTTTGCCCAGATCTGGGTGTGATGTCCAGCTCTACCGTGCGCATAAGAGGACTTTGTATAAGGCATCTCACCTCTATGGACCTCAGTCTCCTCTTTTAAAATTGGGCTGATCCTACCTGTGTCACAGACGATCACACTACAGAGTTAGCTGCCCATAGTACGTGCTCAGTAACTGGGGGCTGTGGTTATAACTGGGTTAAAAACTTTTCGAGGGTGGGAAATAGACCTGATTCATTTCTATACCCTTTTACTACAGTGATTTCAACCCCCTCCCCTTTTCTTAAGCAAAACTTTTTTCCAAGTGGTTAAATTGAACAGAAAAAGAATGATTTTTATTCCATCACCCCCAGGTGTCTCCACTTCCCACATTCCCTGCCCCCAAACTTCCAGGAGCACCTTTTGAAAACTATACACTCACAGCATCTGGCACAAATCCTGATGCCCAAAACAGATGCTCTGGAAGTGTTTGTTGAATGAACAAGTGAATGAACCCTATATAAAACCAGAAATGCATACTCTTCTAAGCATTTCTTGGCTGACTTTACTTACAGTCATTCAACAATCACTTCTGGAGAAAAAAAGAATCCATTTCTGCCCACAAAGAGTGTTCATATGAGGTGTGAGAAAAGAAGGCACTGGATTTGCAAAGATAACACTACAGGCCAGCGGTAAGATTATCAGGCAGCCATGAGCAAGGGCTGGGGAGATGATTTTGGGACTTGAGAAGAGGAGGGAGAAAAAGAAAAATCTGTAGGCTGTGTTGGAGAAGAGAAATCTGGGAAGGTGGGGTATGTGAACAGGATCCACAGCTGCTGGAACAGTCTGGAATGCCTGACCAAAAGCTGCAGAAGCTTTTGTGCACTTCTAGGGGTGGGGGGGGGTGGGGGGGTCAGCAAACTAGGGCCCCATGGCAAAACCTCACCTGCTGCTTGTTTTCATAAATAAAGTTTTCTTGAAACACAGCCACACCATTCATTTACATCTTACCCAGGGCTGCTTGCAATGCAATAGAGATATCCGGTCCACAAAACCTAACGCATCTGCTATCTGGAACTTTACCTAAAAAAATCTGCCAATATCTGCACAGGCAAGGGGAATCCAATAAAAGTTTCTGAGCAGGAGAATGTGATGATGGTGGCTGGTTGGTTTCTAACAGCTTTCTTGAGATGTAATTCACAGGGCATACAACTTGCCCATTTGACATGTACAATTCAATGGTTTTGGTATATTACACTATTAATTTGTTTTAATTGTGGTAAAATATCGATACCATCAAATTTGCCACCTTAATCATTTCGAAGTGCACCTTGTGGCCTTCCTTACATTCACCATGTTGTACAACCATCCCACCATCTACTTCCAGAACTAGTCCATCATCCCAAAGATAAAGTCTGTAGCCACTAAGCAATCACTCCTCACCCCTCTTCCCTCAAAAGGCCATGGTCTGTTGAGAGGACAAACTCAGGAGCAGGTAGGCTGGGTTTGGGATCTGGCCGTCGTGGAAATGGGCAGTGGTGGCCATGACGAGGCCTCATGGCCGCATGCCAACGTGATCAAGTATTCTCGGCATTTCATTACTCTAGCTCATAGCCACACAGCACTTTCCTAAGTTCTAAAGTGTTTGCACCTTTTTTTTGCAGATACCGTTTCATTTCATTATTTTATTCAGAAGAAATGCGGTGGTTTATTCTGTTACCAGCTGGCCAGTGGCAGAATCTAGTACCAGAACCCAGAGCTGCCTGGGTTGGGGACGGGAGGTCGGATGGAGGGAGTAAGAAAATCAGCACTTACTGAAGAGTCACTGTTTGCCGGCATGGTGCTGGGAGCAGGCACACAGGCCCCCATTATTTGATCTTTGCTGCCTCCCCGTGAGACAGGGGAGTCTTCTCTTGGTTTTATGGATAAGAAACCAAGGCTTGCAGGTGTGACTTGCCCAAGGTCGCATAGCCCGTCATCCGCGGTGCTGAGATATGGAAAACTATATGAACGTTGCCCACATTAACTCTCCTCTGTCCCCGTCTCCTTGGGACCTTTTCTCTTCCAGGGGCAACTGGATCGGCGAGGCACCATACAAGATGGGGAGGCCGTGTTCTGCCTGCCCCCCAAGTTACCGAGGCAGCTGCAGTAGCAACATGTGCTTCTCTGGACTCGAATCCAATAGGCTCCTGTGGTTCTAACTCTTCCCTGGGCCCTGGAGGGGGCTCTGGTCCTCCCACAAAGGCTCCCTCCCCAAAGACCAGGTGAAAGAATAATTGTTTTTGTAAAGGACATTATTGGGCTCTCTCCACTGATCTCAATTTTCCCTCCTGATTCCTTCCATTCCTGAAATGTCCAGCATGTGCTAGAAGAAAACACCTCCTGGCTTGTTTGCTTGCTTCCTTCCTTCCTTCCCTTCCTGCCTTCCCTCCTTTCCTTCCCTTCCTCCCTTCCCTCCCTCCCTTCCTTTTCTTTCTTTCTTTCTTTCTTTCTTTCTTTCTTTCTTTCTTTCTCTCTTTCTTTCTTCTTTCTTTCTTCCTTCCTTCCTTCCTTCCTTCCTTCCTTCCTTCCTTCCTTCCTTCCAGCTTTTTTCTCTCTGGCTTCTGGGAAAGAGGCCTGCATCTTTCATTGACTCAGTGCTCAGAGAGCGGGGGCTGGATGGAGCTGACTCTCGGGTCCCCAAGCCTGCATGTCTTTGTCCATCCAGTGAAGGGTATTTATTAAATAATCTTTAGCCTGAAACCCACTTTCATTCATCCAATAACAGCCAACTTCGAGGACTTGGGGTTTGCTCCGTGAGTTGAGAACATTTCAGGTCCAAGCTTTAAAAAAAAAATTAATTGAAATTGACTTGTGGATTCAGGCTCCCCTTTTACAGATGGGTACACTGAGCCTCCAAAAAGGGGTCTCATCTACTGATAGCCACACAGCTGGTCCCCAACAGCACCCAGGTCGGAGCTCAGGCCCTGACGAGCCCTGCAGGCTGCTGGACCCCTCTCTGAGCATCAGGACTGAGAGTGCAAAAGCAAAGCTGGCTGGAAGGAACTGTCGTCTTCTGGACCTGTCTTTTTCTCTATCATTCCACACGTCTGTCTGTCTGTTAGTCCCTTTCTCTCTGCCCCACACCCTCTGTAGAATCTCATTCTCATTCCTATAAACCATTTCCTCTCTCCCCACCCCACCCCACCCCACCCAGATATCACGACACACAAAAGTCCTTTTGTTTCCAGAGATAGTAAAATCTTCCCCTCAGACCTTGCCCTCCAGCTGGGGCCCACTCCCTGCTTGGCCAGAGAGCACTCCATTCGAAGACCTGGATGGAAAACAGGCCCCTACATCCTGCTGGATGGAGTGAGTTTTCTACCCTCTTGGTCATTCCCACTGAGGCCATGGTTCTTGCATGTCAACCTCCCACCCCCGGCCCCCAATAAATTCCTTTGAGATCTGATGCAGTGGCGCGTTCTGGTCCCTCCCTCTCTCAGCTCCCAGAAGGGGTCAAGAAAGGAAGGAAACTGAGTAGGGGGAGATGGATTGAGGGCAAAACCAGCTCCAGAGGAAGGCCAGGAGAGAGGGCTGACAGCCCCTACTCTGTGCCAGGGGCCACAACCAGCTCAGTGCACGCGTGCACGGGTGTGCACTACTATTCCCTTTTACCAATGAGATGAACGAGGCTTAGGGTGACCGCCCATTTCCAGATGCTGGAAATCTGGAGATGAGTGAAGAGAAACAAGGACGCTATTGTGAGTTTAGTATTCGCAGATTATATCCTTCTTCCTTTTTTTAAATTACTGATGTCTTTATATTGGGGAAGAAAAAGGCTTGCTAGCCCTATGCCAATTTCCTGAAATGTTCTGGAAATTTAAGTGGCACGTGACCCCTTGAATTAAATGGTACGCATAAGGTTGTATAGCTAGCAGGGAGCAGGCATAGGATTTGAATTTAGCTTGATCTGACCTCAAAGCCTGTGTGATTTTGATTGCCCCACATTGCCTTCCCATGCTGCAAACCAGAATGACCATGACCATGATGACCACTGGCATCTACGAGCTGCTTAGTGCACTCTTTAACCTCAATGAATTATCACAGCCGTCTTCAGTGATAGGTATGTTCCTGTCCACCTTTACAGACATAAAACCTGAGGCAAAAGAAGCTGGATTTGAGTATGTCCTGTGTGACTCAGGAGCCCGATGTCTTAACCCATTTCCTTGCTGCCTCTCAACTAAGAAGGGAGAAACTCAGAGACTGGACAAAGCAGAAAGTGCCATTGTAAGGGTTGGGAATTCCAGACGACCTCCTAGTTTCCCCACTTTTGAAACCGCCCTCGAGAAGAGCCCGTGCCAACAGAGCAATGAGCAGGTCGGGCTTGCTTAGCTAGCCAAGGCCTGGACACTGCAGACCTGGGGGCGAGGACTCCGGGTGGGGGGTGCTCATAGCATCCTGGTTTGTCAAGCTGCTCTTCTAACTGAAAGGGAACTTTTGCTGCAAGAAATCTTTAACTAAACATTCAAGCCTCTGTAGTATTTTGTACTCTCTGAAGATCTTCATAGCCCAATCTCATTTGATTGCTTGTTTGTTCATACATTCATTCACCAACCGAGTGGGTTAAGAGTGGAGACTCTGGAGCCAGATTGTCTCGGTACAAATTTAACTTTGTGGCTAAGTGTGCTTGGGCAGGTTACTGTGAACTCTCAGTGCCTGTCTCATCTCTAAGTGCGGACACTAACAGTATCTGCCTTGTGAGGGCATTCAAGACATTAAATAAATGAATACATGGGAAGCACTTAGAGCAGTGTCTGGCATAGAGTAAATACTATAAAAGTGTCAGCTCTGAGCACAGTGGTCACTAATATATAGATCAGGATGGACAAACTATGGCTTACAAGCCAAATCTGGCCCACTGCCTGTTTTTATAAATAAAGTTTTATTAGAACACAGCCATGCTCATTTGTTTATATAGTGTCTATGGCTGATTTCACGCTTCCACAGCAGACATGAGTAGTTGCCAGAGACCACATGTATTTACTATCTGGCCCTTTATAGAAAACACTTACTGACCCCTGAGGATCTATAATGTTCCTATGGTCCTGGAGCTTGTAACTGTAGTGTAACAGTCAGGCATTAAACAGAAGGTGAATACAAATAATTTATTGTAATGGAAGGAAGTGCCATCTGGGAAAAGAACCGGGAATTACAAGAGTGCCACCTAAACTACACGTGGGTCTTCTGCAGAGAGATGTGTTTTCTTTCTTAAAAGATTTTATCTATCTATCTATGTATTTATTTATTTATTTATTTATTCCTTTATTTATTTAAGAGAGGGAGAGAGAGCGTGCACACACACTTGTGCAAGCTCGAGTGGGGGTGGGGGGGAGAGGCAGAGGGAAAGAATCCCGAGTAGACTCTGTGCTGAGTGAAGCCCAATGCGGGGCTCGATTCCACGACCCTGAGATCATGACCCAGTGGAAATCAAGAGTTGGATGCTTAACTGACTGAGCACCAAGGTGCCCTGTGAGATGCGTTTTGATGAAGGAGAGAAGCTGGTCAGGCTCCAAGGCAGTAATGACAATGTGGGTGGAAAGCTGGGAGAGAGAACACAGGGCAAGCTCAGGTTCTAAAAGAGGCCTGCTGTGTGAGAAGGAAAGGGAGAGAACTGACGCTGAGAGGGGAGGGGCAGCAGGGGGCCAAATCAGGAATAATCCTGGAGCTTCACTCAAGACAATGGGGAGGCATGGCGGGATTATAACAGTGGACTGACATGTCAGATTTGCATTTGAAAAGATAATTCTGCAGCATTCAAGGGGAATAGATTTGACAGGGTCGGAGTGGATGCTAGGATCCAGGTAAACGCTATTTCAATCATCCAGGTGAGACGTGAGGATGGCGGGGCACCTGCGGGGCTCAGTCAGTTGAGCATCAGACTCTTGAGGACGGCTCAGCTCCTGAGATGGAGCCCTGCATCGGGGTCTGCGCTCAGTGGGGAGTCTGCTTGAGATTCTCTGTCCCCCTCTTCCTCTGCCCCTCTGCCCTGCTTGAGCACATACTCTCTAGATGATGATAGATAGATAGATAGATAGATAGATAGATAGATAGATAGATGATAGATAGATAGATAGATAGATGATAGATAGATAGACACAAGGATGGTTTAAACCAAGATGGCATCACTGGAGACAGGGAGAAGCGGATACATTTGTGACATGTTTAAGAAGTGGAATTCAAGGGGCATCTGGGTGGCTCAGTCAGTTGGGCATCTGTCTTCAGCTCGGGTCGTGAGGCTGTGGTCCTGGGATCAAGCCCCAAGTCGGACTTCCTGTACATTCGGGAACCTGCTTCTCCCTCTCCCTCTGCCCCTCCCTGCCCCCACCCATGCTCACTCACTCTTGCACTCTCTCTCAAATAGATAAATAAGATCTTAAAAATAAAAAAAAAAAAGAAGTGGAATTCAAGTGGACTTTGTAGTGGCTGGGTGTGGGTGTGAAGGAAGTGGAGTAGATGAGGGTGTCATTTTATCAAGATGGGGAATTTAGGGGAAGGAGTTTTGATGGAAGTGAGGAGTAGGAGTGCAATTAGGGGCATATCGTATTTGAGATATCCATGGAACACAGGTGGAGAGATCTAGGAGGCAGCTGGATATATGAACCTGGTGTCCAGAGGAGAAATTAGGTTGGAGATACACAATTGGGAATCACCAGTATCCAGACGACCATCGAAACCACGGTAATGAATGTGATTATGGGAGGAGAGATAACAGAATGAAAAAAAATAGAGAAGTGAATCTAGAACTGAGCTCCAAGTAACTTTAGTATTTGAGGACAGGTAGCAAGACATGAAACATCAAGAGACAGAAAAGAAAAAAAAACAGTCAAGAAGGAAGAAATCCAGAAGACTCTAGTAGTATATATGCTAAAGGAAGAGAGTCAACTGTCAAATGCAGTTGGGGGTTCCAGTAAAATGTCCTTTGAATGTGTAGGCATGGAGCCATTCCATTTCACCGACGAAGACTCAGTGGTGTGTGTGGGGGGTGGGGTGGGGAGGGGTGGAACAGAAACCAGACTAAAGAGGGTAGTGTTGTAGGAGGGAATGGGAAAAAGAGAGCCCTGGTGTAGACAGCTATTTTCAAAGTCTGGCATCGGAGGGTGGAGAGAGGTGATGTACTGGCAGAGATAGGGAAGGAAGTTATTAAGGGAGGATTATTTTTAAATAAAAGAGATCTTACAGGATATTTAAATATTGGTAGGATTCTGCTTCTAGAAATTTGTCCTACAGATATACTTTCCACATGCAGGTCAAGACGCATGTAGGAAGACATTCACTGTGTGTAGTGTCAAGAGCCTGGAAACTTCCTGAATGTCCAGCAACAGAACACGGGTCAAATCACTCATGGGACAGTCACACAGCTGGATCAACCCTCAGGAGAATGAGGCGGATCTGCCGGCATAGAAACAGCCCTTAGATCCCAAGCCTAGGTCCCAAGCCGGAAAGTGCAAGGGGCAGAAGCGCCTCTTTAACACGGTCCCGTGTGTTTTGTGCATTGACATTTGTGTGTGTGTATTAGTCAGCTCGGGCTGCCATCACAAAATACCGTCGGCCAGGTGGCTTAAACAACAGAAAATGATTTTCTCACAGTTCAGGTGGAGGCGGCAAGTCCAAGATCCTGGAGCCAGCATAGTGGGGTTCCGGGGAGAGCTCTCTTTTGGGCTTGCAGAGAGCTCCCTTCTCACTGCGTCCTCACAGGGCAGGGAGAGAGCGAGCTCTTCGTGTCTCTTCTCTTAAGGACACTTATCCTATCAAATCAAGACCCCACCCTCATGACCTCATTTAACCTTAATTACTCCCTAAAGGTCCTATCTTGAAACCTTGGGAGGTTAGAACTTCAACATATGAATTTGGGGAGGAAACTATTCAGTCCATAGCAGTGTGTATCTGCATATGTTTAAGTGCCGGAAACACAGACAAGAATTTGTTTAAAAGTTCCACGGAGTGAAATGTGGGAACTAGGGTAGGAGGAAGGCTTATTTTTCATTATATGCTGCTTGTGCAATTTTTCTTTTTTTAAACTTTATTTATTTATTTGACAGAGAGTGAGAGAAAGCACAAGCAGGGGGGGCAGCAGAGGGAGAGGGAGAAGCAGGCTCCCCACTGAGCAAGGAGCCCAGTGCCAGGCTTGATCCCGGGACCCTGGGATCATGACCTGAGCTGAACGCAGATGCTTAACCGACTGAGCCACCCAGGCGTCCCATGTTCGTGCAATTTTCATTTTTAACATGTGAATGTACTACTTTTTTCATTAAAAAAAAACTAGTTTAAAACAAATGAAGGCAAAAAGAAAGATCCCATCCCATGGTTCAAGTTAAAAAGACTGACACCAATAAACAGTGATAAGGAGCTCTCTTACCCCATTGTCAGGAATACAAGATGGTAGGACCACTTGGGACAACCACTTGAGAGTTTCTTATAAATGAAACATACACATACCGTATCAACTGGCAATTCCTTTCCTGGAAATTTAACCAAGGGAATGAAAACGTACGTCTCCATGAAGCCTTGTTCATGACTATACATAGCTGCTTGATTCTTAAAAGCCCCAAACCAACAATCCCAGCGACTGTGACCAGGCAAATGGGTGAACAAATTACAGTACGTCCATTCGGTGGAATACTCCTCAGCAAAAAGGGACACGAACGTAGATGAATGTCAGCACCATGCCAAGCAAAGGAAGCCAGGCACAAAAGAGTAGATGCTGTCCAATTCTATTTCTGCGATACCCTAGAAAAGACAAATCTAATCGAGAGTGACAGAAGCAGATCAGTGTTGCCTGGAGCAGGAAGTGCGGCAGGATTAATGGCAGGGGAATAAAGAGAACTTTTGGGGGTCATGGAAATGTTCTGTATCTTGATTAAGGTTATAGTTACATGGGTATATATATTAATCCAAATTCATAAACCTGTATACCTAAAAATGGTACATTCGATTATATGTAACTTATACCTCAAGAAGGTTGATTTTAAAAGTCTAAAGCGAGGGGTGTGCCTGAGTGGCTCAGTCGGTTAAGCATCTGCCTTCAGCTCAGGTCATGGCCTCAGGGTCCCAGGATCGAGCCCTGCGTCTGGCTCCCCACATATCGGGGAGCCTACTTCTCCCTCTGCCCTCCACTGCCCCCCCCCGCTCTGCTGGCTTGTTCTCTCTCTCTCATGCTCTCTCTCAAATAAATAAAGGAAATCCTAAAAAAAAAAAATTCTGAAGAGGGAGAGGTTGAATATATAGGAGAAGCCCCACATGCTCACGCAGGACTCGTGGGCTGGGGGGGGTGGGGGGGAGGGAGAGGCAGGTGCACACGGGGTGGATCTGGATGGAAGGAGGAGAGTGAAGGGCAGGTGCAGGTGATGGTGGGGAGTTCAGGCCGGTCCAGGTTTAAGGCTTCTTTCTTCTCTGTGCAGAAGGTAAAGTCTCGTCCTGGTGAGGATGACAATGGAAAAGGTGTGAGGAGTGGAAAGATTGGAAATAGAGGTAGAGACTAGAAAAGCCAGGAGAAGGGAAATGGGGTAGAAGTTCTGGGCAGCATGGAGGGGCCAGTCAGAGTAGGTGATTTCAGAATCCCAGTTCAAGCCTCCAGTCCCAACACTGGGACAGAAGAAATGGGACTGCTCCCAGAGAAGCCAGGGAGCAGGTGTATAGCAAGTACGCAAGAGGGCTGAGTTGCAGGGGTGCTCAGCAGTCAGAGAGCAGAATGCACATTTCAGCAGTAGGTTGCCTTTGGAATGAGAGAGGGAAGGAGACCAGTGGACCAGGAGAGAGGGCAGGCAGAGTGCCTTTGGCCCAGGGGCCTAAAGTCAGACCTGTTTCTCCAACCTTCATAGCACTCCTCAGTTCGTAATCCTATCTGTGTCATAATATCTTTGAATAAATAATCTTTAATAGCGTCTGACAAGTGTCCATCTCCCGCAGGAGTCCATAAGTTCCATGGGTGCAGGGATGATGCCTACTTTTTTTTTTAAGATTTTATTTGTTTATTTGAGAGAGAGAGAGCACAAGCAGGGTGAGGGGCAGAGGGAGAAGCAGACTCCCCACTGAGCAGGGAGCCGGATGCGGGGCTCGATCCCGGGACTCCAAGATCATGACCTGAGTTGAAGGCAAATGCTCAACCAACTGAGCCACCCAGGAGCCCAGTGATGCCTACTTTGCTCATTTCTCTATCTCTGGAGTCTAGCACAGGGCCTGATATATATACAGTGGGTGCTCAGTAAATATATATTAGATGAAGGGGAGATTGTGGTTTTTAATGCTCACTCAACTCCTTTCTTGCCAGCTGTGAGACAGCAGGGAAGCAACTTCTCTGTGTGACTCAATTTCCTCCTTGAGGTTTAATTTAAACATCGTGATGCCTGCCTGTATCTCCCGGCACCCAGTAGGTGTTTCATACGTACCGTCTCCCACCCGCTCCTTTTCTCCGCCACCCCTCCCTCTTGCCACATGCCACACCCATTATGTGGAGCCAATAAAACCCAGCCCAGGTTGGACTCTCACCGCTTCACCCCCTCCTGGCCGGTCCCTTACCTAGCGTTGGGGTGAGGGGCTGGTGTCCCCTATATCTGGCTCCAGGTGTCCCCAACCCCAGAGCGCAGGACTAGGGCCCAAGTGGACCTCGGGGCTGGCCAGGTTGCCATTGCCATGGTAACAGTGACAGTCCTCGGCCGCAGGTTCCCTAAGTGACTGGTTACTCTTTAACGTATCCACCCACCTTGGGTGATTAGAAGAATCAATAAGATAACCAGGCGGTGGCAGCTGGCTGTACTCACTGCCTTCCTGGTGGACTGGCTCCCGGTGGCCCCGCTGCCGTTGTGTGTGGGGGCCCTGCTCCTCCATGCCCCCGCGTCTCTGGCTGGGTGGGCTCGGCCATGGTCAGTGTGAACGCGCCCCTCGGGGCTCCAGGGGAGAGTCCCTATGGTGAGTGGGACCCGTGGTCGGGGCTCGGGGAGGACTGGGCAGGGCAGGGCCATGGTCAAGTTTGGGAGGCCATGGGACGCCCCACTGTGCGTTTCCAAGGAGCCCAAAGACTCTTGCGGGCTTCTCTAGAATGGCAGGAAGCCCAGGGCTGCAGGTGACTTGTTTCACTGAAGTCCTACACTAAGGGGCATGGCATTTTTGGTCTGGGAAGTGCTGGGAGGGGCTGTAGGAACCACGGAGCATGGGCTAGCTCGTTTCGCCTGCCAAGAGAGACTGCTTTCCTGGGGATATATCCTAGCGGTCTTTCCAAAAAAGACCCCCAGGCTACCAGGGACCAGTCGAAGTCAACAGGGAGCCTTGCTGGGCCTAGCGTAGAGCTAGCTGATGGTCTAGGTGGGATGGGACCCAAGGGGAGAGTTGGCCAACCCCTCTGACGAGGGCCGTCAGCTCTGGATAATTCACCAAAGGGAAGCCCCTTGAAGCAACACCCAGCGTGGGGCGTCTGATAAGGGAGATGATCTCATGCTCGATGTATGAAACCGAGGTGCAAGGCTAGGAAAGAGTGTGTTCCTGATGGTGAAAGCTCAGGTTCTGCTCCTGGGGTGACCCCATGATTAGAAGTAACCCAAATGTCTCGTAGTAAAGGATGGGTAAACAAAGCATGATGCGTCTTTCACAAGGAATGCTGTCCCATTGTTGAAGGAAAAAATGCAGATCTGTGTGCAGATAGGGAAGGGCCTCCAGGTTACCCTCAGTGAAAAAAAATAAACCGAAGAACTGTGTGCAGCATTTTACATTTCCGATAACAGAACGGATATACGCATGTGTATGTACACACGTTTGTATTTGCATGGAAAACCAGTGGGAGGACAGAAAGACCAGGAACAGAGTTTTATTGCTGGGGAGGGCGGTTCAAGAAATATTGTTTAATGGGTTTTTTTTGCACATTTTGGATTTTTAAAAATTAGGTGCGTTTTATAGCTTGATTTAAATCATACGGACACACACAGTGCTTGGCCTCTGGAATCCGGGTTCTAGTTTTGTGACTTTAGACAAATTATTCAACGTTTGTGTGCCTCAGGTGTCTTCTCTTTGCCGTGGAGAGAGGGTGTCTTACAGGCCCTCACTGAGATGAAAGGAGACCAAGGTGTAAGCTCTTGGCACCGGGCACATAATAAGGAGTCCACAAATATTATTTAATATAGTCATCAGCTGAGGATAGATGGCCTCAGGGAATCGGGGACCGATCTCTTCACTGGTCCAGGGGATCATTCTTTGATCCTCCATCAAGCAGAAGTGTGTGATGGTGGGGAGGGGGGCAGGGGAAGTAGCAGGAGCTGAGGAACCAAAAATTGCCTGGGGATCCATCCCGCACGCCCAGCGTGTGACCTTGGGCAAGTTACTTCCCCTCTCTGAATCTATTTCCCCACCTGCAAAATGGAGAGACCTGACAAGACCTATCTCGCAGAGGGGTGGTGCAGTGAGAGGAGATAGCATAGCTGAAGGGCTTTGCATGCCCTAGCTGCTTCATCCATGGTGACACAATTGTAAGACACGATCGACCCTGTAGCCAGAGGAAGACTGTCTGCATAGGGACCAGATAGTCAGCTTCTGAGGAAGGAGAGCTCCAGGCCACAAGCCTAGGGTCAGGATGAACAGAAGGCACCCCACATTCCTTCCAGGAGGTACTGTAATAATAATACCCGACGGCCTTTCCCTGTCTCCCAGGTCTATGCACTTTGTAGGTGCCCTCACACCCCTTTACCCGGACCCCTACACGGTGCTCATCACCAAGCAGGTGGGCCACCCGCATTTACTGGGTGGTTGGATGGATAGATGGTTGGATGGATGGATGTTCTCTGCCTATTACTTCATTTAGAATTCTTAAAATAGTTGTTCCAGATAACAGTATTGTTATCTCCAAGGATGGAAGAGAAAACTAAAGCTCAGGATTGTTAAAAAAAAAATAATAATCTGACTTCAGTCCACTTGTGACTGTCTTGACTAAGCTACAAATCTGGCTGGGCAGAGAAAGGAGCTCTCCTATGGTCAGATTTGCAGCACACATCAACAGAAGAGCATTGTTGGCCTGGGACAGTTGGGCATTTGTTGGTGTGTGTGTGTGTGCGCGCGCGCACGCGCGTGCATGGAGTGGCTAAAAGACCTTCCTTTTTGGAGAAAATAAATCTGGGTTAGCATCCTGGGTCTGCACCCTCCCTTTAATGCTGTGTAGCCTACTCCTCTCTGAGCCCTCATGTTTCACCTATCACATGAGCTAGGGATGTTGTGCAGGCAAGCTCTAGGAAAAATGCCCTTTCTGATAAAAGATAATACCGCACCCCCCAAGGCTGCAGTTGCGGAGTCAAGTCGCAGGGTAAGGGACATGGTACATACCAGAGCCTCAGGAGAGGTACTGGCCAGCAAGGTTGTAGTTAGAATCATATGAGTTAATACAGGAGTGCTCAGAATAGTGCCTGACACAGAGTAAATGTGCCATAAATCTCAGTTGCTGTCTCACATTTTTGAACCCTGGTAGGACAGTCTTTAAAGGGCTGCTCTTTGGTGTGGTGATACTGGGTGAACTTGACCCTCCCCTGGGCTTGCAGCACGCTCATGGCACACTGGCTTCTCCTTTATAGTTCTCATCATGACTCAGATCAGATAGCATCGGGGTGTTGTGTCTATGTCCCCCACTCAGCTATAAGCTGAGTGAGGTCAGAGACCATCAGTGGTTTGTTCGGCCCGCATACGTCTGGCACAGAACAGATGCTCAGTAAGCGTTTGTGGGATGAATGGACTGAAGGAGGTTTTAAGAAACAACCCTATGACAATGGTCAACAATGTCAGCCAGATCCATGCTCTTCCCTCCCTCCTCTCTCCCTGCTCATCGTATTGGCTTTACAGACCCAGCATGGCTGGCAGAGTATCAGGTGTCTCGTCTCCCCTCATGTGTCTGAAGCTGGAAGGGATATTCCTTGAAGCACTTGTTTCTTTTATCAAAAAGAAAATTTCCCCCAGAAACCTCCCAGCAGACTTCCCTGGCTCAGGGAAAGCTGAGATCAAGTATCCAGTGGAAAGAAATGGGAAAGCCAAGATTGGCTTAGACCAACGATATTCTTTTCTTTGGGTCTGGCACAGTGCTGCTCCAAACAAAATCAGGGTTCTCTCAGAATGGGTTTCTCAGCTTCAGCACTAGGGACATTTTGGCTTGGACGATGCTTGATTGCAGTGGCTGTCCTGTGCATTGCCGGATATTTAACAGCTTTCCTGGCTTTGACTCACTCGGTGCCAGTAGCATCCTCCCCATCAGTTGTGCCAACCAAAAATGTCTGCAGACATCTCTCAATGTGCCCCGGGCACACACAACACTACTGTGTTACGAGGAAGCAGGAAGAGCTGCTGTGTGGTGTCTGCCACAGTGGAATATCCTGTGACTCTGACGTTGTCGTGTTTGCTGTGGGTGCCAGGAACTAGCTCACAGGCAAATCTGGAGCTGCCCTTAGCAATTATGAGGATAAGACGCTATAGTGTGCTTATCTATGTGCTAACCAGACTCCTGGCTTCACTATTTTCACTATTTTCCTTTTAACAAGCTTCCCTTAATTATTTGTTTTGGTCCTTTGGGAGTTTGTCATTTTTGTAAGCATTTCAAATCTCCTGAGGGCAAGGTCTGTATTTGTCTGATACCTGCTGTTTTATTATAGGCTACCACAGGACCTGGCCCTATGTTGACTTTGATAGAGGCTTATTGAATGAATGAATGAATGAATGAATGAATGAGAAGATGGATGGATGTGATGGGTGGGTGGGTAGATGGGTGGATGGGTAGGTATGGTGGATGATGGATAAATGAATAAGTAGATGGATGGGATGGATGAAGTGATATGTGGATGGATGTATAACTGGATGAATAAGTAACTGTGTAGATGAGTGTATGGATGGATGGATAGATGGATGGATGGATGGGGATGGGTGGTTGGATGGATGGATGGATGGATGGGGGATGGGTGGGTGGATGGAAGGGTAGGTGGATGGGTGGATGGATGGATGGATGGATAGGTAGATGAATAGGTGGATAGATGAGTGGAAGAGTGGATGGATGGATGGTTGGATGAGATAGGCGGGGCTGGGCTAGCAGCACCTGCAAGTGCTCAGGACAGAACAAGTAAGGAGATGGGGTGATTTGGCCACTGGTCGACAATCCTTCATCAGAGCAGGATATCTAAGTGATAGATGAGCCTAATGTTTCCTGGGTAAGTGGGTCTAGTTCCCTTGACCAATAGTATCAGCCTCAGGCCAGATCAGAGACTGTTGTCAGAGGCAGTTTGATTAAGTGGCTCTCCCACTAAAAGCTGTACAACGGTTGACACTTTGTTTCAGCCATCTGAGTCTGAATTTCTTCATCCATCAAATGAAACTTGGTTGTTGTGAGGATTCTACGAGCTAATGAAGGAGGAAAGTATCATAAACTACAAAATGCTTCATTTCCCTGAAGGGTTGATGGGTCTGAAGTTGTTGGGAGGCCAGATGTTGGCCAGCTATAGTACTGTGTTGGATGTCAGGCATGGCTGCTCCCACTCTTCGTTCCCCAAGTAGACTCCCCCACCCTTTCCCTTGCCTCCCCTCTTTTATCACCTCTTCCCATTTCACCTCAACTCAGTTTCAGCCTCTATGGTTCACTGGTTCACAAACCTAACTGCATATGGAAAACCTTCTTAGAATGACATGTTTTGGAGCTCCACCCCAGACCTGGTGAATTAGAATCTCCTGGGGTGAGTTTCAAGAATCTTTAATTTTTTATTAGGTTCCTTATGTGATTTTGGGTCTAGATGAGCTAAAGTATAGAAACCATCATCTTAGTTTGTCCCAATTTATAAAGGGAGGATGTTGATGCCCAGAGTGGATCCTCTCTCCACCCAGGTGGCTCCTGTATTCATTACGTCACTGTTCCCATGTCATTTTTTCAACACACCTCTACTGAGGGCTTACGGAATACAGGCATTCTGCTAGGAATGGGGGAGAATGAAACGTGGCTTCAGATCTTGGAGAGCACCCCATCTGGTGGGAAAGACAGATCCCTTAGCCACAGTCAAAGACAGAGTGACAGGATGTGGTTGGGTAGGGCACACAGAGACTTAGGAGAAGGGCAGGGGATCAGGGACATCTTGACCCTGGAGAAGTGGACTTATATTGAAGCTAAAACCCAAAGGTTTAGCAGTGATCAGCCAGGAGAGGGAGGGGAATACCATATGCAAAGGCCTAGAGCCTGGCGTACCCTGCAAGGATTTTTCTTGTACTTAACTGCAATTGATTCGATCCTTTATTGAAAGTATCTTGGGACTTTCCTGATTGTTTTGTGAATGATTTATCTCATTCCTAAAAGATTATGAGATGCTTACCTGTTCGAACTATGCCTTCCATTTCTTTCTGACTCACATGCCTCTAGCATGAGGGTGGGCCTGGAAAGAAGAAAGGAATCTGTTCCCAGTGAAGCCCTTCTTATGCAACAGGCAGGACTCTGGCGTTACTTTAGATGTTTTCTCCCTTTTATTTTTAACATTTTATTCATTCATTCATTCATTCATTCATTCATTCAAGTAATCTCTACACCCAGTGTGGGGCTCAAACTCACGACCCCGAGATCAAGAGTTGCATGCTCCACCAACTGAGCCAGCCAGGTGCCCATGTCTTCCCTTTCAATCCTTGCAATGACCTATCAGGGTGAAGAATATTATCCTCATTTTATAAATGGGGAAAATGAGATTCAGAGTTGTTAAGGCAGTTTTCCTGCATCACACAGTGAATGAGTGATGAACATCTAGTCTGCCTGACCCCAAATCTTCATTCTTTCAGCTACACCTGTTACCCTATGATAGCCTCTGAGGAGCCATCGTGATTAGCAGCTCGGACCCCAGAGGCAGGCTTGGGGTTGCCACCTTTGTCATCTGCCAAATGGGATGATAATGATGGTACCCCCTTTTTTAGGGTTATTGTGAGAATCCAGTGAGGTTTATACCTAGAAAGTATTGAGTGTCTGGCACCTAGAAAGTGCCATATACATTTGCATGATTCTTACACCACCTGTGGAGAGTGCACCTTGCGTGCGAGAGGGACAGGGTGTTTACTGTGTGCTAGGCATCCCGTAGCAGCCGTGGGACACACTGAAAAGAACGAGGGCTATGGAACTGACTGTTCCATGTAGTTGGCTGGGTGGAGAGTCAGAACAAAGCCTAGTTCCCAGCCTTGGGATGCTCTCTGAAGCCAGTCGGAGGGGTCTTTTCTATGGGCCTGGTTCGTAGTCTGGGCCTATGGGGAGCAGACGGGGGGCATGGACACAGTGGGAGCTTTGTGACCCCACTCAAGTCCTTCTGCTGGCTCTCTGCCTCGTCTTCTGAGAAAAGAGGGCATGCTCCTTACTCAGAAGTCATCATGCATTATTCACTGGAGCTCCAGGAGTCAAGAAGGATGTCCCAGGGTTCCCTTTTGAGGCCAGTGTGGGGGTTCAAATGAAGCAGGTTCCTAGCCTCCCCCACTCACAATGTCTGGTTCAATCAGAGAAGCTGCATGCTGCCTTTGAATGGGAACATTTGATGCAAGGACTCCACAGTTCAACAGTGTTTGGAAAGCCAGAGGACCAGTCAGTGTGTTTCAAGCTGCAGTCTTCACCCATTAATGGCTCATGCAATTTAGTGGGTTTATGACTTAGGGCAACCCTAGCTGATCTAACAAATGAACCCCAGATGGAAGTTAGAAGTTTATTTACCTCTGTCATCCAGGGACCCCAGAAGGGGCCCCTGACTCCGAATGACATTTGTCATTTCTGCTCACATTCCATTGGTCAGGACCAGTCACATGACATTGGTCAAAAGCAGCGGAATCTGGCATGCATGGTCCCTATAGGCCAGCTGTTTTCCAGGAATCGCTCTAAACTGTGGAAGGGGGAACATGAATTCCTTCCTATACAGTTGACTGCCATACTGCGGGGTCAGGTGCGCACACAGGTGCCCCCACACACAACACAAATACATAGAGCGAATGTAATATACGATTTTTAACGTCAAATATTTCAGTAAAAAAGTGCACGGATACATAGATAGTGATAAAGCAGATGTGACCGAATGTTCCTTACTGATTGGTGAATCTCGGTGAGGGATAAGTCAGTTCTCACTGTACTATTCTTTCAATCTTTACTAGGTTTGAAATTTTTCAAAGTAAAATGTTGGGGGAAATATAATTGTTAAAATCTGCTAGACTTATGAATAGACTAGAACAAGCTGTAAATAGAAAAAGATTTAATTTAAGCTTAGGGGCTTTGCCTTGTAACTTGAATACAAGAGTCGGCAAAGTTTTTCTGTAAAAGGACCAGATAGTGAATATTTGGGGCTTTGCAGGCCAGGTGGGAGCTGTGGCAAACACTCAGCTCTGCTGTTGCAGGACCTTGGCTGCATGAAAGTAGCTGTGGGCAACATGTAAATGAATGAATGGGGCTGTGTTCCAATGAAACCTTATTTACAAAAACAGGCAGTGAGCCAGATTTAACCAAGAGGTTTTAGTGTGCTGACTCTTGCTTTAATATATGATTTTTAAAAAGCCTTTGAAGCACAGATTTTTTTTAAATTTTAGGCAGGTATCTTATTCCTAGACCTTAACTCAACAGTCTTTATTAGAAATTATAGATCAGCATGTCCCAGCTATTAGGGGCCCTGAGTCTGTTAATGACCCTCACTATGTCAGACAAAATAATTTCAGCACATTTGCTGTTGATATAATCAGCTGGTTTCTTTCATTATCATTTCTTGCCTTTTCTTTGAATAAAAACGTACTATTTGGGGCACCTGGGTGGCTCAGTCAGGTGAGCATCCGACTCCTGATTTCCACTCAGGTTACGATCTCAGGGTCGTGAGATCGAGCCCCACATGGGACTCCGTGCTCAGCGACGAGTCTGCTTGAGATTCTCTCTCTCCCTCTGCCTCTGCCCCTCCCCCCCCACTTGCCCGCTTGTGCTCACTCTCTCAAAATAAATAAAATCTTTAAGAAAAAGTACCATTTAAAAGAATATTTTCATGGAAGTATAATGTTCATAAAGACAAGAACATGAATTATAAATCAGAAACAGATAAGTGAAATTTCACAGACGACCACATTTTTAAAAAATGAAGTCGAAGAGAAAACATCCTAGCCCATCCCCTGTAGTAAGAGTAAACTTTGCACGTGTGAGACTCTTGTTTCGTTTATACATGTTTACGGATGTGTGCTTGGGGTTGTGATCATAGCAGAACTTTATAAAGTGCTTACTGGGGCTTTACACATACTAACTCCTTATCTTCACAATGGCCTCATGATGTAGGTGCTATTACTGTCATTCCCGTTTTATAGATGAGGGAATAGAGGCACAGAGAGGTTGAGTCACTCAGCGAAAGCGATACAGGCATTAAGAGGAAATGCTGAGGTTCCAACCCAGGCAGGCAGGCTTGAGTCCCTGTTTTATAGGGTCATGGTCAAAATGGTTTTAAAGCCACTGGACAGAATGTTCCCAAAGGTTCTTTATAGACCTAAAAATAGCATACTTTTCCTTAGGTGTACCCACAGGGAAGGGCTGATTTTAGGAGTACATGGACAAACATTTTGAAACCTTACTGGCTTTATATTACCGTGTGTTAGAGAATTTTATAACTAGCGTACCAAAGCACTAATATGAAACCTACTTTTAAAAATTAATATATGTCTTCAAAAGAAAGGAAAATATCAAGTAAGTAATTACAGGTAAATAAAGTACAGGTAACAGGCAGATAGGTAAAAATTGTAAAGAGAAATACAGATGTCTAGGACTTTGGGGTCAGATACTGAACTTGGCGTCATGTGGCCCCGATCTGGGTCCTGGTTCATTCATCTTCTAGTTCTGATTGATTTTATCACGTCTGTAGTACTTACTATGGGCCAGCCACTGTTCTAAACAACTTGTAACGATTACTTCCTTCGGTACTGCCATCATACCCGTTTCCCAGAAGGGGTAACAAAGGCTCAGGGATGTAACTGAAGCCCAAACCACACAGACTAGGAGTCAGGGTTGGGATTCAAACCCAGGCACTGTAGCAGTCAGGGCAGTGCTGGCTGGTGTTACTAAGAAAACCAAAATGTAAGATAGAAGAGTGTAGCTCCTTCACACGGGGACCCCAGCTCCTTTGGGGTAGATGAGTATTATTTTAACCACTGCACTGCACGGTGATAGGCAAAACTTTCTTTGTCATTTCGAGATGCGTGTGTTCTGAAAAATGGGTGAATAATGCCAGTTCACCTTACCTCTCAGGATAGTTCTGCAGGTGCAACCCGTATTGTTGGTTGTAAAGTCTTAGTATTGTTGTTATGTTAACCAACGTGTACCTTACAGTGTTATTGTGAAGATTAACTGAGATAATGCGGGGAAAGCTCGGGTTCCTACACAGATGACATCAGCTGTGGATAACAGTTAATGACAGCACTGTGGTTGTGTATGTGGAAACAATGAATATTGACTGATCTCTAGATTGAGAAATAGTTACATGGGATCTTTCCTATTAGCAAGTTAATACATTACATCTAAGACTGAAAAATCAAGAAGTCATGGTATAACCATAATATGTAGAAATACAGAGGAAAACTAGCTACAGTAGCTGGAAATGGTTGCCTCCGGGTGGTAGGGCTAGAGTCAGGGAAGGGAAGGTGGACAGCGACAATTATTGATTATCAGCTTTGTAAAAATAATTGCTTGCTTTCAACTGTGTACCTGTACAGCTTTGATTAAATTTTTGAAAAAGAAAATTTAAATTAAAAAGGAAAAGAGAATAACGAAACCCTATTTCAAACACCGTGGAGTGTACCTGAAAAATAGAGTCCTGAAACGGAAAGCCCCAGAGAGAAAAAGCGAAGTTAAAGTTACAGGAGAAATTCAGAATATATTCATGTTCAAAATCCCTGCTGAACACCTTTCGGTACCTTTGTGCCACCTGAGTTATTTTCCCTAACCTAAGAGGCCCCATGCAATCCGACTCTTGTCTGCCCCTCTGCTGGCCTCTCCTGTCTTCATCTCTTTTGCTCACCCTAGTTCAGCTACACTGACTTTTTAACTATCTTTTAATCTCTCCAAGCATATTTCTGCCCCAAGGCCTTTGTACCTGTGCCCAATGCCTGGAACACCCTTTCCCCAGATCTTCCTATAAGGGGTTTCTTCTTACAGGTTGGGGCTTAGCTCGAAAGTTTCCCACTTAGAGTTTCCCACTTAGTGGCCTTCCCTGACCACCCAAATCTAAGACCACCCCACCCATCACTATCAATCCTCTTATCTTCACAGCTCTGGAATTGTGCATTCATCTGTCCCCTCCGCCACAGTGGAAGTTCCATCAGAGCAGGGAGTCCGGCCTCCTGTTGCCTGCTGAATCCTCAGCATGGGGAGCAGTGCTTGGCACACAAGAGTGCTCCGTAAAAATCTGTGGAAGGAGCCAGTACAGCCGAGGACAGCTGAGTCAGTATGCTGAGGGGCTGGGTGGGCCCGTGGTCTGGGGAGGAAGCTGCAGCCTATGCCTGGGCTCTCCCCTGGGTCAATAGGCCTCCCACTGCCCAGACAGCCACTGTTTGACAACTGTCTGCTGTGGGACCGGCCAGGCCTGGGCCGCCACACTGCCAAGGCCCCAGGATTCCCCGGGCCTAGCAGCCGAGGCAGCCACACCTCAGGGGGAGCTTGTGAAGGAACAGGTCGAAAAGTTATCCAAACAGGCATGAGGAAGGGCGGAGCGTGTGGTGAGACACAGAGGGAACAGTTGGCCCTTCCCTGGGCAGAGCCCAGAGACACTGGAGGGAGGCCCTGGCACACCCAGTGGGCAGCTTCCCAGGCGGGGCCCGGCCTTCCAGGCTGGGCCTCCAGGACCCAGGTCTGGCCCCGGCTCTGGTCCTGACTTGCAGATGGACCACAGGCACTTGATACTTCTGGGTCTCAGTTTCCTCCTCTGTAAATCAAGGGACCAGGGACCGTGGCAGGTCAGTGGTTTCCAAATTTAAACAAGAGAAAGAAAAGAAAAGAAAAGAAAAGAAAAGAAAAGAAAAGAAAAGAAAAGAAGAAAGGAAAGAAAGAAAGAAAAGAAAGAAAGAAAGAAAGAAAGAAAGAAAGAAAGAAAGAAAGAAAGAAAGAAAAAAGAAAGAAAAGCAGCAGCAGCCTGTCTTCAAACAAAATCTTACCCGGAAGCCAATTCAGAGGAATGATACAATGGAGGCCCTAGGTTTAAAGCAAGAGTGGAGGGGCGCCCGGGTGGCTCAGTGGGTCAAGTGCCTGCCTTGGGCTTGGGTGGTGATCCTGGGGTCCTGGGATCGAGTCCTCCATTGGGCTCCCTTCTTCACGGGGAGCCTGCTTCTCCCTCTGCTTCTCTCTCTCTTTCTCTTTCATGAATAAATAAGTAAAATCTTTAAAAAAATAATAAAGCAAGTGTGGATGTGTAGGAAGCTGCCCACACCGTAGCCCCAGCCCCTTTGGAGGAGCCCCAGGGTGAAAACCACCGGGCTCCATGGTCTCTGAGTTTCTTCAGGGCTGTGAAGCGTAGGAAGCATAGCCAGAGGGGGCATCTAGATTCTTCTAATCAAACAGAGATCCAAGTTCATGCCCTACACTGTGATCTCAGGCAGTTCACTCTGCGTTTCTGAGCCTTGGTTTTCCCTCTCTAAACCTGGCATCATAAACGTTACCTCCTTGGTGGTATCGTATGTTCACCACAGAACCCGGCACCTAGTAAATTCTCAATAAGAGTAGTGAAAAAGAAAAAAATCAATGCTGGTTATTAGGAGAAGTAATCGAAATGAGGAGAAGAGCCAGTTCTTTGTCTTTGCTATGAGTCGGGAAAATAGTTAACCGCCGTGAGCCAAGTCTCCTCTGTAAAACATAGTCAAGGATTTGATGGGGACCAGAGGCTGAGATCTGGGTAGTTTGGGGTTTTTTTAAATATGATTTGAATTGACTGCCAACCTTTAAAAATCCCAGCTTCCTGCTCCTTTCAAAGACAACGGGGAGCTGTAGCAACACCGGTCCCCCATGGCCATGAGGCAAGGGTCTACAGGAGCAATTTAGTTCGGCGGTGCTTTCTCTAATTTGGGCCGTTCCCACCGTTCCTCAATGACCCTACACCGAAGTTACACTGATGACCATAAACCATGGTTCGTTCGCTGTGCTGGTTTTCTTACAGGAAAGTGTGAGATTGGCTTATGTACCATCTATTCCACATACCATTGAGGGCAATTGGGTTTGGGACCCCTTATTGCTGAGACCAAGGGAAACCTCATTATTTGTGAAAACGATCTCCTTTTTCATAAGTTTACCATTTTATTTTAACGTGACTGTTGAAACATTTTAAATGACATATGTGGTTCCCATTGTACTCCTGTTGAACGGTGTTGCTCTGGTCCCTTGGACGCCACGGCAATGACCGAGTCCACTGCTCACTCATCACCTCCGTGTCCCATGCTGAATAGATCAGTCCTAGCCAAGCCTTGGGCTCGTGTCCCTGGCTGGCTCTTCTCTCCTCCCTCTCTGGCGTCCCCACCCTGATTGCCTGCTTGTCCATCTGGAGGACCCAGGCTCCAGAACTCCAGTCCTGCCTTCTAGAATTCTCCCCTTGGGAAATCTCACCTCCCAACCCCCATCTGGCAGCCATTGTGTTTCCTTTATCAGACATTCGCATAACACAATAGTCAATTTGAAACTTAATTACACACCCATTCTTCTGTCTCCAGCCTGTCCAGTTTACCCCAAATCCAGTGATTTTGGGGGTGGAGCTGGGGTGGAGAGAGGCTTATTTATTCCCCCCTCTCCAGGGCAAGTCATAGTTTTTGCAGAGATAAGGTGGACCGGATTTGGGGGAGGGACAGAGGTTATTCTATGGCAAAGGCGCAGACTTTGTTTTTGGAAGAGATAACGTCCAGAGCTCCCCTGGGGGGATGAGAGAATCCTGAAGGACTCAGGGAGCCAGGGGGGAAAAGGAATCTTGGGAGGGATGGAGACACCCCCCCACCCCACCCCCTGCCGCTTCCAGTGGGGGAGGCCTTGTCTGGTAGTGGCTGAGAACTTGTGCTTGTGAGTTGGGAAGACTTGGGTTAGAGCTATGCAAGCTGTATGCCTTGGATAGCTGACAGTACCTCTCTGACCTTCAGTCTCCTCCTCTGTAAAATGAGGATAAGAACAGACCTATCCTAGCACAGTGCATTTGCACATAAGTGCTCCATAAATGCTAGCCTATCACCGTACCTTTTGAAAAAGGGCCCATAGGGGCCATGTGGGATATTTTTAATCAGTTTTTATTTTGCTTTGGTGCATTTTCATAATTCTCCTACCATGAATCTGCTAAAATAATGAAAAAGTTAATAGAGAGAGGAGGAGTAAAATTAAGTGGAAATGTCATCCTAACACAGGGCTCCGGCGTGGGGTATTAAACCTGGAAATAGGTAAGAAATCTTAAGAGTCTAAACTTCACACACACTCATTTAATATCTTCAATCGAAGCTCCAAGAGGAAAAGCGATTTGGCCAAAGTCTACAGCAGGTTAGTGGCAGAGCCAAAACTGGAATGGCTGACCATGGAGGTCATGAGGTCAAACCGTGGAGGTCATGAGGTCAGACTTTCCCAAGGCCGTTCAGACAAGACAGATCCTATTGTTAGATGTTGGATTAAAAGAAGTTGTGCAAATTTCATTACTGAGCTCTCCTCAGAGTCCTTAACACATGACAGTGCCTTGGGTACTTCAAGAGAGACCTCCAGTGTGCCCGCAATGGCTCACACCGAGCCCCTTGAAAAACATTAACACCCATGAAAGCTCTCCCTGCCCCGAAGCAGAGAAATGCTATAGCTTAAATACATTCCTAGATTTAAAAAATAATAATTTTTTAGATATTTTAAGTAGTACGATTTTTAAAAATTACATGCAAATCATCTGTTGCTGGTAGAAAGTTAAATTTTTCATGATATCTTTAAGTTGGAAATATTACAAGCACGCAAGAAAGTATAGAGAATAACACTGTGAACACCGACGTGCCATCACTCAGGTTTGTGGTAGGCATGGCCATTTCTTCACTGGATTCGTTTTTTGTTTTGATGAGAAGTGAGATATTATATTTTGCATTGAAGCCCCCTTGTACCTCTCCCTGATCTCATCCCCCCCTGCCACCGTTCTCGAAGGTGACCACTGTCAACTTTTGCTGTTTATCATTGCTAGACATGATTTTATACTTCTGCTCTATGTGGCTACATGAACAATATGTACTATTCTTCTGTAAATCTGAAAGATGTATTCAAATGGTATGTTGTACGCATCCTTCAGCGCCCCCCTTTTGTTCCTTCCTATCACAGCTTTTTGGCTCTTCCCAGGCAGACACAAGTAGGTCACTCACTGGGTATGCTGTGTATGAGTGTCCCAAGTGTATTTATTCTGGTTTTGGACAACGGAGTCATTTCCCGTTTCTCGCTATTTCGGAACAATGTTGCAAAGAACATTCTGATACCGTGGCTGCAGGTTTCTCTAGGATAACACGCAGGAGTGGAATTTCTGGATCTCAGGCAGTGGGCATCCTCACTTTGGGGTTCCCGTTGCTCCACATCCTCACCGGCACCTGATTCCAGAAGATGATGAACGTAAGATGAGAATTTTTATTTCCCTTGTTTCAGAGGGAAAGGCTCTTTTTGTCATTTGAGTTTGCACTGGGAGTGTACCTGTTCATATCCTTTGCCCATTTTTCTGTTGCATTATTTACCTCTTCTTATCATTTGAAGGAACTATTTATTCTTTTTTTTTTTTAAAGATTTTATTTTTAAGTAATCCCTTCGCCCAACGTGGGTCTCAAATGCACAACCCCGAGGTGGGGAGTCTCACCGACTGAGCCAGCCAGGTGCCCTGGGTGCTGTTTATTCTTGACCCAAATCCTTTTTCAGTTATATTAGCTGAAAGCATCTTTGATCAGATTGTAGCTTGTCTTTTCACCCTCTTTAGAGCCTCTTTTGTTGTATAGAAGTTTATAGTTATATGGAAGTTACCTTCTGGTTAAATGATAAATCAGGTCGTTAACTTTACTGATCTTTTCCTTTATGGTTTGTGCTTATTGTATCTTGTCCATAAAATCTTGCACTGCCCTGAGATCATAAAGATATTATACTAAATATTTTCTTCAAGTTTTATTTTGCATATTTAGGTGTTTATTCATAGGAATTGATTTTTGTGTGTTGTATGAAATAGAGACGCCATTACTATATTTTACTTTATATGGATAGCCAATTGGCCCCACACCATTGACTGAATAGGATATCCTTCCTTCCTTCCTTCCTTTCTTTCCTTCTTTCTCTCTCTTTCTTTCTTTCAACATCTTTTCTTGACTGACATACAATGTCATTTCTTTTTGTCTCCCATTTTCAAATATATGTCGATCTCTTTCCAGGCTCTGTATACTGGTCCACTTACCTATCTCTAGTAGCCATATTTAAACAATAAAAAAAATTTTTTAAACCCAGGTGAGTGAACCCACAATTATACCAAAATAAAAAGTTTAATTTAAAAAAGCCCACAAAAGAAATGGTTGAGATTATTTAATAATATATTTTATTTGCTCATATATATATAATTTCAACATCTAATCAATAAAAAATAATGAGATATATTTTGTTCTTTTTTAATACATAGTCTCAAAATATGATGTGTGTTTTATACGGACAACACACCTTAATGGGAACCAGCCACATTTCCAAAGCCAGTGGTCACATGTGGCTGGTATCTACCATCCTTGGCAGTGTACCTGTAACTTTATATATTGTACAGCGTGTCCTTCTCATAGTGTAGTTGTTCTTTAAAAACCATCTTGCCTATTCTCTTTGTTCATTTACGTAAAGTTTAGGATGATGCTGAATAGAACAGAACAAAGGTTAGAGACCAGTGGCATATTGATCTCCTCCACTGGACTTCAGTAAAAGCAGCTACCATATTTTGAGTGTTTGCAATTTGCCAAGTACTGAGCTAAGTGCCTTTGTCCTATTGGGCTTCTAATTAAAACTTCATTGAATTTATTAATTTGGGAAGAATTGACGTCTCTATATAATAAATCCCTCTGCCGTGAGTACGACACATTAATATAAATCTTCATTTATATAGGTCTGCTTTTAAGTTTTTCGATAAAGTTAGATAATTTTAATCATCCAAAGTCTTTTGTTAGATTCATTCTTAGATAATTTATAATCATTATTGCTATTGTAAGTAGTTTTTAAAACTGAGTCTTCTCATTTTTGATGTTACATTTTCAAAATATTAAAACCAAAATGCTTTTAATATATTAAAAATGTATCCAGTAATCTTGCTAAATTCTCTTATTATATCTGTTTTTACTTTCCTGTTTTATTGCATTGTTAGGGCCTCCAGTAAAATACCACACGGAAGCAGTAATAATGTGCATATCAGATAGGGTTTAGTTTGTCCATGAGTAGCCAAGGTACAAAATAATAGTAGCTTAAGCAAGGTAGATTATTCCACAGTTCTGTGAAAGTCCCGATGTAGGCAGTGTCATGTTAGGATGGCTGTGCTTCCCCATAGCAGTCCTCAGGAACCTAGGCTCCTTCCAGCTACTGTTCTTTCATCACCATGAGGTCTTTATCTTCATGGTGCAAGATGGCTGCAGAGCTCCAGCCACATGTCCTCCTTACAGAAAGATGGTGCGGACAAAGAAGAAAAGGGAGTCAAAGTCATGTTGCAGCTGTCCTTTAAGAAAAATCCTGGAAGCTGCCACATTACATTTCTGACTGTATTTCATTGGCCAGAGCATATGTGCACTGTCTCACCTTGCTTGACATAAATCTTTTTGGAGGGCATCTGTGTGCTCAAATGAAAACTGGAGGTTCTATTACCAAGGAAGACAAGGAGACTAGAAAATATTGGACAACTCACAGCCTGTGCCGCAGTGGGCAACCTTGTTTATTCTTCACTTGAAAGGGACACTTTGACCTTTCTAAATGTGATCTCTACTTTAGGCTTTTGGTAGGTAGCTTTTATTGGGTTTTTAAAAGTTTCTTTTAAGTAAGCTAGGAATTTTGTCAGTTTGTTTTTTAATCAGTGTTGAGTATTCTTGATTGCTTTTTGTGCATTTACTAAGAAAAGCACATTTTTCTCTCCTTTAGTCTGCTAATTAATAAATAAACGCTCTCAGGTTAAACCATTCTTGCATTCCTAGAATAAACCTAACTTGGTCATGATGCAATGTATATGCATTTATACATTGGTGAAACTTAAAAAAAATTGTAAAATATACATAACGTAAAATTTACCTCTTTAGCCATTTTTTTAAATGTACAATTTAGAAGCATTAAGTATATTCACATTGTTATACAATCATCACCACCATCCATCCCATGATTCTTTCATCTTCCCATACTGAATCTCTGTACCAGTTAGAAAATAACCTTCCATGCCTCCCTTCCCCCCAGCCCCTGGCAACCACCATTCTGCTTTCTGTCTCTACAGTTTTGACTGCTCTAGGTTCCTCATATAAACGGAACCATACGGTATTTGTCATTTTGTGATTGGCTTGTTTCATTTAGCATGAAGTCCTCAAGCTTCCTCTATGTTATGGCATACCAGAATTTCCTCCTTTTTAAAAGCTGAATGATATTCTATAATATGGATATATCACGTTTTGTTTCTTTTTATCACATAATATTCCATTACACGTATCTATGACATTTTTTGTTTTGTGTGTATATCACATTTTGTTTGTTTGTTATCCCATTTGCTTGTTTTTCACGAATACACGTTTGTGTGTTATCTGTCAATTGACACTTCGGTTGCTTCTACCTTTCGGCTCTTGTGAATAACGTTGCTATGAAATGGGTGTAAAATATCTCTACCAGACCATTCTCTCAATTCTTTGGGGTACCTGCCGAGAAGGGGAATTGCCATATTGTATGGTAATTCTGTTTTTAATTTTGTAAGGAACTGCTATACTGCTCTCCGTAGCAGCTGCATAATTTTATATTCCCCCCAGCAGATCAAAAGGGTTCCGATTTCTCCATATCCCCACCAACACTTGTTATGATCTGGTTGTCGTTTAAATAATATCCGTTCTAGCAGGTGTGCAGTGGTATCTCACTGTGGTTTTGCATTGATTTGCATTTCACTAATGATTAGTGGTACGGAGCATCTTTTCACATGCTTTTTGGTCATTTGTATGTCTTCTTTGAAGAAATATCTATTCACGTCCTTCGTCCATTTTAAAATCTGTTTTTTGTGATTGTTGTTGAGTTGTAGGAATTTATATACTCTGGGTATGAACCCCTTATCAGATGTATGATTTGCAAAGATTTTCTCCCATTTCAGGGATCGCCTTTTCACTCTGTTCGTAAGTGTTCTTTGGTGCACAGGGGTTGTTGATTTCAATGTAATCCAGTTAATCTATTTTTTCTTCTGTTTCCTGTGCTTTTGGTGTCATATCCAAAGAAATCACCGCCAGATCCAATGTCATGAATATTTTCTCTGGTGTTTCCTTCTAAGAGTTGTATAATTTTAGC
This sequence comes from Ailuropoda melanoleuca, assembly GCF_002007445.2. Classification (NCBI taxonomy): domain Eukaryota; kingdom Metazoa; phylum Chordata; class Mammalia; order Carnivora; family Ursidae; genus Ailuropoda; species Ailuropoda melanoleuca. Next base: position 60,868,158 of record NC_048230.1, on the reverse strand, counting down.
TCTTATGTTTAGGTCTTGATCCATTTTGTGTTAATATTTATATATAGTGTAAGCTGAGAGTCAGTTTCATTCGTTGGCAAGCGGATATCCAGTTTTTCCAGCATGAATTTGGTTGTAATCACATTTTATTTTATTTAAGACTTCTGCACCTAGGAGATGCTACTTTGATCCGACCTTGGATTGATGGCTGGAATCCTCTCACTGTCCTTCCTGACTGATGGCCGCTTAGCTTGGGCTTGATGCTTCCAGTGACAAGATGCTCACACCATCATAAAGCAGCTTCTCCCCTGGTAGAACTGTTGCATCTGGTAGAAACATCTTAATTTGGCACACACACCTTCCTCTCTGTACCATTCATCTGTTGGTCCTGGTTTGTTTTCTGGGGCTGTAAGAAGAGATAAGCATTTTTTCCCAAAGTAAAGTACTTTGACTTCAATATATAACAGAGGTACATGACAGGCAACTACGTGCCACCTTATAAGGTTGATCACATTGATTCCCCGAAGCAATTGATTAACAAGTCCTATTATTGATTCCTATTTTACAGATGAAGCAAATAAGGCTTGAAGAGCTTATAATTTTCACAAGGTCAGTTATGCGAATGGTAGCATGGATATTTCAAAGGCAGTGGCCTTGACCATTCTGCCAAGCTGCCCTTTTCCTCATCCCCATCAGCCAGCCCAGAATTCCTTTGGTTCTTTAATTCTTCAGAGGATATGGTTTTCTCATCCTGTCCCATCCTATGACACAGGAGGTCTTTATGTATTTTGGATATTAATTCCTTATCAGATGTATGATTTGCAAATATTTTCTCCCGTTCCATACGTTGCCTTTTCATTGTGTTGATGGTTTACTTTTATGTACAGAAGCTTTTTCATTTGCTGTAGTCCCACCTGTTTACTTTTGTTGTCTTTGCTTTTGGTCCTCCCTGATGTCACATGAACCCAGGTGAGAGGTGTGGGCAGCAGCTGCCAAGTAAAACCTCTAGAACTTAGTCATGTCACCTGCCACTAAGGCAGCTCTCCCCACCCACACTGTCCAGGTGATTGATTTTTAAGCCATGTGGAGGATTTCTCATTCCTCTTCATCGAGTTCAGACATTTCTCCAAATCCATGTGGATCTTGATCCTGACATTATTGGAGCGCTCACACCTGTGCAGAACACACTGTGTGCCAGACACAGTTCTAAGTCCTTTCCGTATATTAGCACGGATAATCCCCACAACATCCCAATGACACATCTATCATTATCATTCCTATTTTGCCAATTAGAAAGTAGTCACAGAGCAGTTAAGTAACTCACCTAAGGTCACACAGCCAGTCGTGGCAGAACCAGAATTCAAGCCCAGAAAGCCAGACTCCAGAATTTGTGCTCTCAGCCTGCTGCCTCCAAACATCTGACAATCTCAGCCAGCTTTTTGGAGTCCAAAAAATTGCCACCCACTTAGGGACCTCCTTTTTTTTTTTTTTTTTAACAAAGAGAGAACGACAAAGGGCCCAGAGTCTCTGAAAAGCAACAGGATTATATAATATAAAGGTTTATTTCATTCCATTCATTTCCCATTGCTTTCTATTTATGATACTGGCATTTCATTGAGTACTAATAACATTTCCTTCTAAAATAAATCTAAATGAAAATCAGTAAGTCGATGTAAGAAAAATATTAAGTAATAGCATAGGTGGTTTTCAGATATGACAAAAATCATAGTGGTCGTAGGAAAATCGGGGATCTTTGGAAAGATCGTAAGCAGTCAAGTTAGGTGAGGCCGTGCTGCAGTGACAAAAGTTCCAGTCTCAGTGGCTTCACACAGCTGAGCGTATTGCTGACTTACAGTACCTGCCCATCGGGCCAGCAGGTGCACTCCTTACTCTGGTAACTCCACACCCACACTTGCTTGCATGATGCCCCCAGTACTGGCTCTTCATGTCCTGCCCAGGTGTGATGCACGGTCTTTCTGCTCTCGTTTCATTGGCCAGAACAAGTCACCTGGTCACATCTAACTTCAAAGGAAGCAAGAAAGTGGCCAGGTGCCTGAAATGAGAGGAGTGGAACAGTAGAGAACAGCCCACAGATAGACTATGAATAAAGGAGTCTGAAAGATGGTCCTAGAAAGGTAAACTGAGTCACTGGATTGTTCTGTCTTTGACCACTATGACCTGCCTCACCAAGTGTCCTTCTCAGAGAAGGGACTCTGGCCCACCAAGGAGAAGACAGTCTGACAACACCTTTCTGTTAAGCCAATACTGCTCCTTCAGGCTTCCTTTTGAGTGGGAGTGCTGTTATTTCATAAGCAGTGTGGGCTGAACTGTGTGGTTGGGTTTTGTTTGTTCCCTGAAGGTAGATAGAGCGGCGTGAGCTTCGGCCGAGATAGGATCTGGTTCTGTCACTACTTTGAAAAGCTATCCAGGGAAGGGAATTGGAAAGGAGAGGAATTCAAGGATAGAGTCCCAGGAACCATTTTCCAGGCGAAGAAAAAAGAATGTGCAAAGACTCTGAGGCGGAAAGACAAGCAAACAAAAGGCCAGCGTGGCTGCAGCCACTGGGGTTGGGGTGAGTGGGGATAAAATGGGGTTGGAGATGTAGGGATATAGACACAGGGACATCAAGGTCTCACAGTCTGGGGGAGTTTCGATTTTTATGAGTTTGATTACAAATGCACAGGAAGCCATAAAAGTTTCAGTAAGGGAGGGACCTGATCCAGTCTGTGTGTAAGGATCATCCCTGGCCCCTGGGTGGACAGTGGGTGTTAGGGGAGCCAGCATCCTGGGAGAACAGACGTGAAGAGACGTTTGCAGACTCCAGAGATGCTATTGATGTGCACAAGGTTGGCTGTCGTGGAGATGAAAACATGGTGAAAATCTGCGATACGTTTGGAGGTGCCAAGAACTGGATTTTCTGATAATTTGGGAAGGACGGGAGGAAGAACACAAAGATAGTGACTCCCACGGTTTGGGCTTGAATAATTGAGATGGGCTTGGGTGATGAAATAGTCCAGTTAACGTAGGCGGGATTGCTATTGTTCTTTCAAAGACTGAGGAAGGGGGAGTGGATTGTCCTTCCAAACCTAGTAACTGAGCTCCAATTCAGGTGTGCCTATTCCAAACAGAGGGCGTACTTTCCCCACTCTCCCGGACCCGTGCATTAATTTTTATAATGGGGGATATTTAATGCTTTTACTATCACTCAGGGTTAAAATACATAGATGCCCCCGAATGCAAATGTAGACTTCCAGTGAAGCCAGCCCGAAGCTTGGGACTCTACTTAAAGGCGCCGGCACGTTGGGACCAGGTGTTGGGAATATACATTTCATAGATGTAAGGGCGACGCCATACCAGCCTTGGTAGTTTTAAAATCTTGCTTTCCGATTGGTGCAGTGGCCAAGTGCTGGTGTGTGATTGGAGGAATGTTAGCTTACTCTGCAACTAACCTCAGCAAGTTGTGATTGGTCATCGTGCGGAGCTGGGTTTGGATCGATGTAGTCCGTCTTGGCCTGTGATTGGTGGGATTGTAATGCTACTTCCGCTGTGATTGGTTAAACCCGTGAGGTTAATGAAAAGTTTCTGAACGCCAATCCAGCATTGGCCACTAGGTGGAGCCCGGGATGCGCGAAGCGAGGTGCTGCAGAGGGGGCCGCTCCCTCCCCGACGCCTTCCGGTTCTACCCAGGCACTAGTTCTGCCCTGTGCCCTAGGGCAACCGCGGGACAGGGGTGAGGGTGTGGGGGACGGTGTTAGAACTCCCTGCTCCAGCCCGGGTGGCCACGCTTCTCTGCACAGCCCCTTTGGCCCTTTCTTTTGGCTCTCAGCCCTGCAGAGGACTTTGGCTGACCGAGGTGTGGGACAGCGAGTTCGCGAAGGTTTGTGAAGGCCCAGATCCAAAATGCAAAATTGTGGAGTCTGTCAAAGGAGTTACAGCAGCGCCCCCTCCCTCCACTGCGCCCTCTGCCCGCCTCGGAGCCATTCTCTCAAGTTGAACGGCCTCCTCCGCGCCCTTTCAAATCCTTAAAGGACTTTTCCAAGGGAGCATCTCATAGGAGCTTAGGACTGTGTGGTGCTGGTCAAGGCCACTAGCTGGAGATCACCCTATCCAAAGACGCCCCTGTCGTGCCTGCTGTTTGACCACCTGCCACTTCAACTTCATCGCTATTTGAAATTCTCTTTTTAAAGACGTATTTCCTTGCTTACTGCCTCTTCATCACACCTCTGCACCAAAATATAAGGTCTGTGAGGGAAGGAGTAGGGAGGGCCTGATACTACAGAATGCCCAGTGACATTTGATTTTGAGATAAACAACAACTTATTTTTTTTAGTATAAGTATGCTTCATGCGTTATTTGGTACATATTTATACTAAAAAAAAAATCATTGTTTATCTTAAATACAAATGTCAGTGGGCATCCTGTATTTTTATTTGCTAAAACTGCAACCCTGGGGGGATGGCTCTTGTCTATTGGCTTCACAGCTGTGTCTCCACACCTGCCAGAGTGCACGTGGAAAGTGGGGAATACATGTTAAGTGATTGGGTGGGTAAATTCCTCCTTCATTCACTCATCCATCTAACCCATTATGTTCAGTTCCATCTGGGTCCTGGGAACAGAACAGTAAATGGGACACAGTCCAGTGGAGGAGGCAGTAACCACCATCTGATTACACTATGATGATGTCAAGTGTTGGGGGCTGTGTGAGCACAGAGGAGAAGCCAGCAGGGCTGTGGGAGGAAGATGACGAAGATGGGACTTGGAGGAGGGCAGGGGAGAAAAAGAAAGGGTGACAGCTACTCTGGGCAGCAGGCTCTGCATGTGCAAAGGCCAGAGCCGAGGGGAAGCTGTGAGATTCTGAAAGCTGCGAGTGGCTGGGAGTGGGGGGCAGGTGTGCTGGGGGGGCAGTCAGAAAGAGCTGAGGAGGAGGCTTGTTCACTGAACATCCGGACCCACCTGTCAGGCACAGTAGCGATGCTAGGTTGGTATCACTGTGCCCATTGCACAGATGAGGAGACTGAGGCTCAGAGAGATGAAGTGCTTGGTCTGGGTTTACAGTCTGACTGAAAAGCTGAGCTTCAAATTCATGTCTGACAGACTCTGAAGCCTGCAGTATTCTGGAAAAGTCTCTGGGTTAAGCACTGGAACCGAATTGGAGGATGAAGAAACTGAGCCTCAGAAAGGTGACAGGGCTGTGTCTGTGAATATGGTTCCTCTGGTTTCACAGGAGCCCCACCCCTAGGTCAGCCAAAGGCCTCCTCCTCCTGACAGGCAGTGTGAGGGGTCTGGTTTGTCTCAAGCCCTCTGAGACCGTGGGAGGGCCAGGGCAGGACCCAGGAGTCGTGGCTGCTGTCCTTCCTGTTCTGTTTGGGTTGGGTCTCCAGGACCCCCTTGCTGAGCCCTGTGGCTAATTCCTTGCATGGGTCCTGGGCGGGTCCTCCATTTCCATGGAGACCGCCTCCTACCATCCCTGAAATCTCATTGTGACCAGTATTAAGAGATTAACGCTGCCTCGCAGCCCTCACAGGGTACTGGGTGCCAGGGTGGCGGCAGGAGCCCCCTCAAGGATGAAGCAGTTGCTCACTGTGCGGGACCCCATAGCACCAGGAGGAGGATGTCAGACTGGGGCCAGGGCTTCCCCCAGCACCCCCCAGGTATGGTCCTGACTCCACATCTACCTGGACAGGAGGACGGGGTGGTGGAAGAGAGACCCAGGACCCAGGGGAGGAGTCCAGATTGGGGAGCAGTGCAGAGGCCTCGTACCCCGGGCCCCAAGCCAGAAAGGCCCAGGGTTCTTAATGGGCGGCTGCCATTCTGATCAAGGTGGATCCAGATTCCCTCCACAAGGTGAGGGAGCCTTATGGAGTCTTCTAGCTAAAGACCAGCTCCCTCATCTCCTTCATTTTGCACTTTGGGAAATTGATGCACAGAAGAGAATGACTGGCCGAAGTCAACGAGTTAGTGGCCTGAAGCAGGTGGACAATCCCGAGGCAGCCCTGAGGTCGCCTGGGCAGAAAACACTGGTTAGGATGGCATTGCTCCCTCTGCCTTGAATTCCAAGTGCTCCTCCCTGACCTCCAGGAAGGGGGTCCCCTCGGACTCCTTCCCTTGGGCCTGACCTATTGACCATGCTTCCCTTCCCTCCCCACCTCTTCTCCTCCTGGCCTTCCCTGCCTCCCTGACAGCCTGATGCTGGCAGAGAGTTCCCGATAGGCTCCACTCCACCGGAGGACATGGCCACCAGGCCCTAACTCTCCCATCCAAGGGACATCCCCTGGCTGGGTCACCATCTGGAAGACTGTGGACATTTTTTGTTCCCCCCTTCAACCTCTCTGTGTCTTCGGGGTCCAGACACAGTGGGGGTCCTGACAGCCCACCCCCATCCCACCTCCTGTCAGGCCAGCCCCGGAGAGATTTAAGTCAGGCTCCAAAGCTCACTGGGCCAGGTTTCCTGGAAGGCCACATTAGGGCATGGGACAAACACAGCTCTGGAGCCAGGTAGAAATAGCTCAAACACTCAGCAATCTGAGCCTCAGTTTCCTCACCTGTGAAGGGGGGGCAGTAACCCTTCCTTCCTCAAAGCTTGCTCTCAACTGCTATGGAAAGTCTACAGTCCGCTATTAAAGACCAGAGCAAGGTGTGGAACAGTGCCTGGGGCGGGGGTGCTAACCCAAGGCCTTGGATGCTGCTGGGTTTGCAGGACGCAAGCTTGGAAGAGGCTAAGGAAATGAGAGAAGTGGTGGCCGGTGGTGAGGAGGGGAAGTGGACTGGAGGGCAGCCAGGGAAGGGAGCAAGACTTCTCAAAGTGCACCTTTTTTATTTTTTATTTCTGAACCACGTGATTGTAATACCGAATCAAAAATTTGATTTAAAAATTTAAATAAATTAGGTAAAATATGAAGTAATAATAATAATCACACATGCCTCAGTAATATGAAAGGCGTGCAGCCAAGATGGAGACCAAAGTATGAGGACTTGACATAAAGAACATTGAAAGCCTGCCTCCGAGTCTCTAGATTTTTGACCTGGAAAGGCCCTTTATTTCAAGCCAGTCTCATTTTGCTAATAGCAAAATACTGGTCATTGGTACCCAGAGTCTGGAGCTCCCTCCATGCCGGCCATAGTGCCAAGTGCTGTCTGAATATCATCCCACTGAATCGGCCTTCTGACTCTACCAGGAAGCTATCATCATTCTCATTACAGAGATGGGGAAGCTGAGCCTCCCTGGAGTTGCAGAGCATGGATGCATACCTAGGCCTTTCCAGCTCCCACTGTGGGTCTCAGTCTTAGCTGCACATCGGTATCACCCAGGGACTTTAAAAAATACTGATGCCTAGCACCCATCCACCCCAATCCCTAGATTTGATCACTGGCCTGTGATGGGGCCTGGGCATCAGTATTTTTTTAAAAGTTCCAGGTGAATCTAATTCACTGTCGGAGTTGGATCTCTGCTTTATGCTAGAGAACTTTTCAAACAGGAAACCAAGGCCCAGGAGGGAAATGAGTTTGCCTAAGGTCACACAGTGGCTGGAAGCAGAGTTGAGGCAGGGCTCTCACAGAGCCTTCATGAAAATAAATAAGAGGCGCTCTCCTCTGGGCAAAGTCTCCATGGGCACTTGGTTTGGTAAGCGAAACAGGGGCTAGATTTCTACACTGACTCACCTCCTTGCATAGAGAACAGTTGTGCAGTGGGCAACCTGTACAACTGTATGTAGCAACCCTGGCTTGAGTCTCAGGATTCCCAAACACTACACTCAGTGACCTTCAGGCAAATCCCTGGGGCCCTTCAGTACCTGGGTGCAGGGAGACCCAGTGCATTTCCTGGGATAGGGAGGGGTTCATCCCTTACACCATGACCAGGGCCTGGGCCAGGCAGGGGCTCGCTATCATCTTTCAGGCCCCACAGGGGCTGTGCAGGCCCCATCTCACTCCGAAGGTCACTTGTGCAGATAAAGTCAGGAACATAACCAGGAGGGAGGAGGAATAAAAACAGGAGGGACAGCAACAGCCTCAGCCCAAAAGTCACAAGCCACCTGGCAGGAGGCAGGCCTCAGGCAGGCCCCGCCCACACAGACCCAAGTCCTCCTGGCTTCCTTCCTGATCATTCTCCAGACCATACACTCTACCCTACCTCCTGAGCCTTGTGGTCAGCATCTCCCACAATGCCCTGCTCTCTGGCCAGCGTGCCTTCCATGTCCTTCCGTCATCAGCCACCATGTTCTCCATTTCTGGGTGTTCCCATGGCCCAGGATGCCACCTCCTCCAGGGATCCATCCCTGACCACTCCAGCCCAGACAGGCCTGCCTTCTTGGGCCTTCTCCAGCCCTCACAGTCCATGCACACAGCCCACACGTGCCTCAGGATGGGGCTTACTCTGTCAGCATCCTGGCCAGCCTGCCTTGGGCACCGAGTGTCAGCCCTGGAAGGGCAGGGGAGCCCCGGGGGTAAGAGCACAGACTCTGGAGCCAGACCGCTCAGGTTGGAATCCCAGCTCTTGTTCCTTATACATCGTAGGAGCTCAGGCCTGTGGCTCAGACCCTCTGTGCCTCAGGTCTGCAGAATGGTGATAAGATGATTGCCTGCTTCATCGATGGGTTGTAAGGATTAATGAGTTAGCCCGTGTAAAGCCCCCCCAAACAGCTGCGTGGACACCAGCCATGGCTGTTCACAGCTTCGGCCTCCATGAGCCGGGGAGGCAGGTTTGATTGTTCCCAATCAGGTGAGGAAATGGATGCAGGAGAGGTCCGGAGTCAGGGCAGGGCCCTGCATCTCTCTCTCTGGCCCGACACCTCCAGAGAGAGGATGTGGTCGAGGCGGGTTCCAACTTGGTTTATAGCTCATGGCTGCTGCTCAGAGGGCCACAGGGCCAGGGCCAGGTGAATTCCCCAGACTCCAGGCGGCTCCAGGCACCTCTCCGCCCCCAGCCAGCTGCGGGAAGCAGGTGAACAGCGGAGCAGGGTGTCTTCAGTGCATCTGGTTTACTAATGTCCGGAACCCATCACTGAGTCCAGAGAGAGCCCCTGTCTTCTCAGGCTAGCTGGAGACTCAGAATACCTGCGGTAACCTTGTCCTGGATGACAACAGCACCCCCCCGCCCCCACCATCTGCATGGGGAGTGAGGGGATGAGCCTGGCCCAGCATCTTTCCAGTCCCCACCATTGGCTCTGGCTCCACCTTTCAAAGGAAATACTAAGGGGAGGGCGTCTCAGACTCTAAGAGGCAGGGACTGGGTGAAGCGGGGCCTGTGCCTACCCTACCGGGTTCCTGGGAGCCTCAGATCCCATTTGAAAGGCCCCGGGGCCCACATCCTCCTAAGCACTCTCCAGGCTCTGACACCGCAGGACTCAGAATCCCGTGCTCAAAGCTGCCGCACTGCATCCCTGTTTGTAAAGCTCTCCCCCCAGCTGCCTTTATCTCTCTTTGGTAACAGAGCAAATTTGCTCAGGACCTAGAGCGGGGGCAACAAGCAGACTGTTGACTCTTGAGCAAAACCTACCCTTTGGAGAGCGGGAGGGGAGGCACTGGACGTGCGTGGGGAGGCCAGCAGCCTCTTGCATAACCCGGGTGGCCTCCTGCCCACCCGGGCCTTTTCAGGGTTAGGGGTGAGGCAAACCGCAAACTCATGCCCAGTTAATTTTTTAAGGCAAAATCAACAGGCTCAGCAATGATTAGCAGGCAAGTAAGTTCGTCTTAATCATGCTGAGGAGAGGGAGGAAGGAGGCTTCTGGGGGCCCAAGGATGGGGCTCGGTTATCAGTTAACCACATGAATGTTGTTTCCTTCCAAATCCACTGGCCTTCAGCCTCGAGCTCCCTCGTCTTCCTCTCGGAAGTACTCCCGTGGCCAGCCCGTGGCCATCAGCAACTGAGGGAACAAACGTTCTACCATGCAGGAGCCCCAGGAGGCACTGCGGGGGCCCTTGAGGGCTGGGATGCAGGACAGGGGTCTTCACAGAGCTTGGGGTCTTCTTTTGAAGGCAAAGCCTTCCCACCCCCCTCCACTGCTGTGTGGCCTTGAGCAGTTCCCTTCCACCTCCTGGGGCTCAGGGAGGGGCCTGAGGTCTATGGTTCAACATACAGCCAGCTACCACTACCCTGGGGCCTCAGTGTCTCCATCCACCAGATGGGTGGGTTCATTGAGACGCCCTTTCTAGTCTTGAAGATCTGTGAGGTTGTAACTGGATTCAGCCAATGTGGCCTTATCCAGGTGAGGACAGTGGGATGGGCAGTGTTTGAGGAATTCAAGGAGGGGAGAGGTGCCCAGAACAGGGAGGGGGCCTACCTGATATCTGCTGTTGGTACCAGCAAGCGACAGATTCCAGCTTCAGGAAGAGAGCTGTCCTCTCAGATGGGAGGCAGGGGTCCCAGTCAGGTGGGGTGGGGTGGGGTAGGGCTGCAGGAATGGCCTGGCAGACCCCACTTGGCCCAGGACCCCCCCTCCCCCTGGTCTTGAGTGCTGCCAAGGGAAGCGGCAGGGCCAGGCCAGCCCCGGGCCTGCTGGCTGCCTGGACTGGAGTTTGGTCAGTGGTTGGGGACCTATATTGTGAGAAAGTTTAGGACTTTGTCCACAAACTGGAATTTGAAATTTCAAAGGGGCGAAACTGGAGGGCCCTACCCCAGAGTGGAGATGGCTCTTGGCTTCTTTCCCCCACGACTTTTGTTCTTTGTCTTGATAAGTCCGGGTTCCCTGCACCACTCCCCGGGCGGTGGGGGTGGGGTGAGGAACAACAAGAGATAGTGGGGTGGTAAGCAGGGTGGTAAGTGGCCAGGGAAAGTTAGGGTGCCAGGCAGCCTGGGATGGCCAGCGTCTGGAGGGTGCCTCTGAACTCGCATGTGACAGGGACAGGCTCCTGGGCTCCTCAGATCCCCAGTCTCTGGTCAGTAATGTGATAGGATCACCAGCTCTGGTGCCCCCGAATTCTGATGTCCTTTCTGGGATTCCTGGAGGGAGGCGGCATATAGGGGGTGAAGCCCTTACGCTCTGGAGTCAGACTTGGGCTCAAATTACAGCTCCTTCTGTGTGGGCTCAGGCAAGTCACTTTTTTTTTTTTAAATTTAATTTTATTATATTATGTTAATCACCATACAGTACATCCCCAGATTCTGATGTAAA
>NC_048230.1:60787136-60856971 GCF_002007445.2 Ailuropoda melanoleuca | reverse complement strand
TTCCTTGGCTGTGCAGAAGCTCTTTATCCTGATAAAGTCCCATAAGTTCATTTTATCTTTTATTTCTCTTAGGCAAGTCACTTCTTGTCTCTGAGCCTTAGTTTTGTCATCTGTAAAGCAGGGCAGATAAAATGAGAAGAGTGGCAAGTTCTTAGCACCGGGCGGGCCTAGCACAGAATCTCTCCAGAAACATTAGCCATCATTGTGGTTTAAAAGGAAAAGGAAGTGGTCCAGAGTGGCAGCTCTCTTAACCACTGTCCAGACCGGAGGCTGGAAGGCCCTGCCCACAGCTGGGTCTACAGCAGCCCCATCCCATCCCCCTGGCTGCCCCGGATGAGCCCTCCTGCCCTTCTAGAGGCCTCCATCTCTCCATCTACAACATGAAGGAGTCGGACCTCTCTGTGAGCTCTGAGTCCTCTGTCATCTGCTGGGAGCCACCGCATGTCGAGTGGGGTCATCCAGACCACAGGGTGGGGTGGAGAGCAAGAGTGGCTGCTGAGCTGATGGCAGAGGGGCCCGGGTTTGTCCATAGCCAGGCGGGCCGTCCCCGGGAGCTCTCCTGAGCAGGGGATCTGACTGCCACCGATTGCATGGCCAGTGGGTCAAGGAATCAGCCGCCAGTGATCATTGCCCCTGTTGCGCCAGATGCCTACACTTGGTCATTTAAAGCCCACACCGTCCCTGCAAAGACGATATCAACCCATTTATCTGACCAAAACTAAGGCTGGGAGGGGTGGGACCTGATGTCATAGCTTTGGGAAATTGGCAGTGCCTGGATTCTGACCTAGCTCTGTCTTATTTCCAGGCCTATGGTTTACCCTCTAAGTGGTGGAAGGGAGAGGGAAGGAGGACTAAGAACCCTTATAATATTTTATTTAATCTTCACAACAAACTACAAGTTAGGCCCATTTTATAGAAGGAAAAACTGAGGCTTCAAAAGAATAACTTGCTTGAGATCACAGAGCCAGTGGATCTTATAGGTGGCATGTCATTTATATGAGGGACATGTGTCTAGAAGATGCTGTTCGGGGTCGGCTAAGGGTGAAATCAGTCATGTCTGTAATCAGTTATGCAAATTCACGTGTGAGCAGTTCCAGCTCGAGAGTGGGTAGATTTACATGAGGAGGAGGCTGGGATGTGTGCGACGTGGGCAGGGCATGAAACAGGTTTCTGGACTGTGACTCATAAGCAGTGGGTCATGCGTGTTGTGTGTTTGGTAAAGTGTTCATGTCACACTCTGTGTTCTTGGTAGCTTATCATATGCAACTGTCTACCTGCTGGTTCTTCTGTGTAGCAGGTCATGTATGTGGCATGCCATGGCTCACCCCAGTGGACCATAGACCTTGTTTAATTCAGTCTAAGATGTCATCTATAGAGATTGAAAAATTATTTTTGTTGCCAGTGAAACTCTGACATGCTAATACGCACATCCCACTTTTGGCGATGGGCGAGTGTGCCTCTTAGAACTGACGAGCTGCCATGTGTGGAGGTCACATGTGGCCAGCTCGTGAGAGGAGTCGTTGTGTGTGGCCTATCACAGGTGCCAGACAGGTGGCAGGACCTGGGGTCAGCCCTCAGAGGCCCCTCCCAGAGCTGCCCCCCCTTCTTCTCTGTATTTATGCCTCAATCGGTTCTCCTGCCCTGCTGAGCTCTGTCTTGGCTGCTGGAGCTGGGGTCAGAAGTCCCCGGGTGGGCACGGGAGGAACCTGCCAGTAGTTGGAAGTCTCCTTTGGGCCTTTATCAAAAACTCTAGGTGCAGACTGCAGGGTGGGGTGAGGGGTCTCTCTTCCTCCCTCCCTGCGGGTCTTGTCCAACAGACAAATGGGCCAAGATCTCCCCTTTTTACAGATGGGGAAGTTGAGGCCCCGAGAGAGATGTGAGTGGAACAAAGGCATCCAACTAGTGACAGTACTAGCTCCCAAACCTGGGTCTCCTGACGTCAAATCCAGCCTCTCTTCTCCTCCAGGACAATTGCTTCCCTATCTCAGCTCCGGGGGCACGATGGAGCGGGGCAGAACAAGGCTACACAGGGCAGAGAAGGGGCTTCTAAATAATTGGAAGAATGAGGAGGCTACCTCTGCCCACCCTTGAACACACACCGCCTCTCCCGCTGATTTGCCCACACAGAACCCGCCCCTTGTTTACTCATTCACTGATTCCTTCACTCTTTCACTAATTCACCCGCTCCTTCCGTGATTCACTCCACCACTAACTCACCCCGTCGCTACTCGCTCATCAGCTGTCACTAATTCACCCACTCTTGCTCCAGCTGACCCCGGAGACAGGCTCCCAGCCTCCCAAGTCTAGGCCCTTCTGCCCTTGCCTGCGCTTTCTACCTCCTGCATTGCGACCTCACCTCCTGGGCTATGTGGGGAGCTCTTGGCAGGGCCTGTGTCGAAGGCCCAGGGGGCTGGAGGACACGACGAGAGAAGGGTGAACACCCACAGAAGGCAGGAGGGACCAGGTGCAGAATTCTCAGGGCGCCTCACTCAGAAATCATTAAGAATTTCAGCAACAGCAGAGCATTAAACCAAACACAGGGACCTATGTGTGGGGCCCTGTGCGACTGCTCAGGTGACAGGCCCACGAAGGCCCCTCTGAAGGAGGGATGGGTGGAGAGAAGAGGGAGATAGAAATGGGATGGGGGGGAGGAGGGATGGGACACTTGATGGGTGCTGCCCGATACCATCTCGTTTAATACTCAAGCCACCCTGGGAGGTCGATTATGCCTTTTACAGAGGAGGAAACTGAGGCTCCAGGAGGAGAATCATTTGCCCAAAGTCATGATTGGCAGGGGGTAGGCGCCTGATAATCCAGGTCTGTGGGGCTGCAAGCCTCGTCTCTGGCTGTTGGCGGGGGGCGGGGGAAGGAAGCAGGAGGAGGTGAGGGCACTGGGAGACGTTGTCTGGCGGGGCCTGAGCCGCTGGGGTGCTGTGGGGGCTGGTGGCGGGCACTGGGGGGTCGTGGGGAGAGGAGAGGAGAACCCAAGGTGAGTCCATGCTGCTCCCCGGGGAGGTGGGCAACGGGAAGGGAGTTCCCAGAAGGAGGATCTAGAAGATTGGTGTCTGGGGCCTGGGATTTAGGCCTTTAATTCCTGTGCCACAAGGCAGCTTTATCTCCTGGAGAGCATTGAGGGTAGGAGTCAATGATTTGGGAAGTTACTGAATCAGGGCATCTTGGAGGTGGGCTGTCAGCGTCTCAGCATATCAGTTAGAATGCCTGACTTGGGGCAACAGTGACTTGGGGGGGGTGGCTGAGTCGGGTCTAATGAGTGCCGATGAGTTAGCGTGCCTGTCTTACAGAAATCCGTAACTGAATATCGGGGAGTTAGGGCCCCAACTGTTGTAATAGCACCCCGGTGTCCACCAGAAACCAGCAAACAGCCAAATCCCTGCAGCCCCGCCCAGCCTATCCACCAGTGGGGGAGCCGATTAACCATTAACCCCCACCCCTCCCCGGCAGAGCCTCCACCCCTCTGCAGGGGCTAGGCCGAGACTCCGGCAGATCCTCCCAGAGGACGGTTTGAAACGCAGGAAGGCAGAGAGGGCCCCGGGGAAGAGGCAGTGGGAGGGCGGAGGGAGGGGGCCGGGGCTCTGCCCAGAGCCTTCGGGGTGGGCATCCTGGGCAGGGCGAGTGGTCGCGGTGTGGAAGGGGAGGATGCGCCTTTCCAAAACCCTCGTCGACATGGACATGGCTGACTACAGTGCCGCGCTGGACCCAGCCTACACCACCCTTGAGTTCGAGAATGTGCAGGTGTTGACGATGGGCAATGGTAGGTGGGGGCAGGTGTGCCTGGGTGTGCTGCTGGGGAGCGGGTCTGTGGCCCTCGATGCCGGACTGGGAGGAGGATGATAGAGAACGGCAGGTTGGCCTAGAGGTCAGTACGGGTGTCGCCAGGTGAGACAGGTGTCCCCAGGTACAGCGACCAGAGACATTCTGGGTGAGGGGAGGCCTGCGTGGGCAACGCTCCAGCAAAAGTAGATCCCCGGCGGTCCTGTCTGGCCCATCTGGTTCCTGTTACCTCAAGGCGCTCTCTGCTCAGCGCGTCACTGGGAGCGGTGACATGATGGGGACCTCCTCCTTGGCGTCCAGCTCCCCTAGTTGGGCCCGACTAGGCCCCTTCTTGAACCCTTCTGCTTAGGTCCGGAGAGGTAGAAAGGTATGCTCTGTCCCTGGAGATGCTGGATGGAGGCACCGCCGGGTGTCTTGGGGACTTTCCTGGGGTGAACGCCCCACTTAAGAAAGAAAAATGGAGTCCTTAGGGAAGTTTTGCTCAATGAGATGTCAATCAGTGGTGGGTGCAGTGGTGTGCTCGTGGCCTCGTCTGGGTGTGCACGCATGAGTTTCCGTGCACTCGGTGGGTGGGTGGGTGGTATGCTGTGTTGGCAAACGTGGATGTGCCTCCGGGAATCCATTTGCATATTGGTGTTCGTTTGTCTGTGTGTCTGCTCTGTCCATCTCCATTTGTATTTGATGACTGCGTCTGCGTTGGCTGGTGTCTGTCTTGCTTGTGTCGGGAAGCACGGTGAGC
Source organism: Ailuropoda melanoleuca (assembly GCF_002007445.2). Lineage (NCBI taxonomy): Eukaryota > Metazoa > Chordata > Mammalia > Carnivora > Ursidae > Ailuropoda > Ailuropoda melanoleuca. The sequence continues at coordinate 60,852,440 of NC_048230.1, read as the reverse complement.
GTGTGTCCGTGTATCTGTGGATGTTCGCACCCAGGCGCTGTGGATGTGGATCTGTGAGTGTGCCCTGTGCTTTCTGGACATATGTCCTCTCTGGACATGCTGTCTTGTGGCCCCGTTTGCACCTGCTCCTGTCCGGGTGCGCGTTCCTGGACTGGGGGGGTGAGCGGTACTCTCTGCTAAGCTGGATTCTGCAGGGGGTCGATCCTGACATTTGCCGAAGGAGATTCGCCTCAGCTACACGTCCGTTTCTCTCTGAGCGGATTTTGTCCCCGCGTGTGTCTCTGCCCAGGTGTATATATTTGTTCCCACATCCCCAAGGGCACATCTGAAGCTGGGGTGGAAGGTTCTCCTCCCCAAGGTGGTAGGGGAAGGGAGGAAGCCTAGAAGCCAAGACGCTTCTAGAGGAGAAAGGCCCTAGGCCAGCCTCCAATAAGGTGTGTGGCAGGTGACTGAGGTCAGCCTGCCCCCTGCCTTCCTTCCATGGCTCTGCGGCTTCAGCCAGGGTCTGTAACACTTGCTGTCAGTTTGGCTCAGTCAGAAAGACGTGACCGCCATGCCTGTGCTCAGCCTCACCAGCTGGTCCCCTGCCCCTGCCGTCCTCTCACTGTGCGACCCTGGGCCGGTCATATCCCCTTGCTTGGCCTCTCTAGCTTCTGCAGAATGGGTTTAATCATCTCAGGCCTGCTGGCCGGCCGGCCTTGAGGAGTGTCCATGTCAGGGAGTTGAGGGGAAAATCACAGCAAATGGTAAACAAGAAGATTCTACACTAGGCAGGGTGTCGTGTGACCCCGCGGGGACATTGTGTGCTGTCACCCTCCTGGCCACTGCCCAGCCCCAGACTACTCCCTGGGGCCAGCCCCATCACCCCTTCAGCTCCTGCACCTCCCAGGGGCCCTGTGCGCCTGGGGTGGAGGCCGCCACTGAATGTCCCATAGAGAGCACGGCCTCCGGCTCAGGAGCCAGAAAGACCTGGCCTGACGTTCTGCAGAGATGCTTTCTGCCTGTGCGAACTCTGCAAGCTGTCTTCCTCTCTGAGCTCCTGCTTCCGCATCTGTCAAATGGGAGTACCTGAGAACACCTGCCTCCCGGAGCTAACCGGAGTGTTAAGTCAGAAGAGGCCCCTGGTGCTCAGCGCTGGTCCTCGCCCCACATGGGTCGTCCCGAGAACACCGAGCACCCGTAAGAGAGGCCTGCGGTCTCCCGTGGCGTTTGAAAGGGTGTGAGTGTTGGGATTACATTTTACATACTTCCCAAGCTGGTGGCCCCAGAGCTCCCCGGAGAGCCCCCCACCTGTCTCCCACCCCTGATTTGGAAGCAACAGCAACAGCGGTCTTTGTTTACCAGAGGCCCCAGCAGACGCCCCAGCAAGGGCAGCCGGGGCCAGAGTCATCCAGCACGCCTGGGCTGTAAGCCTGGCTCCTCCCCTTACCAGGAGTGGGACAACCCTGGGCAAGTCCCCCGTCCTCTCTGAGCCTTGGTGTTCTCACCCGGAGAATGGGGCCTGTCTGCCGAATGCATCGGTGAGGTGATACCCTCACCGGCACCCAGGCCCTTCCACGCAGGAGGGAGGAACCCCTGCCCCCAGCCCCCACCTGAACGGCCAGGAGTTGTGGGGTCATCTCTCCCCAGGGGTCGAGGGCGGTGAGGCTGGAGGAGAAAGGGCACCAACATGGCTTAACAATTATCCCCACCTCCGGGAATAATTCACCAAGTGGAGGGGGCCAAGCTCTGGGCACTGTCAGGAATCTAGGCGATGTCAGCCCGGCGACAGTGGAGATGAGACGTCTGCCTGAGCAGCGGTGTCCGCTTAGGCCTGAAGGCTGGACGTCATCTACTCCGGGAGTTTGATTCTGCAGAAAAGTCTGTCCTTCACAGATGCTGATACAGTGCTTTTTATGTCCCAAGCATGTCACCTCCATTGATTCACTGCCTCCTCCGAGCAGTCTTAGGGAATTATGATGCTCCCTGTTTCCCACGCAGGGAAACAAAGACACGGAGGAGAAACTCAGGCAGCCAACATCACATGGCTGAGAAGTAGGCGAGCTCAGACTTAAGCTTGGCAGGCAGGCTACAGCGTGCGTGTCCTTAACGGCAGCACGCTGCCCCTCTCCAGTTCTCAGTGGGTTGTTCCCTAGGAGTTCAGTGTCAGATGCAGGGTATCCATGGAAACGCATGTGCGGATGACTGTGTGGTGTGCCTATGCATGCATTTTTCTGGGGAGATGGTCCGTGGTTTCTCATCATCTCCAAGAGGTCTATCCTTGATGGCAGATCTGCTCACATTGGGATGGTTCAGCTACTGAAATTAGAAAAAAAAAAAAAAGTGCAGACAACCAGAACAGTTGAATCACTGCCTCTTACAGTTAGGGATACTGAGGCCCAGGGGGACTTGAGGGAGGAAAAGGAACTTGCCCAAGGTCACAGGTGAGTTAGTGACAGCATCAGCAGTAGCACCCAAGGGCCCCACACACCCCATCCAAGGTCTTGGCTGCCTGTCTCTTATCCCCCTTCTCAGATTTACGTAGATGCTAGAGCTTTTGCCCCTGAGACAGGTGGTATTTGAAAGATGCCCAGAACCTTGCCATGACCTCCCAAGAGGACAGACAAATGGGCCACTGTCCTTGGTGCATGTGTTCCCATTCCCTGGGAGAGTTTGTGAGGCCTCTGGATACCATTGAGAAATGAGGGACAGGACCCGAGCAGGTTCTGAGCAGATGCTGGGGGCGTATTTGGCCCTTCCACAGCCCCCTCTGTCCAGGCAGTCAGGGTCTGTAAGGGTCAGATGCATCATAGGGGGGTGATCAAGGTTTCATTACTTCCCAGAAAAAGCTGGGCCTACCAGTCTCCCCCGTGGAGTAGCAAAAGCTCACGAATGACTCTGAAGTCATTGTCACAACCATCCCTAAGTAATAGATGCAAAACAGGAGTTCCGAAATGCCAAGGGACTTGCCCAAGGTCACTGACCGAATGAGAAGAGCCCCTGGGTCTGGATGAGGCTGAAGCCCTGGGGGGGAGATCCCCACAATGCTTGTGTTGGTTTCTGTACCTAAGCCACCAGGGGACCAGGGCCCCTCCTGAGTCCTCACCCTTGTCTCCTCTGGTGCAGACACATCCCCGTCAGAAGGTGCCAACCTCAACGCACCCAACAGCCTGGGTGTCAGCGCCCTGTGCGCCATCTGTGGGGACCGGGCCACAGGGAAACACTACGGTGCCTCGAGCTGTGACGGTTGCAAGGGCTTCTTCCGGAGGAGCGTGAGAAAGAACCACATGTACTCCTGCAGGTGAGGAGCCCCTGCTTGAGCCTTGATTTCTCTAGCTGGGAAATGGGTACACTTGGGCTAATGATGTTCCGCAGAGTCTGTCTGCTCCCTGACTACGTCCCAGAGGCATCTGCCTTGTGAGGCCTTTAAGCTGCCCCTGGTTTCTTAGGCTTTGGGGATCCAGATGGGCACATCCATTCTAGGAACCTCACTCACTAATCATAAAGCTACTAGCTGCCCTTTACTGAGCACTTACTAAATGCTGGACATGCTGAGTCTGTATATGTATTTAACGGACCCTACAAGCCCATCGTTACTTTTCCTGTTTAGCAAATGAGGATCCATGAGACTTGGGATCAAGCCTCCTCAGAGGCCTCAGAGGATGGGGCCCATCCCCCAACAGGGTGCTCTCCCTGGGGCTAATAGAGGATTGGCCCCAGGCCTTTCTACCTACCCCCCCCCAGGGCTTCCCAAGGCCTTGGGAATCCTTCCTTCGAAAGCACCTCCCATTCTGAGTAACAACAATAATAAAATCATAGCATTCGGTTATGATGGGTTGCCATTTGCATATACTGTACCAAGTCCTATCCACATATTTTCTCATTTCCATCTGTCAACACGCCTCTGACATGGTTGCTATGATTCTTCCCATTTTCTAGAAGAGGAAGCTGTGGCTTGGAGAGGGCCAGGAATCTGTCCAAGGTCATCCAGCTTGAATCAGGGTTCCACCCCTCACCACCGTGGGGCACTGCCTCTGCTTACAACCCCCTCCAGAGGGTCACTTAGGCGGACCCAGTATTGACCCTGAGCCATCACCAGGAGCTCCTGCCAGGGGCTCTGGACTTCCCTAGAATGTGGTATAGAGAGAGCAGTGCCCCGGGTCCTCAAGCGGCTAGAGTTTCCAACTCAGTTCTGCCATCAGGCTGAGTGATCCCGGGCTACGTATCCCCTCTCCAAGCCTCAGCAGGACAGGGCTGGATTCCTAGAGAGTCCACAGGGCCTTTCTCGTGGTTAGTATAACTCCTGTGATGAAGGCAGGGAGGCTGGGAGTCAAGGCCGGGATGGCCTCGGGATGGGAAGGCTGTCCCTTCTGCACCCAACCGTCCGAGCCCTCCCCAGATTCAGTCGGCAGTGTGTGGTGGACAAAGACAAGAGGAACCAGTGCCGCTACTGCAGGCTGAAGAAGTGCTTCCGTGCCGGCATGAAGAAGGAAGGTGAGCCTCGGACCCCCCCTTCCTCCCCACTGCCCCACCCGCACCCCACGGTTGGTCCGGGACAGTCATTTACAACTGCGGCCACACTTTATGACTCGGTGACAGGCCCCAGGGTGAATGGCTAATGGCTGAGAGGAGGGAGGGCCTGGCAATCTGGCCACAGGGTGGGGCTGGGCTTGGTCTTGAGAAAGAGATAAGCTCTCACTCTGGGCTACTCAGGTTCCCAGCCGTCGCCACTCCCCCTACCTGCCCCACAGCCACGGGTAGCCCAGTTGGGCGTTTTCTCTTACTCTGTTGCAAACAGGAAGAGACCAGAGAATGTCTGTGTGCCGGCCACCTAGATTCAGCAAAGGTGGACGGTGAGGGGGGTCTCTCTTCCTGAGCTTCCTGTCCCAGGGATGAGTGCCCTCCCCATTCCTTAGTCTTCACTCTTGAGTATCGGGTTACCCAAAGTTGTCACGTTCTCCAGAGTGGGAACGAGGCATCAGACTTGCCCTGGGTGGAGGTGGAGGGGAAGATGGGAGCACATTTATTGAGTTCTCTCCAGGCTTCCTGAAACCAGCAGATGCCAGCCGTTGGGCTGGGGTTTCTACAAGTGACGTGGTGCCCTATGTGGCTGGCACTATTGTCATTCCCCCTTTCCCTGGATGAGGGGACTGAGGCCCAGAATGGTTCAGCAACTTGCCTGAGGACCCCAGCTGCTCAGTGCAAGACCTGAGGTTTGCACCCAGTGCTTCAGACTAGAGCTGGGTGCTATCTGGTGATACCTTGACACTGCCTCCTTTATGACCTCCAGACCTCGGGGACATTTATAATTTTTGTAGCCGAAGCTCAGGAAGCAAAAATCCTTTAACTACTCCATCTCCTTCTCCCCTCTGCTCACCTTCCCCAGCTCTGGCACCAGAGCCTCACTCCTTTTGCCCACAACTTTTTCACACCAGCCCGGCCCTAGGTCTAGTCCTGTACACACCCCCCACCCCCCCACACCCCACCCCAGGGCAGGAACCGGGAACCAGCCTGCCCGAGCAACTGCAAAGGAGGGGCAACCCCCCCTACCCTGTCTCTGCCTCGGAGCCCCTCATCCCCCTGTCCCTTCCCTAGGAAGTGTGTCTGTGTGCCATCCCTGCAGGGGCCTGCTTTGAGATCATGAGTCCTTTTGGGGACTTGGGCCTGCTGACACCTATGCGGCCCTGGGCGGGTTCACTTCGGAGACATTTCTTCTGGACTCCGGTTTTCCCGTATGTAAAATGATAATGTTGCCTTCCAGCTCTGGGAGTCTGTCTACCCACTCACGGATCTACCTGCCCCCTGGGGGCATGTGTGTTTGTTCCCTGGTCCTCCACTGGAGCTGCTAATGAGGCAGCGGACTCGTATCCTGGCTCCTAGAAGAGAGGGAGAGCCCCAGGCCATTCTGCCTTAGTGTGACCTCAAAAATAGCCAGAGCTGCTTGGCTTAGGGAAGGAGGCTTTAGGCCAGGAGGATGGGAACATCGGCTCGTGGCAAGCGAGTGTGAGCTAGTCCGTGTTGGTGCCGATTTGCAAGGCTCGGTTAACTGGAAGATCGTGACACCTGCAGTCGTGTGCTTGCTCAGAGAATAGGCTGGCGGGCATGGTGTTTGGTCCTCACGGCAGTCAAGCTCTGGGAAGAAAGAGTATTACCAGTTCTACCAAAGTCTTGTAGTCCCGACACCCCTCGTCAGCCTGGTGGGAAGTCCCCAAAGCCGAGAGAGATTCTCGGTGAAACCTCCGTGACCAGGAGAGTTGGGACAGGTTTTCATTTCTCCTCTCTGATAGGACAGGTTTTCATTTCTTCTTTCTGATAGGAGATTCAGGATTCCTTAGGATTCAGGAATTGAAACCCAGAAGTGGTCCCTGACCACAGGAAGGCCTGTGCTGCCAACAGGATTTATGGACTGGCCCAGTGTAGGCGAGGTCACCAAATCAACCCCCTCCCTACTTTACAGATGGGGAAATTCAAGCCAGACAGGTGACATGATCGGGTGGAGTCAGGCTTCCCTGAGCTGGGCACATGCTGAGCTCCCTGGACTGAAACTGGGAGGGCTCAGGCTGGGGACGTCGTCTCCGGTCTAGAGTCCTGAAACTTCCTCTTGACCGCGGGGAAGGGCTCCAGATCCCACAGGCTAGAAGTGGGTTCCCCGAAGGGACAAAGACTCTGGGGAGAAAGCTGGTGGTCAGTGGGCCCAACAGTAGGTCTCGAATTCTGTCCTATAACCTGAGACAATGGCTACCCGGGGCTCGGCTGGCAGACCTGGGACAAATGCCCAGCCCTGCACGAAGCCCACCCAGGAGGCCGGGGGTGCAGGAGGCACAGGCTGGCGGTGGGCCAGGGGCGGTCTGATGGGCCCTTCCTCAGAACCCCAGCCCAGCCCCCCACAGGCCCCATCCAGGGGTTCTCTGGGAAGACAGGCTCATCTTCCTCTCTGCCACTGGCCGGGTCGGTTAATATTCAATAGAAGTTACATTAGGTCCCCGACCCTGCTAATACTGAGCAAACATTTGGAAAACATCATTCCGTGACTGAGCTCGCGCTGGGCACTGATAACACCGGCTAACCTTGGGGAGCCCAATCCGCAGCTGCTGACAGCAGCCCTTTTATTGGGCCCGCCTCCACTCGGCGCCCTGGTGGGTGCGGGCGCTGGCAGCCGGGAGGGGTGTCGGCGGGCAGGGCCGCCACGTGTGCAGGGGAGCGGCCCTGGGGCTGGCCCTGGCCTGGGCGGTGGGTCTCAGAAGAGATTTCTGACCTGAAGACGGCTGTCATATCCTGCTCACGCAGGGGCTTGGTTTATACTGTCTGGCTTTCATTCTTTGATTTCAATGATGTGTGAAATCAGGAGAGAGGTAAATGGCTGCATGTGGACATTCCATTGAGAAATAGGGCCCGCCTAGGAATCAGAGTTCTTTCAGTCGCTCAACAAACATTTCTTGAGCTCCTACCGTGCGCCAAGCTCCATACTAGCTCCTGGGGCTACAGCAGTGAACGGGCACAGAGTTATAGCTTTCTGGAGCTTTCCTCCCCATCGAGAGACAGAGAGTAGAGGAATGAACAAGGGATTCTATAATAAGGGCCCCTGAGAGGAGGAAAGCAGGAGAATAAAGGGCAGAGCTTGAGGGAGGGAATGCCGCGTCAGACAGGGTGGTCAGAGCGGGTGTCTCTGAGAAGGTGACTTTTGCGCGGAGCCAGGCGCCAAGCACAGAGGCAGCTAAGCTGGAAGCAGAGTTCCAGGCAGTGGGCAGCGGCAGTTCGGCGGGAAGGGTGGGATCGGAGAGGAGGGGCCACAGTGAGGGCTTCACTTGCATGAGATGGGGAGTCACTGCTTTTGAGCAGCGGGGGGATGTGACTGAGTTCGGTTGTAGCAGATCCCGTTGTCCTCGGAGAGGTGCCCAGACGGTCAGGGCGAGGCCAGAAGCCAAGAGACCAGTGAGGAGAGCCTGAGCTGCTCCTGGGAAGAGGCAGCAGGGCCCAGGCCAGAGTGGAGGGTTCTGGACGGGATGTGGGCATGAGCAGAGGTGGCCCATGAGAGAAAAAGAGATGGACAAGCTTATAGATGGGGAAACTGAGGCCCTGAGAGAGGATGTGATTCGTACCAGCACACAGAGAGTAAGTGGCAAGTTCCAGATGGGCACCCGGGTCTCCTGCTGCCTCGCCATCTCTCCTGCCAGCTTCAGCAAAGCCTCGTTCCACAGTGAGGCCTCTTGGACTCCAGGGGATGGGGCCAGAGCTGCGGAAGGTCCGTCTTGTATCTTAGGCCAGGACTGACACAGATGGGGAGGCACAGGGGGGTGTGGGGCCCTAGCTGATGGAGGCCCCGGGCTCTGAGTTCCTGGAGGTGAACCCAGAGGTGGGCAGGAGGGAGCCAGGGCTTGTCCTTGCTCTCTCTGAGAGGGTTAGCCTCCTGCTGATGGATGGGACTGTCGGGGCAGGTGGGGATCTCCAGATCCCCTTTCCCGGGCCTTCTGTCTCGGTGTTCAGGGATGCCTGGGCCATCTCCATGTCACCCAGAGCCAGTCATTTTCCTTATTCTACACACTGTCATCTGGAACAAAAGGGACCCTTTTCCAAAACAGAGCTTAAAAACTTCTAGACAGCTCCTCTTCAATACTCAAGACCCATCTCCAGCCCTCTGCCCAGGTTCACTGTGTTGCCTCCCTCCAGGGACGAGTGGGTCACTCCCGCCACACCCCAATGTGTTGGGGGCAGTTCTGGGGCTTCGAATGTTCTTCCACATGCTGGGCTGGAATCCATCTCCCCTCATTCCCACGTGCCTACCCAGGCTCTGCCCCTCGATGCCCCCTCCTCCTCCCACCTCCAACTGTGTTTCCTTTACTGCAGGTCAGCCCTGCAGTATCTCCTTGTGGGTCAGACTCTCCCCTCACACCTCGTCGGCTCCTCAGCAGTCAGGGGACCACCCTCCCCTCTGTCCCATCCCTGTCCCCCCTCCTCACTTCTCTCTGCCTCCTCACAGCTGTGCAGAATGAGCGGGACCGGATCAGCACTCGTCGGTCGAGCTATGAGGACAGCAGCCTGCCCTCCATCAATGCGTTGCTGCAGGCCGAGGTCCTGTCCCAGCAGGTATCTGGGTGACCCTCTGCCCCCCGGCGATCCCCCACACCAAAGAGGAGTCTAGCCTCCATCCCGGTCCTCCTCAGCCAGGCCCTGGAGCAACAGCTGGAAGGGCCCTGGGATATCACAGAGGGGAAACTGAGCCAGTTCAGTAGCAAAGACTGAACCCGAGCCCAGGTCTGACACTCTGTGGCACTTTCTAGTTCATTCTTTTGCATGCATTCTGCAGGCCAGGCAGAGTTGGCTTTCACAGGGGGCCTGGAATCAGGTTAGCCCTAAGAGAACAGATTAGTAGACAAGTAGACAGATTAGCAAACTGGGGCTCAGCCCAGCCTTTGCTCTGTGACCTTGAGCAAGTCACAGCACCTCTCTGGGTTGTGGTTTTTTTCACCTGTCAGATGAGAAGGATGATTTCAGCCCTCCTATAGGGCTGAGGGGTTCCTTGGGGTTCCTCCTATAGCTGGCAGAGGAGGAAGTGGGGGGCAGACAGCTGGTGGAGGCCCAGGGAGAGCCCTCCTTCCTTCCTCATATCTGCCCTCTTCAGCATCCTTCCTTTTCTTCATTTGCCCCCGAACTTCCTCCTGAGCTGAGAGGCGTCCACAGTCCGTCTCCCCTTTTCCACACAGGGAAACTATCTGAGGGGGAGGGAGCCTGGCTCTTTGCACAGGGGGCAGAGATTGTAGGGAGGGCCTGGCCATCCCCAGCATTGTCCTTCACGCCCCCCAGATCACCTCCCCCGTCTCTGGGATCAACGGAGACATTCGAGCGAAAAAGATTGCCAGCATCGGGGACGTGTGCGAGTCCATGAAGGAGCAGCTGCTGGTGCTCGTGGAGTGGGCCAAGTACATTCCTGCTTTCTGCGAGCTCCCTCTGGATGACCAGGTGAGAGCAGACACTGCAGGCAGTGGGGACGCTGGGCCGGTGGGTCCTGCTGGCAACCTGGGATATAGCCGTGGATTCATTTGATTCTATTTAACAAAACACACATGGTGTTCCTGTGTGCCCAGAGCTGTTTAAATCACTATACAAATCTTAACTCATTTAATCCATCTAGCAGCCCTATGAGTTAGGTACTATTATCATTCCCATCTTATAGGTGATGCAGTTGGGGCACAGAGAGGTTAAGTAACTTGCTCAAGGTCACACAGCTGGTATCCAGCACAGCTGGGATTGGAACACTGTGCATGCAAGTGTACTTTGGTAGGCAAGCTCTGAAGTCCAGCCTCCTAGCCCTGCACTCCTGCACCAGACAGCTCTCCTGGGGGCATGTGGACAGGGCCCCAGAGCCAGGGATCATGAGAGTTGAGCTTGAGGCCTGGCCCTGAGAGTGGTGTGCTGTGTCATCTTGGACAAATTGCTTCATCTCTCTGAGCCTCAGTTTTCTTATCTGTAAAGTGGGAATTAAAATACCTCTTTCAGAAAGAATTAAGGACATTTAAAATGCATAAATCATGTAATGAAACCCCTACATTGTGGCCAAGGCCATAGCTGGCCTCCCTAAATGTCACTTTCATTCTTGTATCCCACTGAGATGGTTTAACTCAGTGTTCTATTTCCCCAAGTACCTTCTTTGGAATACCAAAACTGTCCTGGGGGGGTGGGGGGAAGGAAGAGACTGGGACAGTGGGTGTGCACATCTGAGGACAGATGAGTTTCTGAGGCCCTGCAAATGATCACTCCTGACCAGGCACCTTCTAGGCCTCTCCTGTGTGGGAAAGGGTTGCTGAACTGGGTCACCTTCTCAGCTCGGAGAGAAGCTCGGACAGCGCCCCAGACACCTGTTCCTGGTGCATTTGCTTCTCTGTTTTGCACATTTGTACAACATACTGGCAATGTATGTTAGTCTTGGAAGGTTTCTGAGAAGTCCTTCAGGCAAGGAAGCTGCTTGAAGTTTGTGGGACCCAGGGCTTCTCAAACTCCCTTAAGGCCCAGACTCTCTTGGAATACCTGGTAGCATCCTACGGTGGGATACACTGTGGAAACACTGGTTTGGCTGGTGCTCACCCTAACTGGGGCCTGCATTAGATGCCCTCCCTCCTTTGGGAGGGATGACAGGCCAGGGATCCCGGCCAAGCTGCCCCTGCCTTTTCCCCTGCTCCTTGTGTGCTGGCCCTGGTCCCCTCTGCTGGAGAATCTGTATTAATGTTTAATCCCTTCTGTTCCTTCCCAGGGGCTCAGCAGGGCAATAAGATACCCCCAAGCCGAGCAATTGTTAACCTCAATTTCCCACCCAAACCTCCCTGGCTGGGGCTCAGAGCATTCTTAGAGAGCAGTGATGGGTGGCCAGCAACACAGGACAATCATTAACACCCCCCACCCTGCTTGCCCACCCCCCGAATAGCCACCATGTCAGGAGGGTTCCCAGCTCCCCATTCATGGTGTGTAAGGAGCCCAGCTTGCCCAAGAGAGTTGGGACACACCTGGCAGAATTAGGGGACACTGTCCTCCAAAGGACACCCCAAATGTGTTGACATTGCACCAGGAACCACTTTCCAAGTTTGTTCGCTTCTCGATTTGTTTTGGACATCAACCCACTGAAACCTAGGAGGCTGGGTAGCATTGAATAAAGGGGCGGAGGTCTAGAGAGGGAAAGGGATCTAGATGCCCCAGGTTGCAGAGCGAGGCAGCCACAGGGCTGGGATTTGCTGCTGGGGCTTCTGCCTTGGGTTTGAGAGCCACCGGAGTCAGTGATGAATGCCCTCCACAGTGCCTGGTGATGGCAAGTACTCAGTAATAAGCATCCGGGGCCTCCCTTGTCCTGGTCATGGGAAGTGGCCTCTCACCTGCAAGGCTGTTTGCCGTTCTCCTCTCCCTCGTCATCCTTACAGGATGTAACCCTGAGAGGATAGATGAAGAAGGGCAGGTGGCTGCTAGACTTGGGGAGGGAGTTAATGAGTTTGCCCATTCATTCATTCATTCATTCACCCATTCCTTCCTTCATTCAGATGAATATTTATTGAATGTTTACTATGTGCCAGCTGCCTTCCATGCCCTAGACAATGTCGCCTCCTTAGAGTGACTTTCTCTGACCTCCCCATCTAATGCAGCCCCTCTTGACCCATCACTCTTTATCACATGGCTCTCACCCCCTCCCTCCCTCCCTCCCTCCCTCTTGTCCTTCCTTCCTAAGAAGCTGGCACTTAACATTTGATGACTGAAAGAATGAACAATCGAATGAATGAACAAAGCGTTTTTACTTCCTAGCTTAGCCTGCTAAAAAAGCTCCAGAATTCCCCAGCTCAACCTTGCAGACAAGATCCTTGAGGCTACCAGCTGGCTACTACTTTCACCAGCTGCTTTGTTTCCCATCCTTTGGGCCCAGTGCAAGCCCCAAAGCCAGTGGCTCGGAAAGGACAGACAGTGTCCTCCTGGCTGGGTCCCTGCCTCGGACTTCAGGCCGCCAAAGCTGCTCTGTCTTCTCTGCGGGGAAGGAGTGTGTCAAGCTCATCCCCTGCCAAAGACAAGCGCTCACACCTTGGCCTTGGAACCCGTATCCATGTCCAGCCTCTTGGAACTCACTCTCAGAACCCTAGAATCTTATAATGTCAGGTGAGCAGGTGTCCTGGAGACCTTCCAGAACAGTGATTTCCCAACACAAGTGCACATCAGAATCAACTGGGGAGCTTGTTGAATGCAGATCCTGGGGCTCACCCCCGTACGTATAGACTCAGAATCTCTGGGAGTAGGGCCGAAGAATCTGCATTTTATTAAGTACTCTTCATAATCTTCTGCAGCTGGTTCATGGGTAGGAATTCAGGACCCACAGTTTCAGAACTTTTGGCTCATAGACCCTCTTGAGAGTCTGATGAAAGGCATTGTATCTCTGCTGAAACACACACACACACAGGCACACACAGAATGGTGTTAAGTTTCGTCAGGCCCAGAAATGAGGCCCAGACGGAAGAGGCCACTTTGCTTGCCCAAGAACGCAGCAGTTCAAAGATAGAGTCAGCATTTGGCCTCACAGCTCTGAGTGCTTGTTCTTTCCCCTTCCAGGTTAGCTGCATCTTTTCCAGGTTTTATCGGTTTTGGCAGGAAGGCAGCAGTTTTCTGATGCCCATTTTATAATTCAGGCAGGTAAAGGCAAGGGAAGCATTAAGCCAACTTGCCCAGGGTCATTGAGTTGGCTAGGAGCAACTTCCCTGGGGGTACAGACACCTTCCCAGGGGTGCAGCTGCCAGACATCATCCCTTCCGTCTTCCAGGTGGCCCTGCTCAGAGCCCATGCCGGTGAACACCTGCTGCTCGGAGCCACCAAGCGATCCATGGTGTTCAAGGACGTTCTGCTTCTAGGTAAGGAGGCTGCCTGCCCCAGCCAGGGCTCCGCAGAGGGCATGCCCGGGGTGGAATGCACCCAGGCATGGGAGAGTTCCAAGGTGGCATGCAGGGGTGAGGGAGAAAGATCAAGAAGGTCCTTTTCCCAGTGTTCCCAACTGGGTCCTCCACTCAGATGCGAGGAAATGTGGGTGCAAGGAATGGAAGTTCTCCAGCATTAAAGTTAGAGCACAGCCGGGGTTATCCGTGGAACTACCCGTGCACTCTGATGTAGTTTCTGGAGCAAGAGCAAGAGGCCTCCAGGAATGTCACGAGCCCCCGGCCTATGTCACTTAGGCTTCCATGGCATGTTTATGTATTATTTTAAATGTTTTTATACATCACACTATGGGCCAGATACTAGTCTGAGTACTTTGCAAACATTACTTTCTTAATACAACAACCCTATGAGGTATACCAGCTCTATTATTTATCCCCATTTTACAGATGAAAAAACTGAGGCACAGAGAGTAATTTATCCAAATATATGTGGTTAGTTAGCAGTAGAACTGGATTTCAACACCAGGCAGTCTAGTTCTAGAATCTAGGCCCTTAACCTTGGTGCACTGGTGCCTCCCAAGTGGCCCTTGAATGTCACTGGTCTTACGGGTCATATTGGAGAACGGAGTGTGGGTGATGTGAAAGGCTCCTAGAAAGCCAGTCTCCAGATCCACTCCAATGACTTCAAGCAACTCATTCCTTTCATCTGGGCCTCCATTTCCTCATCTGTAAAATGGGCATGACAATCCCCATGGGGACCTCTCCCATGGGCACCATTTACGTTGCACCTGCAAAGGGCAAGGCCTGTCCAAAGCTGGGGAGAAGGGAACACCCAAGGTGGCGTCCTCATCCCCTCTCCTTCCCAACCCACCCAGGCAATGACTACATCGTCCCTCGGCACTGCCCGGAGCTGGCAGAGATGAGTCGGGTGTCCATGCGCATCCTCGATGAGCTGGTGTTGCCCTTTCAGGAGCTACAGATTGACGATAACGAGTATGCCTGCCTCAAAGCCATCATCTTCTTTGACCCAGGTACAGTCCATGCCCCCCGCCCACCCCCGAGGCTCCAGACCCTCTGTCAGACTTCTACTGGGTTATGTCACCTGAATTCACAGCCTCACTCTCCAGTACAATAACTGGCCGAGGCCGTTTGCATGAGCTGTTTAACAGAAGAGGAAGACCCAGGTTCAGCGGGATGGTGTGACTTGACAAGACACACGAACTCCAGAGGCTTTGTTCTCTTCTTCCCCCCTTTCCCTTCTGTACCCTCCTCCCTCCTTCCTCTCCTGACTTCCTCCTATCTTCCTTCTTTTCTTTCCTTTCATCTTTTCTTCTTTCGCTCAGAAATTTTTATCAGAACAATATCTGCACATACTTAAAATGTACCCCACTTTCCCTGCCAAAGCCTACTCTCCTGGGGGAACCATTTCTGAGTCTTTTAACTGTTTCTTCTGGCTCTAAATAAAATGCTAAGCCTTCTCTTTCTTGAGTTAGCATTTTCGATCGTATTTTTCCTCCTGCCCTGGTTGAGGGTTTCACTTTCTCTGTCACTTCTCCCAGATTTTCTCTCCCATCTTCTTCCTGCATTTTCACTGCAATTTTAGTGTCTCTACTGATTGTCTTTATATGTTGTTGCCTCTCCTCTCTCCGTCCCATCTACTGCCTTTCTACCTGTGTTTTTACAGGATCCCTTTGTAGTCATGTCTTTGTGCAAAGCCTGATTTCATTTCACAATATCAGGATGCCTGGACTCCAAAGCCTTGCTTGCTCCCTTCCCTCCTTACACGTTAGAGGGGACCTGCTGCGTGCCAGGCACTGCCCTTAGTGCTAGGCTCCACCTACATGGAGATCACCTCCGGTAATAATAGTAATGAAGAGGGAGATGACCATAGTTCATGGAACACTCACTAAGATGCCATTCTAAATACTTTATGTGGATTATGTCACTTATTACTTACAGCGTGGTACGTTTGAGGTAGGAATGGCTACTATCCCCATTTTGCAGATAGGAAAACTGCGGCACAGGGAGATTGATTAATTTGCTCAAGGCCATACAACCAGGAAATGGCAGAGCCTGGATTTGAACTTCAGACTGTCTAGCTGTCAAGCCTATATTCTTACCTACCACACACCATTCCCCATTTCTTGAAGAGTAAGATTTCTGGTTCTAGTTTCCTTGAGAGCCTGACCCAAGCAGTATTCCTGCAGTGCTCAGCACAGAGCTGGGCAGATAGTAGTAGCTGAATAAAATGGGGAGAATTGTTGATGCTGAGTCAAGGTCAGCAACCTGGCTCAGAGGGGCAGGTGACCTAGTGTAGGGCCTGGCATGTAGGCGATGTTCCGTAGATGTTTGTTGACTGAATGAAGGCATGCACAAACGCAGCTCAGCGGAGCGAGCCCTGGACTGGAGGTCTCTTTGCCACTTACTTTGTCCATAAAAGAGGAAATATATGGATGACCTCCATGAAGGTTGAGTTTAACCATTGGACAATCACTTGAATCCTGTTCTAGGTTAAGGATCTAGAGTTTATCTCTTGATTTTTTTTTTCATTCACTCATCCTTCCATCCAACCATTCCCTCATCTAGTTATCTATATAACAAACACCGACCGTGCATGGAGCTAGGTGTTGGGTTTAAAATGACCAACAAGGCACACCTGCCCGTCCAGAGCTCCTAATCTATTGGAAGAGACAGTTACAGCCTCTGTGGCCAGTAGTGACAGAAGACCCACAGAAACCCGGGACATGAGGGGCACTCGTGAAGCAGGCTTGGGAGGGCGGAACAGAGAAGGCTTCCTGGAGGAGGTGAAACCTAGGCTGAGACCCCAAGGTGACACAGGCAAGGGAGGAGGGAAGCGGGGAGACTCTTCTAAGAGAAGCAGCATGAGCTGAGGTCTGGTCGGTGGGACCTCAGCCATGATCAAGAGCCCCGAGTCCCCACTACAGATCTGCCAGCAGCTGGATGCACGACCTGGGCCAAGTCCTCTCCCTACTCCCTGCCGCATTTTCCCCATGTGTAATGAGGAGGTTGCTAGGCGCCCTCTTGGGTATGTTCCTGAAGCCCCCCACCCCCATCTCCCAGTTCTGCATCTCAGGAAGTGTGAGAGAAATGCTTTTTCTGGCTGCATCCAGGAAGCTACAGATGAACTAGTGTACCCTGGTTCTTGAGGACCCTGAATCCTGGTCCCAGCACCGCTAAGGACTCCACAAGTGACCCGGGGCCACTAGGCCCCCTGTCAGGGCTTCAGGAGTCAGGGGCGATCCGGGTCCCGGCTCCCCAGATGCTCCAGCGGGGCCCGTGCCCACGCCCTCCCATTGCAGATGCCAAGGGGCTGAGCGACCCGGGCAAGATCAAGCGGCTGCGCTCCCAGGTGCAGGTGAGCCTGGAGGACTACATCAACGACCGCCAGTACGACTCCCGCGGCCGCTTCGGCGAGCTGCTGCTTCTGCTGCCCAGCCTGCAGAGCATCACGTGGCAGATGATCGAGCAGATCCAGTTCATCAAGCTCTTCGGCATGGCCAAGATCGACAACCTGCTGCAGGAGATGTTGCTGGGAGGTCCGTGCCAGGCCCAGGAGGGGCTGAGAGGTGGGCGGGGCTCGCTGGCGAGAGAGAAGCCTCACACCTAGCTCACCTCTCCCCTCCACTGCCCCCTCCTTCTGTGGCTTTGCCCAGAGCCCTTAACCTGCCTGGGCCTCCTCAAACCCCTTCCTGGGTCTCTTCATCAAGAATGGGGACAATGGTCCATTTATTCAGGCACTGAGAGCCTGGTGTGTGTCAGCCACCGTTCTGAGTGCTGGGGTTGCAGCAGAGAACAAGAGCTCTGCCCTCCAGGAGGTTTCGTGGGAGTGTGTGTGCACGTGTGTGTGTGCATGTGTGTGTGCACGAGTGGTTGTGTACATGTGCATACACGTGTGCATGGGGCATGTGGGAACTGACAGTAACCAAGTATACAATAAAGGGGATAACTACAGTTTTGAACTAAGCAGGTAATACGATAGAGTGTAACTGAAAGGGGGCCTATTTTGATAGGTTGGCCAACAGAGACAGACCTCTCCGAAGTGGGGACTTTAGCGCTAAGACCCAATGGATGAAAGAAAGTAGAACATTTAAAAGTCAATACAAAAACATTCCAGGCTGAAGTAACTCATGCAAAAGCCCTAAGGCAGGAGAGGTTTGTGTGTTGCAGAAAGAAGGGTCAGGTCATGAGATGGGGTGAGGGGGCGGCATGAGATGAAGACGGTTATGGACAGACACCAAATCATGAGCATACGGTCTTGTAGGCCATGGTCAGAAGTCTGTATTTCGTTTTCATTGTAACCTTAGCAAGAAGAGTAAAAATCAGACTACTCTTTAACAAACTACTTGGCATGTTAGGTAGGAAGTGAACTTCCAGGGGGCGCAGGAGAGACAGGAGACCCCAGAGAATGTTATTGTCACCAGGCGGGGGTAGGACGGTGGAGGCTGGGGCGGAGGCATGACTGGATAAACTGGATCATCTGCGTGGAGGAAGAACACGCAGGATTTGCTGACTGATCGGATGTGGGGGGAAGGGGGGGCCAAGAATGAAACCCACATTTTTGCTTTGAGTGACAGGGACGCTCATGGAATAACTTAACTGAGATGAGGAAGATGGAGGGAAAACAAGTTGAGGTTGAGATGGTGGTGGCCATGGAGACGAACCAAGAGACCATTTAGACTTCGGTGAAGCTTGAGCTGACTGTAGACATCCGGAAGTTACAGGAGGCAGTTTCATGTTTGAGCCTGTTGCTTGAGCAGGAGTTCAAAGCTCAGGATGGAAGGCAGCTCTGTGGTGTTCCAGCAATCAGGGGCCATGATGACAGATATAAAGAAGTAGGGGTCACTGACTTGATGGCCACGATGGGGTGAGAGAATTTTTGCAGTGATAGCACTAAATGAAGTGGGCTAGAAGGATAAGAGTCAGGATCTAAGCGAGGGTACTTGAACTCAGGAGTTTGGAGGTGACACGGTCACTGGTGATGGTATGGCCAAGGGCCACCTCAACAGATATTTGGGACTGGATAATCTTTTTTTGTGGGGGCTGTGGTATACACTAGCTCCATCCCTGGCCTCTACCCATGAGATACCAGCAGCACCCCTGTAGGAGTGCCGGCCAAAAATGTCTTCAGGTGTTGTCAAATGTCTCCGGAGGGGCCCAAATCTCCCCCAGTCAAGAACTACTAAGTCATTTCATTTTCACTTTGACCCTGTGAGTTATGAATCCAGTGTCATTGAGATCAAGATCAGAACGGGGTGTCTGGCTGGCTCAGTCAGAAGATCATGCGAATCTTGATCTCAGCGTCATGAGTTTGAGCCCCCTGTTGGGTGTAGAGATTGCTTAAAAGTAAAATCTTAAAAAAAAAAAAAAAGATCAGGATGGAGCTTGTGCCCTGTTGCCAGATAAACTTGGATAAAATAATTAGTCTCTCTGGGCCCTGTAATCTCATCTGTAGAAGGGGATAATAATGATAACGATACCCTCTTTATAGGACTATTGAGAGGATTCAATTATTTCAAACATGAAAAACGCTGTAAAATAGTACCTGGCACAAATTAGATGCTCAATAATTGGTAGCTGTCATCGAAACTTTAGAGGCCTCTCGCAAGCCCTAAAATCCCATCATGGCACACCAGTGACCACAGCCATTACCAAACTATACCTTTTATGGTATTAACATTCTGACTCATTTATTTTGGAAGTAGTTACTTTTTCTAGACACTTTGCTATTCCCTCAAAGAGAAGAAAAATATATCTGTAATTGTAATGCTCATGGACAGAAAAGTAGATGTTCCCAAAAGATGGGTTATAGATACATTACTATGGGAATTCCAAGGAAGGAGAGGTTTATTTTCTACTGGAGTGTGGAAAATCAGGAAAGCCTTCCCAAAGGTGGAATTATCTGAGCTGGAATTTTTGGACTAGTGGACATGGGGGTGTGGAAAAAGCATCTCTCATGGGAGGAACATAGCAAAAGCAGAGATAGGGAAGTACAGGGAACACTTAAGTGCTCTCTGTAGGTTAGTTTGGCTGCAGCAGAGATGTGGGGGGGCAGGGGACAAGGCTAAAGGTGAGTTGGCACCAAATGGAAGGACTTGCATGCTATGGAGCTTTGAGAGCCATTGATTCAATCCATTATATTGATATTCAACCAGTACACTACTTGTTATAATATTTAGATCTCACAGCTTCCTTACATGTTCCTTCTTTCTTTTAACTTTTGTCCTCTTGGTTTGTTGGGTCCTCTCGGTACCCTCATGAAACCTGTGGATAGGAATGGTAAGCCCCAGTTTACTAACTCAGAAGTAGATAGCCAACAGGCACTGTCAATGTTGGACAAACAGGTTGATTGGCCACACCTGAGGAAGATGTACCTCAAGGCCCGTGGTCTTTATCTCAGACTCTCCATCCTGATTGAGTCCCTCTCTGCCTGCAGGGTCCTCCAGTGACACGCCTCATGCCCATCATCCCCTGCATCCACATCTGATGCAGGAACACATGGGCACGAACGTCATCGTTGCCAACACGATGCCATCTCACCTCAGCAATGGACAGATGTGTGAGTGGCCCCGACCCAGGGGGCAGGCAGGTGGGCAACTTGAGCTCTACTCAGCAAGGGATGAGGTTGGGACCTAAGAGGGGAACCAGGAAAAGGGTGGGTCTAGAAGATGGGAATTGGGATCCAACAGTTCTCTGTGCTCCAGGGTGAGGAGTGAGGAGTGAGATTGTCTGTTCGGTAAGGCTGTTTTTTCAGTGAGGCCATTTATTCAGTAAGGTAGTTAACAGCCTCTATTGAATGAAGCTGTCCTTGGGATGAGGGATCCATTGGGTGAACACGTCCATTGGGATAAGAATTCCATTAGGTGATGTTGCCTATTAGGTAAAACTGATCTTTGAAGTAAGACTGCCCAATTAGGTAAGATTACCCATTAGACAATTGGGTGAGACCACTCATTGGGTGGGGATGTCCACTGGTCTAGATGGTCCTCCCAGGTGAAATCTCACAAGAGTGAGTTTTTCATTGGACAAAGTTTTCCAAAAAGTAAGGTTATCATTGGGATGAGGTGGTCCACTAAAATGAGATTGCATTTCATTGAGACTGTTCTTTGGGAAACTTGTCCATCAAATAAAGTTGGCCAAGTGGCTCATGGTGTGAGTCAAATACGTGATGCTGTGAGGCCAATTAGTTTCCATTATTCATTTACCTCAATATAAAAAAAAATGGTATTTTTGGAGCCAGTTGGCCAGACACTTGGGTCTCATCAACTGCTGTTCTTTCTCTCCAAGAAAGGATGTTGCTGTCACATGACCCATTGTCCTTGAAGAGAGTCAGAATTGGGCCCTGGTTTGGGAGAAGCAGCCCAGATTTCCATGTTAAATGGTGGAGGAGATGGGGGTTGTAGGACCTGGTCAGAAGCCTCTGGCCACACCTGGCCCAGCCACAGCCTTCCAGACCTCACCAGACTTAGACTTCATGATCTGGGACTCAGAAGGTTTGAGCTAAAGGAGAACTTAGACATTGTCTAGTTTAAGTCTCTCATTTTATAGAAGAAGAAACTAATTCAGAGAGGGAGAAAAACCTTCCCAGGACTCTTTGGTTACTCCCCAAAGGTTGGAATTCTCAGCAGCCCCTGTCTGTCTCTCTGTCCTTCCAGCCACCCCTGAGACTCCACAGCCCTCACCGCCAGGTGGCTCGGGGTCTGAGCCCTACAAGCTCCTGCCAGGAGCGATCGCCACGATTGTCAAGCCCCCCTCTGCCATCCCCCAGCCGACCATCACCAAGCAGGAAGTCATCTAGCAAGCCGCTGGGGGTCGGGGGCTCTGCTGGCCCCCCAGCCCCCGCAGAGAGCCCCGGTGGTCACTTGTTCATAGTGAAGAAAGCCGTGACAACAAGGCCAGTCTCAGGGCAGCAGTGGAAAGGGCAAGGGGACCAAGAACTTAAGCTGTGGGCCACATCCCATTGCTACCCTCCATCCCCTGCTCTGGATGACGGGGCTTTGACATGGGGAGACCCCAGCTGGAAAATCCGCTGCTGCCTTGGACAGCTCATCTCTTGCTGAAGCCACTGCCTTCCCCTTCATCATCCTACCCCCCACTTCTTCAGCCCGAAAGGACAGCTGTCTGGAGACGATATGAGACCTTGCTTAAACACAGTTCCCTCCCCCCTCAGACTGGTACTTCTTTCTCCAAGTACTGTCCTAGCCCCCAGACACAGAGCCCTTCAAGGCTGGGGCAGATCGGGGCATCTGACCCCTCCCTGTTCTGCTGCCTTCACCTCCAGTGCTCCTCTCCACGTGCCACTGTCACCTTCCTCAGCTGTCCTAATTTCACCACAGACACCTCTCCAGAGGCTGAAGAAGACTTGCAGACAATCCCCCAGTCATTTCAGGAGCATTTTTAAAGCACCAGCTGGGCTAGGCACAGTGTGGAAGACTGTTGAAAAGGAAGACACCATTCCGCCTCTAACCCATGGCTCTTCCCTTAGGGAATCGGGCCAGTACTCGGGGTGATGCTCCCCACAGGCTGTCAAGAATGAGAGGACAGTCCAAGGAGGACAACAGGAACTTGGAGAGGCCGAGGTGGTCAGAGGAAGCACTGGGAAAGGGGTAGACTCTGCACTGGGCCTTTAAGGAAGGGCTGGATTCCAGCCGGTGGAGCAGATGAAAAAAGACTTTCCAAGGAGGGGCAGACAGTCTGGGCAAGGCCCCAGGTTGGAAAAGGACGTAGCAAGGAGGCAATGGAAAGACCAGGCTGTCTGGAGCAGCATAGGGGTCTTGAATGCCAGGACTGAGGGGCTGAGGTTTGGGCCCTGAGGCTGAGAGCAGCTGGGGAGAATGTACGGTGGGTCGGGAGGGAGCAGGGAGGTCAGAAGGGGATGATGGCGTGATCCAGATGGTGTGATCCAGGTGAGAGCAAGGAGACCTGGAGACGAAGATGGATGGGTGCACGCTCAGCTCAGAAAGATGTCAGGGAGGAATTACCCCCCTCCAGGGCCTGTCTCAAATTCTGCTTCGTTTCTGGTGCTGTGTTAAGGCATTCGACATGCATCATCTTGCATCCTCTCTATTACCCAGAGACTGTTGCAGAAGACGAAATTAAGATCTAAGTGGTTAAGTGATTTTCCTGAAACTCACACAGCTAGTAAGTAGCTGAGTCAGGATTGGATCCCAGGTCTGCCTGGATCAGAACAAGAGTTCTTAACCAAGGTGGTGGAGCATCTCTGAAAGGGGTCCTCGTCCTCACTGTGATCCAGTTGAGGGCCTTCCTGACCCTGTCATTAGCCTCAGAAGCTGAAGTCTTACTCTTCCTGGGGGCCCTGCCCACACCCAGGAAGAAGATTGGCTTGAGGTTACACTAGTGTCCAGGCAGGGTCCAGCATCCTGTCTGCTGAAGACCAGGAGAACTCATAACTCTTGGACCCCTTTCCTCTCTTCACTCCCCAAGTCTTGGGGAGGGGCGTCAGGGGTCTGTTTCTTAGGAGATGGACCTATGTGGCTTGGCGGTCCAGGAGTGGGATAGTTTGGGTGGGCCAAGGGAGAGCTGAGAAGGCCTGGGTTTGAGCACTGCTTTGGAAACATTAAGCCCCAAAATGAAACAGCCAGCACATCATCCATGGGAATTTTGGTGGCTTTGGGAAAATTCTGGAGAAGGCCACTAGCTAGTGGGAACAAAAGCGATGTGTTCTGGGGGTAGAGCTGTGCTTAGGTAGAAAAGTGAACAGTTAGTTAGACTTGCCACCTATCCCCACCCCATGCTGACCCTCCTGAGTGGATGGGGACAGGACCACAGTGCCCCCAAATTCCACCATTAGTGATTGCTTTTTGTGGCAGAGGCATGAGGGATTTGAGGGCAGTATGTCCACTCTGTATCTCCAGTGGTCCCAGGCGTGGCCTGCCCATGCCACCAAGCCAAGTCCCAGTCCTAGGAGAGACTATCCCCTGCTCAGAGCTCTCAGGCCATCCCTAACTCCGAGTCCCCAGAAATCCCAGTCAGGGAAACCAGACTCGTTTGGGGTAAGGTGGGGAAGCTGGAATCTTTCTGCCATTTTGGTCATTCCCACCCTTTGCCCCTCTAGCCCCCAGTGTCACTCAGGCCTCGGTCATGGGAGCGGAAGTAGAGGTAAGAATTTTCCACAGGATGGAGTAGGGTAGCAGTGGCTTTTAACAGTGGCAGTCTTCTGGGTCAGGGGCTCAGTCCTCAGCCCCAAATTAACCCTTCCAGGAGGAGACGTCCACTCTATGTCAATAATTTTATTGTAATGCAGGAAACCCGAAACGAAGAGCAGTTTACTTTTCTGATTCTGAGGACATGGCATTGGAAAGTCTGTCTCTCTCGCCACCTGAGTTCTGCTCCTAAAATATAAAATCTGGAGAACTGAACGAGGGTTGGGAGGGCAAGCAGTTCCTCCAGTGCCTCCCCTGAGACAGCCTTTTCTCTGAGCAGCTCTCAGGAGCTTCCAGAATCCACATGACTCCCTGCAGCATGGCTAGAGGAGAGGGTCAGAGATGGATGCTCCTGGATTTTTTGTGATGACCAAGCCAATTACTTATGCCAAATTGTTCTGTGATTTTCCCTGATTGGGATGAATTGTGAAATTCACACCAAGTGATTCTGGAAGCGGGCTGCTTCCCGTGGGTGTGAATACCACCAGCTCCCGTGCTGACCCCTGAGCCCGTCACTGCCGCCCGATGGGGCAAAGAAGCAAAAACAACCCCATTTCTTACTCTTGTGTGTTTTAACAAAAGTTTATAAAGCAAAATAAATGGCACATATGTTTTCTAAGTCCTTGGATGGGTGTCCTTTCTTCCATGTCAGGTGTTAGAAACAATGAGAATAGCCAGGTAGTCTTTTATGCTGTGCAAAATGCTTTTATATGCATTACTGCTTTTTCATCTCACAGCAAGAGGTAAGCAAGTTAGACATTGTTACCCCTGTCCCGCTCCCCCCTTTCGAGCTGAGAAAACTGGGTAGAGGTAGAAGTGGGACTCTAACTCTGATCCTGATTCCAAGTGCTCACTGCGGAGACAGAGCGAAAGTCAGTCCTCCTCCTTGAAGAGGGGATGGATGTGGTGGGGCAGTGATGGAAAGATCTGGGAGAATGGCAACAGGGTCTGAGATGGAACCCAATTCTGGGTCATTGCCAGGGACCTGGGTCAACGGCAGGCCATAGGGGATGAGTAGCAGGGAGAAATTTCATAAAAGCAAGTGTTTTTGTAAAAGAACAAAGGCAAGGACACACTCGAGAATTTCTAGCCAGGTCTATGGCCACCTGGTCCTTTCCCCTGATGAACTAGGTAGGTGGGCTCGTGCCGTGGCCAGCACGTACCCCAACCTCATAATCACTCAGGGGTGTGTACTAGAGAGCCCACTGTTAGCTTCTCTTCCCAACTTCATGTTTGGCAGTGTGGCACTGACGGTGACGGTGGGACAAGAACGGGCGAGAGCTACAGATCAAGGCTTTCCCCCTGGGGAGCGAGCAGCTACCCATCACCAGCACACCATGGCATTCAGCGATGGCAGGGCGGGGCTTGCTGGCTGGCTGGACTCTGGGTGCAAAGGCGTGGGAACATTCACGGATGAGGGTAGAGCAGGGCGATGCTTTCATCTTCCCCAAGGGAGGTGACAACAGCTGTGGTCTGGGAGTCACAGATCAGTGTAACTCGGCTTCTCCAAGCCTCAACTGTAAACTGGGAATGACGCCTCCCTCTGGCAGTGTTGTCAGGATTAACTTGAATGAGACCACAGTAACTGTTAAGAGCTTTTGGGTATGAGGTGCCCACCACCCCACTGAGAGCTCAGTGTGAACTCTCCACCCAGACCCTTTCTAATGAGAAGCTGATCATCAAGTTCTCCAGCCTCAAGAGCACCCATCCGTTGCGTGCAGATCCCTGAGGCCACTCCTGCCTTCCGCTGTCCCTCCCCTCCCCTCCCCTCCTGAGCTCCAGGAAATGTTTTCCATAATGTTGCAACCCCAGCCTTGTCCATGCTGCTGCCGGCATGGACATGGGGGCTCGGGGCCAGGGGAGGCTACTCAGTCCTAGACTGTGCTTAATAAATCCATATCAAAACCATAAACCCAGGGCTGCTATAAATCCCTCTGGCCTTGGCTTCTCCACCTCATTAGCCCTTTGACCCAGTTAATCTCAAATCTCAGCGTGGGCGGCCAGAGCCTCCAGTCTGATCTTCATTTCAGTTGCAAAACAACATCAGCTTGGGTGACAAACAGCAGATCCACTCATCCCCGGGTTAGAGTGGATGAAACCGAGATTCAGAGAGGCAAAGGAACCTGTCCTGAGGCACACAGCTAGGGAGCCACTGAGCCAGAACTTGAATCCATGCCACTTCTACCAACCCAGGTAGCCTCGCTGAGAACTGGGACCTGGTCCCCCACCTACAAAGGTTGCTTCCAAAGCCATGATGTTCAAAGCTTTTTATCTCATTATTCTAAATGGCACCCTGTTGCTCAGAAGTGGAGGTGATAGGCTGCATGAAGCTCCGTAGGGAGTTCCATGCAGTGGGAATGACCCATTACCCCAAATTGGTGGGGATGCCCTACTTCCTCTTTCATGGAACTCAGATCACCTTTGATCTACATTTCTCAAATCGGAATGTTCTATGTAAATTCCAGGATGTGATCTAAGAGACCAGAATCCCAGGATTCCGAGCAGCTGTTTGACGATAGTGGAACTCAAAACCAAATCCTGATTCCAAGGACAACATTTGACTTCTTCCTCTTTGCCAGACTTTCCTGGACAGAATTTGATCCTCACAATAACCCCCCGAGTTGGGCACCTTGTTGTTCTATTTTACAAATGAGGAAGCGACTTGCCCAAGGTCCATAACTGATGTGACAGCTGGGATTCAAAATGCCAGTTGTCTGACACCAGGGGCCACCGTGATCGAGGAGGACATTGATGACTGGGTCACTGCATGGTGGGCACAGAAATAGTCAATGGGCCAAGCCTCTTGCCAAAGCGTCCTGGGGGTTATGATGACGCAGTATCGCAAGGTGCCTCCTTCGCGGATCTTCCGATTTTCCTTTGCAGAGGGAAAAAACCCAAGCAGTTGAACATTAAGAGCCCAAGGAGTGAGAGTGACCGGCAGTGAGATGGTTGTTTGAGGGAATGATTGCTGTTGTTGGGGAAAGGGATGGTGTGCTCTTGCAGGGGAAGGATCAGGTGCTAGGAAGGCAGAGAAAAGACAGAAGCACATTCAGGATTGAGGAGACACAGCCGAGCAACAAGTCAGGGCAAGTAGCAGGAAATGCAACCTGTGGGTGGGAGGAAGGACAGGGACCAGTTTCCCACCCCACAGTCATTGCACACGCCACCTAATATTGTCCCTGTGTATCCCGAAATCCCTCAGCGTGCCACTGAAGTCTTCATCCCACACCTGCAAGCGCGCTATGGTGGCTCACCCCCCAACCCTCCCCCAGGTGGTAAGGACCTCAAATGCTGGGCAAATGGAATTTCTTCTGGGGAAACAGGAAACCACCTGGAGATTTGCGATCAGGGGAAGGCTGTGGCAGATCTGTATTTTTTTTTTTAAAGAAGATCTTATTTGTTTATATATTTGAGAGAGAGAGAGCAGGGGACAGAAGGAGGAGGAGCAGGGGGAGAAGGACAAGCAGACTCCACCCCTGGTGCGGAGCCCAACGTGGGGCTCGATCTCACAACCCCGAGGTCCTGACCTGAGCCAAAATCAAGAGTCAGATGCTTAATCAACTGAGCCACCTGGGAGCCCCAAGATCTGTATTTTTAAAGGATCATCCTGGCAGCTTCACGGAGGACAGACTGGAGGAGGTGCAAGTGTAAGCAGGGAGAGCAGTGAAGCCGGGCGGGACCAGGCGACAGATGGTGGCAGCAGAGTGGAGGGGAGGGAACCAATCCAAAAAAATGCACATCCATACGTTCACTCACTCAACACATATTTAGTGGGTGCTGTGCACAGGTGAGCAAGACAGAGTCCCCGACTCCATGAGTTTTTCTTGCTGGGGGAGCAGGCAGACAGTGTTTCAGTGGATAAATGAATGAAGGTGATTTCAGAGAGTCGAGCGTCAGACTGTCGGAGAAACAGCCAAGCTCTTTAACAGTAAAACAAGCTAACATGAAAGCGTGAATATAAGAGAGATCACAAAACAGGGTAATTTGAAAGGACTGGAGATGGGATCACATCAGGCGGAGGGCAGGGTGATCCGGACTGAGGTCTGGAGGATGAGAGGAGGCCAGCCACGCGGAGCTGGGAGTGGGGAAGGCCGGCCAGGCAGAAGGACTACGGGTAGAAAAGCCTTTAAGCATCTTGGAGGATGAGCAAAAAGGTCAGTGTGGCTGGAGAGGAGGTCAAGTCTGAGGCGGGGAGGGACAGGACCCGGTGGGGCCTTCTAGGCTGTGAGAAAGATCTTGGATTTTATTTTAGGTACAATGAGAAGCTCTTAGAAGTTTTTAAATAGGGCAGTGATGCAATCTTAGAAGCTCACTCTTGGCTGTGAAGAGAGCAGACAACATGGAACGGGAGTGAAAGCAGCAAAGCCCAGGGGCGCTGTGAGAGGTCTAGGGGAGAGAGCATGGCAGCTGGGACAAGAGTGGGGTGGTAGGCAACGTTCGAAGGGGACGCCAAGACTCCTGCCCCCTCGTCTGTACACGCCATCTCTCAATTATTCAAACAGACGCTAATGTGGGTGCTGCTGTGAAGGGATTCTGCAGATGTAATGAAGGTCCCCAACCAGTTGACTTGGTGATAGGGAGATCACCGTTGGTGGGCCTGCCCTAAACAGCTGAGCCCTTCAAAGGAGCTGGTCTCTTTCTGGCAAATGAAATGAGAAGCGTGAGAGGGATTCGAGGTCGGGGAGAGGCTCCATGCCAGCTTTGAAGATGGAGGGAGCCCCATGGCAAGGAATGCAGGCAGACTCTAGTAATGGACAGCGACCCCCAGCTAACAGCCAGCTGGGAAACCGTGATCTCCATCCTACAACCATGAGGAACCAAATCCAGGCAACAATCTGAATGAGCCTTGAAAATGGATCCTTCCCTGGAACTCTCAGGTAGGAATGCAGCCCAGCCCCGGTAGGAACGCAATCTTGTAAGACCGCGGGCTGAGAACCCCGTCACGCCATGCCTGGACTTCTGACTGGACATGGAGATAGTAAATGAGTTTTGTTTCAAGCCACTAAGTCTGGAGTAATGTGTTACGGGGCACTGAAGACGAATAGAGGTGGTGGAAGGGGCAAGATGGCCAGATCGGGATTCAGCCAAGAGCTTGCTAATGGGTGGGATATGTGAAGGAAAGAAAAGAAGCAGCTGTGGGACTGGTGGTCCCGATTATTGAAATGAGGAAGACTGGGGGACTGCAGATTTGGGGGACGTACAGATTTGGGTAGCTGTAGAGTTGGGGGCTATAGATTTAGGGAGCTATAGATTTGAGGGGGGCAGTAGATCCAGGAAACCATAGGTTTTGGGCTGTAGAGCTGGGTTTGAAAGCAGAGTTCTGTTGGGAATGTTTGGTTTGAGATGCCAATGAAACATCCAAGAAATCACCGGATATACAAGCCTAGAGCTCAGGGCAAAGTTGGGTTGGAGAGAAGTCCAAGTCATAAGCATAGATGTAATTTAAAGGCTAGATGGGAATACTGTTCAGCAAGAACAAGGAGCAAACCACCAATCCAAGCAAACTGGATCTCAAATGCATCGTTCTGAGTGTGAGATGTCAGACCTCAAAGGCTACATGCAATAGGGTTCCATCTATATGATATTCTGGAAGAGACAAAATTCTAGGGTCAGGCACTGTACTTGCCAGGGGGCAGGGGTGGGGGTGGAGGATCCAATACATAGGGGCCTAGTGGAGGGGGCTTGGATCACAGAAATGTTCTGTATCTTGACTCTGGTGGTGGTTACATGGTTGTATACACTTGCCCAAACTTGCAGAACCATACCTTCAAGAGAGTTAAGTTTTAGAACATGGAAATGTCTACCTTCATATAAAAAATGAAAGAAAAAGAACGCCAAGTGGTTGATGGAACTCATTTAAAGAGGGAGCGTAGCCAGCAGCGATGCAGGTGAGGACTTCACCCTGGACCACGCCACTGTCCAGGCTGGAAGGAAGAAGAGGCACAAAGAACAAATGGGATGGAAATCGATGGTGAGGGAAAGGGGTTCAAGC
The DNA here is from genome assembly GCF_002007445.2 of Ailuropoda melanoleuca. Lineage (NCBI taxonomy): Eukaryota > Metazoa > Chordata > Mammalia > Carnivora > Ursidae > Ailuropoda > Ailuropoda melanoleuca. The sequence goes on along the minus strand of NC_048230.1, from coordinate 60,822,900 downwards.
CACATCCATTGCAGGCCTACTACAGGCTAAGTGCTTGCTGACACACTTGTCTGGAGTGACCACCTCAGTGAGGCTGTGAGGCAGGTAACATCCACTGTCCTTGTGCAGATGAGAGCAAGTGACTTGCCCTGGGGCCACACGGAGTGTTGGAGGGACAACATCAGGAGAGCCGTACTGGTGTGCCCTGCAACCAATACCCTGTTTGTTGAATGAATGAGTGAAGAAATCAGTATCACTGTGCTCCAGGTGCTGGAGGTTTCACCACCAGGTTCACGCTGAGGATATGAGAATGCGGTATTTTTAGAGAAGTTGGGGCCATAAAACTTGTTCCATGTTCCCGACTTGTGTAATGCCCGGCCCCGCCCCCCGTGGCTCTGAAATTGCTCCCCGGCCTTGGGAAGGGCTCCCAGGCTTATCTCAGGGGGAGAGTGAAACCGTAAAAGCCTTTATAGCTTGAGATCACGTCTGGCAGGGGCAGTGATTGTCGCCATAAACCAGAGCAGCCCTGTGAGGGCGATGCCCCAGGCCGGGAGAGTCAGGGGACAGTTGAGTAATGCCAAGGGACAGCCACTGCTGAGCCAGGCACACGGGGCCTGTGGTCAGGGCCCGTCACACACTTATCATGTTCCGTGCTTGCCTAAACCCCAGGAAGCTCATTACACCTGGCTTAATTAATTTAAAGCGGTTATTGTGATATATTTCTACAAAGCACCTTTTTTTTCCTTGTATCTCTGAAGGTAGGATGGGTCTGTAAGCCAACGGCATCCTGTGATCATAGGTGGTGAGATCGGGTGGCAATCATGACCTGGTTGGTTCTGGTCCTTACTTCTGGTGGCCTGACAGCTCACCCTGTGTATTTCATCCCAAACGATTTAGGGACCGCTGAGGAAGGGACACGAGCCCTGGCTGTTTCCTGAAAACCCTCTGTTGACACCTAATAGGAGCAAAGGAAGCACTAGCATGAACCTTGCAGGAGAGGAGCAGGTGGGAAGGAAAGCCTGGAGACCATGGAGTGGAACATGGTTTCAAGAACTGCCGGGTGAGCCAAGCTGTCCGTGTATGGAGGACAGCACTGCTCGAACAAATACAGATGAGGAAGAGTCCGTGCGAGCGGCAGAGTTATCTAGACGAGCTGCGTGCTCACCGTGAGGAAGTTTTCCGAGTTCCCTAATTCATTTCACTTATATTTTCCTTTGTATTTATGCACAAGGGTGATGTGCAATTTTTAAAACACTAAGTCAGTCTCTGAGCTCTTTACTAAATATAAAACAAGCATTCTAAACCATAAGAAGGCATTATGTCATAATTTCATTGTCAGTGTGTTTTCTTTCTTAGTGATATACCCAAGGCTAGTGCCTCTGACAGCTGAAGCATCTTAGGTGAGATTCCACTCATTTCGTACACGACAAAACTGAGAACACAGGGCACAGGGCAGGTAAGCGACGAAGCCAGGATTCTGACAACAGACTGTGTGCTCTTTCTGACACCCAAGGCTGCCTTGGACATGGACATTGACTTTCCTTTCTGCCTCCAAGGCCTTGCCCCCAGCCAAACAACTTCAGCCTGCCATCCCAGGGGGCTCTGGGAGGCAGCAAACTGCCCTATTGTTCAAAATTCAAGCAGGAGACAATGTGCAAGGTGCCCTCTGCCCAATGGACCAGCCACTGCTGTGACCTATTGCCCAAGTCAGCAACCCCAGCCTGGCCAAGCCCGTGACCCGAACCTTCGGGCTTTCCCCAGGACTGTGGTGTATGTGCCCAACACAACCCCACTTCTAATCACAGGGTCTGGCTCCAAGCAGACTGGGCTCTCACCTCATTTTACAGATGAGGAAAATAAGGCCCAGAGAGGTGGCCTGACTCTCTCAAGGTCACACACAAGTCCGTGTCAGGAAGAGTCTGGAATCCAGGACTCAAAATCCAGTGTTCTTTCCAACTTCACAGATCTCCTAGATCTGGAAGAGGCAGGCAGAGATGGGAGAGCAAGGCACTCAAAGGGGTCAAAAGAAAGGACATTATGACAAGAAGGATTGCTGAGTCCTGCACACATGCAAAATAATGCAAAATGTCTTTATCTGGGTCTCATTGATACCAACAAGTTCTAGGACAGCTGCGCTTAGAGGGGCAGCAGAAGCACTGTGTTGCTCAGAGGCGGGGGCAAACTACAGGCATCTCTCCCATCCCTACCAGATCCTACTTCTCCCTCTTAGAAGCCTCCAACGGCTTCCCACCACCCCTAGAACAAAATTCAAACCCTTTACTGGGGCCCCCAGACCCTATACGACATGGCTCTGATCACTTCTCCAAAATCATCTCCTACCACTCTGCCCCTCGGTCACTCCACTGCAGCCCCCCTGGCCTCCTCCCTGGTCTTCAACACACCAAACCTGTTCTCATTTCACAGCCTGATGTCTCCCTTTTCTGGAACACTCATTCTTTCCCCGGCTCTTCCTGTGGCTGCTTTCTTCTAACCATTCGGATCTCTGCTCAAATGTCACCTCTTAAAAAGACCTTCCCTGACCAACTTAGCTAAATATATGAGGCTTTGCAGGCTATAGTCTCTGCTGCAACTGCCTAAATCTTCTGTTACAGCATGAAAACAGCCATAAACAATAGCTAAGTGAATGGGCGTGACTGAATACCAATAAAACTTTATTTACAAAAGCAGGCAGCAGGCCAGATTGGACCAATGACTCTCCTTTGCTGACCTGTACTTTAATTTATTGTCTTGTGTGATTTCCTTCATTGTGCTTACAACTATTGAAACTATCTATTTATTTGTACATTGATTTATTGTCTTCCTCTACCCTTCCCCCAGACTGTTAACTCTAAGAGCAGGGACTTTGTCAGTTTTATTCAAAACTGCTGTGGTCACCAGCCTCCAAGATGGCCCCCAATAAGCCCCACTTCCTGATATTCACACATTGTGAGGTCCTCTCCCAAACTGACCAGGACTGCCCTGTGTAATCCCCAAGGGTACTGTGGAAATGAAAGAATGTGACTTTCAAGGCCAGGTTAAAAAAGGCATTGTGACTTCCATTTTGCCATCTTGGATCATTTGCTCTGAGAAAGCCCGCAGCCATGTTGTAAGGACACCAGGCAGCCTTGTGGTGAAGTCCACACAGAGGGGGGCTGAGGTCTCCTGTCAATGGCTAGCCACGTGGATGAGACATCGGCACCACAGGAAGCCTTCGGGGGACCATGGCCCTGGCGGACACTCTGACGGCAACCTCATGAGAGACTAAACCAGACTATCCGGCTAGCCACTCCTGAAGTTCTACCATGCAAAAACTGTGAGATAGGGGCGCCTGGGTGGCGCAGTCGTTAAGCGTCTGCCTTTGGCTCAGGGCGTGATCCCAGTGTTCTGGGATCGAGCCCCACATCAGGTTCCTCCTCTAGGAGCCTGCTTCTTCCTCTCCCACTCCCCCTGCTTGTGTTCCCTCTCTTGCTGGCTGTCTCTCTCTGTCAAATAAATAAATAAAATCTTAAAAAAAAACCTGTGAGGTAATACATTTTCTTTAAATCACGATAATTTACTGTGTAGCCATAGATAAAACACAGTTGCCAACACAGTATCTGTACACAATGTGTGTTTAACAAATATTCCCTAATAAATAAGTTTGGTGTTTAATACATAGTATAGAAGGATACGTTATAAAAAGAAACATTTGAAAGACATGAATGTAATATTATATAAATATATGTAAAAATATAAATTAAATATATGGAAGAGCACAACTAAGACTTTCCTAACCCACTAACACTCCTTGGACAAGAATTCTTCCCACCTTGAGGTCCTGTTTTGGGTATTCTCAGTTTGTATTTCTAATACTCCCTAAATTGATGATTATACGATTCTGATATTTCAGGTTTCTGTTTTGCCAAATCCATGATTCTCAAATTTTATGATTCTGTGATTCTAAAATACTAAGATTTATTTAACAATACATATCTTTGCTCAGCGACTCTTCACCGCAGGCATGGTGCCAGGAACTAGGGGTTCAGTAGAGAAAAGATGACCCCCGTTTCTGCCTTCCGATAACTCACGTGGCCGATGGGGACACAGGTAAGCCCATGGGCACATGTGATACATAGCATAGTGAGCAGTCAAGCGGGGAGGCACAGGAACTGGGGGCGGGGGGTGAAAGTAGAAAAGCAGGCACCAACCCAGCCTCCTTGAGAGGGCTGTGAGCAGAAATGCCTTCCCAGAGGAGACAGGAAGAGAGAGGGAGGATTCCAACCAGAGAAGGGGGCGCTGGTGCACACTGTGGTCCAAGTGGAGGGAACAGCAGGTGCAAAGGTCCAGGGGTTAGAAAGAGGAAAAGAGAGTGGATATCTCGTAAGATGAGGTCGGAATGAGTTGGTATAGAGCCGGTGGACGGGTGCTGGAGATCAGCAGAGTAGCAAGAGACTATGGCCAGGTGACAGAGGACCTAGTAAACCATGTTAAGGAGTTTGAACTTTATCCTGAGGGCAAAGGGGGAGCCAGTGAAGGGTTTTAAGGGGAAGAGTGGCATAATGTGCCTAGAGTTTGGAAAGTTGCTTCGGCTGCTGCGTGCAAGTTTGGAAAGAGCAGAGACCAGAGAGAAGGCTGGAACAAGACCCCAGGTGAGAGAAGAAGAGGCCTAAACAGATGGGAAATGGGCCAGAGAGAGCCATTTTTATCCATGGTGTGGTGAAAGGATGGGGGGATGTGGATTATACTGCTAACCTGTGAGTCTGGGACTCCTGGACTTCATGATTTCTCTGATTCTTGGATTCTGTGCTCAACACTCCATAATTCTTCATCACAAAATGCCTGTTGATATCACTATACATTGACAGTCCCTGACCCCACACTGTCCTGCACCCCCCACCCTTTTTGAGCCTGTTTTCCCTGTTTGCAAAGTGGGGAACCCCAACACCTTCCTTGCAGAGCAGCCAGAGGAGTGAGAGCTGGTGTGTGGTCAGCACCTGCACGAAGCAGGCATTTGGTCCATGGGAGGCAGGTTGGCCCTAGGCGCTCGATATACAGGCATTGCCAGGAAAGAAGTGGGTCTTGAGAGAACAAGAGAGATCAGAATGGAGGAACAGAGGTAAGGAGGAGTCCTGTTTTCGGCTGCTCCTGGTGACCTGGGTTGCTCTGGCTTTTGGGCTTCTGGCTGGGCATCTATTTGGTTCCCAGATTTGGTTATTTGCTGGTGTACCAGTTGGCTGTGGGACTCCTCATATCTGTAGCTTACTGGCCCTCCCAGCTCCTCCTTCTGGTCCTAAGCTCCCCCCCCCATCCCCAGGGCTACAGACACCAGCTGGGGGTAGCCAAGCAGGATCTGGTCTTCCCTGGGCAGGTGTGAGCCAGGCCAAGCACCACTGAACTTGCTCCCAACCCAGCCCACGCTTAAGGCCATACTACAGTATTCTTTTCTTAGGCAACTGTTCTATTGACTCCAACAACAGCAGGTCTTTGGAGACAGAAACCTCACTTGTCTCTCCTAAACAACAACATGGGGTCTCTGGAACCACACCCAAGGCTCATGTGTGCTCCTGTGTTACAATGCGCTTCTTGCTAGTGGTTCAGCTTTCATTCTGTTTAATCCACAAAACATCAGTTGAACAACACAACTGTGGGCAAACCCCACAGGGCTGGCAGGATCCTTGGAGACTCACTCCTTGCTTGGAGGAGGAAATGGGAAACCACAGAGTGTTTGGTGAAGGGTCAAGCTTAGAGTCCAAAGCCAGAACTCCTGGGCCATCTCTTTGCACACAGTAGCGGTTCCACAAACATCTGTAAAATTAAGTCAAATTAGAAGTTTATACATTTCCCAGCTAGCACTTGCTTTGACTCTTTCTAGAAGGCGATAAGAGACTGGAGAGAAAGGTGGCCTCTGGGGAGGTGAGCTGGGTAGCTGGGTCAAGGGTGGGAGGAAGACCTACTTTTCATTTTATGCCCTTTTGTACCATTTGAATGTTTTATTTTCACCCAGTGCTCATAGATCAGAGTCAATCAATCAAATAAACAATCATAATTAAATAAACAATTAAGTGAGCCAGGCTCTTTTGTAACTCTGTGCCTTTGTACGTGCTGTTCCCTCTGGAGAAAATGCCCTTTCCCGGTCTGCCCCACCTGGAAAACTGCACAAGTTACAAGGCTGAGCTCAGATGCCCAGTGCCCGGGGCCTGCTGCCATCTCACTGCGATGGTTATCTTCCATTTGCCCACCACCTCCACGTGCCCTCATCTGCCCTGCTCTGTGCCCTGGGAGGCACCCAAGCCTCCCGACTTCTCACTGGATCCCGGCAGAGGGAGGAATCGGTGGTAGATTAAAGGGCAGGATGAGAAACAAGTAGGGGTGCTGATGCAACCCATCACCTCCTGATTTTGCCTTCATCTTCTTGGGGTTACATTTCTCCAAGATCTGCACTCTTGTCTTGGCCTTGCTTCCACAGTTCCAGCTCTCCCTGGGAGCACCAACACTGTTCCCTTCTCTCGCCCCTTCAAGCCTTGATCCCTGCTGTTTCTAGTCCCTGGGTGCCTCTATATTCCTTAAAGTTTCCCTTAGCCTGCCCACGCCTCTGTAAATACTTCCTTTGTTAAATTCGCTTTGGTGAAGCCAGTGGTTCCCTGTCTGGAATAATTTTGCCCTCAGGGGACAGTTGGCAATGTCTGGAGACACTTTTGGCTGTCTTTGTTAGCATGGGGGTGCTACTATCGGCCTCTGGTGGGTGGAGACCAGGGATGTTGCTGAAAACCCTAAGTGTTGGAACAGCCCCCCAAAACAGAGAGTTGTTTGGTCCCCAATATTAATGGTGCTGAGTTGAGAAACCCTGATTTATACCTTTGAGATGCCAACCGCTCCCCGCTGAGAGCCTAAGAGTTTTCAGCTGAGGGTTCTGGACACCCACCGCCCTCTCTGCTCTGTGATCTACTCGACAGGCCTGCCATTGGTCTGCTCTTAATGGCAAAGAGAGGAAGAGACCCAGTCTTTGTCTTCGAGTCACCCCCTGTACAGTGGGGCTAGAACCTGGGGAGCTGGTTCCCTCGGCAGACTCGAGTCCTTGCGGGCAGGTCTCTGTGTCATTCACTACATAGCCCCAGTGGTAGGAGACATTTGCTGATTGAATCAAATAATCCTTCCACAATGTCTTAAAACAGGCTACAGCAGACAAGGGTCTAGACTCAGTGACTAAACAAGACCCAGGGAACCTGGGTTGTTGTGTTTTTTTTTTCTTTCCCCGTGACAGAAACTTCAGGGAAACCACAGTTGGGCAAATACATACAGAATGAATGAGTAATGCATGAATGAATGAATGATAGTCCTGGAGATATGGGTGGGTGTGTAGGATGGAAAGCAAGAAGGCAAGAAGGTGTGTCATCTCTTAAATGGGTATCATAACAGAACCCACCTCCTAGGATTACTGTCAGAATAAAATTGAGGGAAAATGCTTAGTATGTTACAGTGCCTGGTGAGCACAAAAGACACAGTATCTCTCAGCTACCTGGAGGAAGTGATGAAAGAGAATCATCAAGGTGGGGCTGGGGAGGAGCTCTGCCATGAAAAGAGGGCTCCTTTGCATCTCTGGGCATCTGTAAAATGGGCAAAACGCAGGCAAGATTGGTGCTTTGCAGAAACTATACATAAGGGATGCTTTAGGGGCTCTACAACATGTGATTCAAATACTATTTTCAAAATCAAATCTATAATTCAATAAAAGTAAAAGGCCCTTGGGGCGCCTGGGTGGCACAGCGGTTAAGCGTCTGCCTTCGGCTCAGGGCGTGATCCCGGCGTTGTGGGATCGAGCCCCACATCAGGCTCTTTCACTGTGAGCCTGCTTCTTCCTCTCCCACTCCCCCTGGCTTGTGTTCCCTCTCTCGCTGGCTGTTTCTCTGTCAAATAAATGAATAAAATCTTTAAAAAAAAAAAAAAAAGTAAAAGGCCCGGTCCGTTAAGTTACGGTGAGATACAACTGTCAGGCAGGCTTAAAGTGACTGATTCCTATTTTTTGCCTGGAACCTTGCTAGTTTTAGCAGCGAAATCCTGTGTTCTGAAAATCCCCTCGGTCTTGGGCAGACTGAGATGGTAGGGTCACCCTAGCAGGTCAGATGGTCAGTCTGCCTACATGATTTTTAAAATAAATAAGTAGCTAACGTATATTGAATACTTATTCTGTGCTAGGTGCTTTTCTAATGACCTTATAAGTATTATCTTATTTAATCTTCATAAGAACCCAGTAAGGCAAATATTATCAGCATCCTTCTTCATACAGTGGCACAGAGAGGTTCTGTAATTGCCCGAGGCTACACAGCTTCTCAGTAACAGAGTCATAATTTGATTTCAAGTTGTCTGGTCCAGAGCACCCATATTTCACCATGACCTCTATGATACATATGAATGTATTTTAGAAGAGACTTTGAGATAATAATGGTAATAATAATAGTAATGATGATGGTTGTGGTGGTAGAAATACACTTTTAAAATATTTTTTGAAATAGTCATAATAATATGTTCTTTGAGCACTCCGATATTCATTCCAAAGTCTAACCCAGTGGAGACAGCTTATATTCTAACGTGGGCTCCAGATTACCTATTGTGAAGACCTCAGAATAAAGGGCCACCTCTGCTGAATTTTAGCTGGAGTGGAAGACTCAAATATTCACAGGATCAGGTGGGGCACGCCGGGGTGCAAGGTGGGCCTGGATTGTGGCAGAATGGGAATGGAATACACATCCTGACTGGAAGCAGCCAGGACGCAGCCCCAGGCCCGTGAAATTGAGGGTTGGGTAAGGTCAGATCTTCCAAGAGAAGCCAGACATCCACCTTTGACAGCAACTAATTTAGTGAACACAGAACAAAAACACTAGGTGCATGAAACAAAATGGATCTCTGGGTCAAACCCAGTCCCTGCCCCTTACTCCCCACGAGCTGTTAAAAAAAAAATGACTATTTGAAATTTTGGCGTGTTCACACGATGGAACATAATACAGCAATAAGAATGAATGAACTCTGGCTGTAAAAAATATGGGTGCATTTCACAAACATAAGGCAGACACAAACACACGTGTGCTGTGCATTCCATTTCTATAGAGCCCAACGGCAGACCAGATTAACAGGTGTTAGGAGTCAGGACTGTGGTTACTCTTGCAGCAGTAGGAAGTGAGTAGCTGGAAGAGGGCACAAGCAGGGCTTCTAGGGGGCTGGCTGGCTGCTAATTCTTCTTCTGGGTGGCCACGACACGGTGGTAATGGTGTTCTCTTGGTGAGGATTGTTGAGCTGTCCACTTAGGCTTTGTGCATTTTAAAAATTATATAAAACTTTGGAAGCACACATACACACAGACGGTTACCATTTGGAAATATTTCTCTGGATGAAGCAGGATTACATTTGGATGTGAAGGAAACCAAATACTGAAATAATGGGATTTTGGAGGCTGGCTTCCCTGCAGGAAGCGACCATTGGCTCTTTGATGAATAAATGCAAACAGGGCCATTGTCCTAGGTAAGCCCTGATTTGAAATTGAGGGGTTTAATAAAACAGCTTCCGCTTTTCTCGATGATTTCTTCGTGTAAGAATATCTGTGTTGAGAATCGTGTCTGTTTTGTTCACCGGGTTTACCCAAGTTCTCAGGTATTTGATGTCATAAAAAAAAATAACTTTCTATACATTTATCTATCAGGTTTTCATGGGGAAAGGGTTTCTTGGCTCAAGTTTAGAATGTGAGAATCTTCACGTTCTAAAATTCTTTCTCTGAGAAGCAGGCTCCCCACGGCAGGATAGGTTTGGGGGTGATTCACCGCGGAGATGGGCGGCCAGGGAGTGCCCGCTCTTGGGGGCGGAGGGAGCATGTGATTTTTCTTCTCGAAGGGCGTGTCTCCATTTACAAAGGGCCTTTTCATCTGTAGTCATCTGTTCAGCAAACACGTCCAAGCACCCACTCTGTGCCAGGTTACAGGGCGTAACGTTCATCCAATAATCACAGAGACGGAACTACCAACAGTGGCAAGTCACAGGAGCACTGGGCCGGGGACCCTCGTTGGTCTCCACCCTGCCTCCCAGACCACCCAAACCCGCCCCTTCTCACGGCCCTCCTCGAGCACCCTGGCATGGTCATCCCACCATCCCCACCTCCACAGTCACCACCTCGCTGGTCTCCCTGTCCCACTTGGACCCCTCAATCCATTCTCCATTGTGTTTTTATAAAATACAGATCAGAAGACCTCACCCCTTCCCTCCCCCTAGCTCAAGTTAGTCCCAGGCCACAGAGTGACATCCACGGCCCAGCAGCCCTACAAGGGCCCGAGTCACCTTTGCTCCCCTTTCTGCCTCTCTTCAGTCATGAAGTCCTGCCTCAGGGCCTTTGCTCTGGCCTTCCCCTCTGCCTGGACTCCTCTTCTCCCACATATTCAAACAGCTACCGTTTCTCAGGAGTCAGATGTTGCCACAAATGTCACCCACCCCCTCAAGAACCTGGCAACACAGGGACCTCTTTAGCTGGGTGATGGGTACTGCCTGAATTTTGTACCACGTGCCTATTCAAAGAAATTGTTAGTTTAAATGCAAGTGTCTCCTTGGAGAGGCCTTTCTGGAAAGCAACCTTTCCTGCTTACTTCCTGTTAAGGTGCTGTAATTTTCCCTTATGAAGTATATAATACAGCCTGTAATTGCCTTGGGGTTTTTTGTTTTGTTTTGTTCTGAATCTCTTTTTAGTTTATTGTCCATCTCCCCTTCATGAAGACATGGACTTTGCCTTGTCTTATCTACCACCTACTACAGTCCTGCACATAGTAGGTGCTCAATAAATATTTATTGACCCAGGGATGAAAAGAAGGAGGGGGGGTGGCAGGATGCCTGAGTTGATAATGGAGAGTTACCCCGCAAAGCTCGGGGTGGGAGGGTTGGGCTTCATTCCAAGCAGGGGGAGCAGTTGGCAGTTTGAGGGCTCTGAGAAGCCCAGGCTGACGGGACCAGGGACAAGAATGCCAGGGTGTGAGGCAGGCAAGATTACACCCATTTTACAGATGAGGAATCTGAGGCTCAGAAAGGGCAAGAGATCTACTCAAGTTGTCCTGTAGGCAAGGGTTTGAGTTTAGAATCCAGATCCTAACTCAAGGTTAAATAAAACCTCACAGTTACAGAGCACTTCTATGCACTAACTTAGGAAATGGGTACTGTTATTACATCCTTATTTCACTGATGAAGAAACTGAAGCACAGAAAGGTTGAGTGGCTTGCCCTAGGTCATACAGCTTGCAGGCAGCCAAGCCTCAGGCCTTTCCCTGGCTCCCAATGGTTCCCAGTTTCCACCTCCCAATTCCCCCACAGCCTCTGGTCTCACACAGAATTCCAGCCTGGATATGGAGGGGCTGTGAGTTTAAACACTGACCCTCTCTGGAGTTTGGGGCAAAGCCAGAAAATTCTCTGAAACCTGCCAGGACTTAGGCTCCCCTAACTCCAGACCAAAAGAGAGCAAAACTAGCCCTACTTGCAAGGCTGCTATGAGAAAAAAAGCGATAAAAAATAATTACAGGACTCGTAAGTGATAAAAAATAACTGTAGGGCTCCTGGCAAACAGCCTGGGCTATAGAGATACTGACTAACGACAGCAGGAATTTATGGCCCTGTGGGCCCAGTCTTTTAGAGGCTGGGGCGATAGGAGCCGGGGTCATGAGTGGGGTCATGGGCAGAAAACTCCCAGCGGCCCCTTCCTATCCTACCAGACTGGGCAGGGATTTTGGGGCTCTCAGATGGCCAAGCCCTTCCAGCCCAATGGGCCACCATTCATCATCCATCTGGTTGGGTCTTGTGTCTCTTGCCATTTCTAAAAACCTGTAAACTATTAGCAAGTGTGGTGATTTGGTTCATTCATTAATTCTCAGGGCCCCAGGGGAAGGCAGGGTGCAGATCTGGGTGGTGGGGTTCATAGAGGTAGATCGGGCACGGCGATTCATGCCCCTGTAGCCAGTGGACAGTTATTGAGGACCTACCCTGTGCCAGGGGTCTTGCTTCCCTGGTGGACCCCCCACCCTGGGGTAGGAGGACATAAGAGCTGGACCCTGGGTCCCCAACTCCAAGGACCGTGGTCTCCGCACCACAAAAAAAGAACGGGAGTGGCTTGTCCCTGTATGTGTTCACAGCTAATTCTTCAAGACATCAAAAACCCTCCTTAAAACCCCATGTATTGTTGGTTTTCTAAAAACAAACGCTACATATCACAACAGCTCAAATAACGCAGAGAAATTCAAAGTTCAAAACCCCGAAATTTTACCACCCAGAGAAAAACTACCCTTAGCTGAGGTAACGGAGCTTAGTAAGCGCTCAAGTGCTGAAGCCAAAATGTCCCGAGCTAGCTGTCAACTCTCCTCTGCCTCAGTTTCTCCAACCGGCCATACGGGCCGATGGCAGCACCTGGCACCCAGGGCTGCGAGGAGCACTAACTGAGCTAACTACTTACAGAACACTTAGGACAGCACCGCCACTGTTTCGCACATGCGCACTACACCTGCTTGCGGTTTTAGAACCTGATTTTGAAATATACCCAACAAGATATTCTAGGCACCTTTCCATGTCTATAAGCTCATTTATGTAAGATTTTGATTTAAGGGCCTAGCAGCTACCACAGGCAGAAGCCCCCTCTCCACGGTGGGTCCGCACTTCCGCCCTCTGGAGGCTGTTTATTTTCTGCCCATATCCGCCCCCAGAGCTCTCCGCGGATCCCTAAGGCAATCCAGGGCAGAGTTGTGGAAACGAGGGCTCACGGACAGCAAATCGCTTAACCGGGCTCACAAAGCTGCGACTTGAGCCTCTGACATCTGGACTCAGGAGGCACAGCTCAAGACTGAGAAACAAGCACCGAGAAATTCAAGATGGTTTGGAGTCAGGCGGACTTGACTTTGAATTCCCGTTCTGCCACTACTAGCTGTGTCACCTGGGGCCAGTGCTTTAACCTCCCTAAGCATCAGTTTTCTCATCTGTAAAATGGGACTGCTGATACCCATTGCACAGCGTTGCCACAGAGATTGCTCCCATCTGGCTAATAGCTGCTGTTTCTGGAACAGTCATGCGTGTGGGGCTCCATGTTAAGCGCTTTTCAGATGGTATTTCATTAAACTAATAAGCACAGAAAAAGAGCTAATATTGCAAACAGCGATGGAATGTGTATTTCATAAGGGCAGAGGCTTTGGTTGTTTTGCTCACTGTTTAACTTCAAGGTCTAAAACAGTGCCCAGTGCATAGTAGATGCTCAACAAAAATCGTTGAATGAATAAACGACTCTAATTTCACTTATATCAGTGACAAAAGGGCTCTGTTACTAGGTGTGTGACTTTGAGCAAGTCTCGATGTCTCTGAACTTCAGTTTTTTCCTGGGCCTAATGGGTACAATGACGCTGGCAACATTTATTGAGCACCAGCTGTGTGCTGGGCCCTATTCTAAGTGATTTATATCGCCCAATGGTAATGTCCCCTTTAAACCTTATAACACCCTTTGAGGTACTATTATTAGCCCATATTAAGGTTAAACTAGCCGAGGCACAGGGAGATTGTCCCCTGGATAACATCTCATGTGTTAAGAGGTGAAGCTGGAATTCGAATCCCCCAGGCCGCTGATACACTTGCAGAGTGCACCTGCTTCATCCTACTCTAGAGTGCCTTTCTAAGACAAACCTCCCCTTCCCCATCCACAGAAGCAGTAAATATACTGAGGTATATTTGTAGAGTGAAATACTAAACAGTCATGAAAAAAGAGTAAATTACCCATAACCATAACAACATGGGTGAATCTCACAATTATGTTAAAAGGAGCCAGGTGGGAAAGACACTAGAGTTGTCAGATAAAACACAAGATGTTCAGGTGAATTTGAATTTCAGATAAACAGTGAATTTTTTTTTAGCATAAATATTTCCCAGGTGAAATTCAAATTCAACTGGCATTCTGGATTTTTATGTGCTAAAGCTGGCAACCCTAAATATTATATATGTATGATTCCATTTATACAAAGTTCAAAAACAAGCAAAAGGAATAAATGATGATAGAAGTTAGGATAGCAGTTGCCGGGGGTGGGAGTGGGTGGAGAGGCTGCAAGAAAATTCATATATCTTGATCTGGATGTAGGGTTACCTGTGTATACACATTTGTAACAATTCACCAAGTGGTACACCTGATATTTGCCCATTTTACAAGATTTGTGAATTGTGACTCTTTAAAAAAATGTTTAAAAATTCTAAAGAGCGGGGTGCCTGGGTGGCACAGTGGTTAAGCGTCTGCCTTCGGCTCAGGGCGTGATCCCAGCATTATGGGATCGAGCCCCACATCAGTCCTCCGCTGTGAGCCTGCTTCTTCCTCTCCCACTCCCCCTGCTTGTGTTCCCTCTCTCGCTGGCTGTCTCTATCTCTGTCAAATAAATAAGTAAAATCTTTAAAAAAAATTAAAATAAATAAAAATAAAAATTCTAAAGAGCAATACAGTCTATTTATAAAATCTTAAAGTGAACAGTCTCTGACGGGGTATTCGAAAGGATAAAATGAGATAAAGGTTGTGGGTCTCTTAGCACATTTGAGGAGCTCATAGTAAGAACTCAATAAATGCAAGCCATTATTAAATGTAACCACAGCATTCATATTATTATTATTATTATCACACCCTTTTGTGATTTCCTCTATTGCAGATTGTGTGGAGCGCCCTCAAGTGTCTACATTTTGTCATAACACCTCAGTTACTGTAAAGAATACCCTTTATCCGACTTTGGAGTTTCAATGCTAAAGGGCAGTGCCTTTTGCTTTTCTTTTGCTCCAGGACACAGAAGAAAAGTACCGAAATCCACATCGGACTAATGGGTCCCAAGTCCAACTCTAGCCCTGCCCACAGTAGCCCCCTGAAGTTCGTGGGAAGGCAGGCACAAGGGACGCCCAGGTCTCTTGTGTTTCGCTGTCCCAGCACAATCACAAACATCTTGTGCCCAGGAACTCACATGATCATACTTGAAAGTAGCATCGGACAGGCTACAAATGCTTTCACATCGACAAGAATCTCAGCTAGCTCTCAGTGAGTGCTTCCTTGTGTGTCAAACACCAGGCGAAGAGATATATGTCCGTTTTTTTCCCTTTTAATCCTTAAAATGACCTGTGAGGTATATATTACTTGTAGCCTGCTTTTTTTCCCCCCAAGAGTATGCTTTGGGCATCCTTCCACGTCAATAAATATAGCTGGGGCGGTAAGTACTTGATTCAAAGGCTGAGAAACTTAAACAGTCAGCAGCCGCTGCCCAGGTGAAGATCGATAATAGTTAACATTTATTGAGTGCTTTATTACACACCGGGCCCTATGCTAATTGGTTAACTGGAACTATCTCTCATTTGATCCTTGAGGCAATCTCGAGGTGGCTTCTATTATTATTATTCAGATGAGGAATCTGAAGCTCAAAGAAGTAAAGGAGCCATTCAAGGTCAGACAGACCCCTGGTGTAAATGGCGAGCTGGGATTCAAACCCAGGTGGGACCAAATTGGGTCCTGGGCTCTCCATGGGCACATTTGAAGGACCATAGGAGGGATAGTGCAAGGGAAGGTCCCCAAGTGGAGCAGGGAGCCACTCACAAAATTCCAAAGGCAGGTAGAAGGGCAGTGTGGACCCAGGTCATGGGAGAGGCAATTTCTGAAAAGCCGTAGTTTACCATGGAGGGGATAGAAGACTTCCCGGAGGTGATGCTGACTTTATGGGCTGACTTTATGTCTCCAGCCAAGAAAGGGGGGCTTTTAATAACTCACCAGCTCCCTAGTGGTTTCACATCAGACTCACATGGCTTCAAATACTAATCGTGCCACCCTCCAGTTTAAAAACAAACAAAAACCAGCACTATTGAGGCATAATTGATGTACAATGAACAATTCCTATTTAAACTGCATAATTTGATGAGTTGTGACATATTTGCATACCCAGGAACCCATCGCCATAATCAAGATGATGAGCATCTCCATCACCCCAAAAGTTTCCTGGTGCCCCAGTGTAAGCCATCTCCTCATCACACCCCACTCCCATCCCCACGCCACCACTATAGATTCCTTTTCATGATAAATGGGACTTTAACATTTCTGGAATTTTATAGAAATGGAATACTACAAGATGTACCCTGTTTGTCTGGCATCTTCCATTGGGCATAATTATTTTGAGATTCACCCAGGTCGTTGCCCATATCAATAGTTTGTTCCTTTTTATGGCTCTTTTTATTTATTATATATGTATCAGTTCATTTATCACACTCCCTGGGGATGGACATTGTTTTCCCCAGTTTGGGATCATTATAAGTAAAGCTGCTGAGAACATTCTTGCGCACGTCTCCAAGTGGACAGACGCTCTCATTACCTGAGGGCCAGTGCCAAGGAGTGGTTTTGCTGAGTCATGTGAGTGTATGTTTAACTTTTTCAGAAGCCACTGCAAGCCATTCTCCAAAGTAGCTGTGCTATCTTGCGACCCCACCAGCAGAGTAGGAACAGTCCCAGTTGCTAGGGCGAGTCCTTTTAGTTTTAGCCGTTCTAGCTAGATGTGCTAGTGTCTCTTCACCTGTGGGCCCCACCGGTGGTCCCTCAGCCCTTCTGGAGCCCAGTTTTCTCCTGTGTAAAGTGGGGATAATCTAAGAGCTTTGAAAGGTCGTGAAGACAGAACGAGCTACTAAACAGGCAACATACAGTATGGGGACGAGCAGATCCTCGCTGTTTCTAAGAAATGGTTATTTTATTACACTTGACCCCCTGCCATCCTACAGTCTGGGACCTTCCCCCAGGACACACCCTCAAACCGGATGGTAAAAGCTGCCTCCTTCGTGTGGGGTCAGCACACCTAGCCCAGAGGCGTAACAAGAGCAACAGTGATTGTACAGGTCCGGGGCTCAGGGTTGTGAATGGTCCATCCTTACAAAGCCTTGAGGAGAGTGGTGGGGTTTTTTTTCTCGATTTTACACATGGGAAAACTGAGGCGTCGTAAGCAGTCATTGGCCACAGTCACACAGCAGTTAAGGGATTATGCTGGCATTTGCACCCAGGTCTGTCCGACTGCTTTGGGATCCAGGAGAATTGCAAATGGAGTAGCGGGCTCAGGGCTAGCAACGGGGCCCAGTCACAGAATACCTCCGGAGGCCCAGGGCGGTCTTCAGTCGGGTTCCCTGGAAACAGAGCCTGAGGAAGGGATGAAGTACCTGTGATTTATTAAGGGTGGAACCCAGAAGGGAGGGAGGAAAGCAGGATGGGAAGGAACCCAGCCGAGACTTGCTCTCAGGTAAAGTCTGGCAAGGGGGGGGCGGCCTTTTCTATCTCTTTCGGGTCGTTGGCTGTGACCCACCTGTGTGGGTGAGAAGGATGACCTCTTGGGTGAGGTGACTTCTGAGGTCACAGTGCTCAGGAGAAGGAGACACAATAAGACATCAGACACCAACCACTGAAGCTTCTGGGGGGCCAGAGGGTGTTGGCCCCATAAAGGAAGGACTCGGAGGTCCCCAGAGGCAGCCACACTTCTTGCCTGCCTCACGAAGCAAGATCTCGGACATTCGGGAACATTCACTTCCAGGCTTGTTTCGGAGAATCGTCCATCCTGCTGCAACCAGCATGTTGAACAAACCCAACTTGTGACATCATCTAAACACACCTTTATTTTTATCTCCCAGCGTCAGTTTTAAAATTTATTCAGTGAAGAGACATTTTCTCTGCCACTAGGTGAAAACTCATCCCTGTTACTTTTCTGCTCATTCTCCAGAAACAGACAATTCTGTAATCACTTTAGGTCACACACACAGTGTTGATTTAGGAATGAGAATGTCTGGTAAAGCTACTGATCACAACTCCAACTCCCAGCTTGATTTGGGTTTAAAGCTTCTGCCCTCTGCCAGCTGGTCCTGCTTCAGGCTGGCAGACTCTGCCATGGGGGAGGTCGTGTAGGAGCCTCCCCTCTTTCTCCTCCCCTTCCCCACAGGTGGGGTGAGGGGGCTGGGTAGAGATGGAGAGGGGAGAAGGGTCTCACTTGACCGCCCACCATCCTGGCTGGCTTTGAGCTCTCTGGGACATATTTTAAGCTGCCCCTTTCTGTCATGGGACGCTGTTGTGGGCTCATGGAGATGGCCAATGCCACAGGCCCTTCTCACCTTCTTGATAGATGCACCTCTCTTCCTAGGGGTCTCTAACAACTCCTTCCTCAGCCCTAGGATTTGACATCCAACTCTAGCTTTTTGCTGCTAGCACCCCTCTGCCCCTCCACAAGGTCCTGTGGGACACGACTGCACTGTCCCAAGTGACCAAGGGGTAACCTTGGACCCCTTGTAGGTGTTCTCTGCTCATGCTGGTCCATGGGAAACATGGTGGCAGCCTTTGCCTTGGAGCACATGGGAGCATGGCCTGATCTCGGCACACCCACACGCTCTAGCTCTGTCACCAGCACAGCTGGGCAGCTCATTTCTCCCAACCTCCAGGCATCCCTGACCACATTCAGCTCTTCAAATTGTCCCCCACCCCCACCCCAGCCAAGAGCCTCCACCATTCCATTCCACTCTTCCAAGAAGATGGCCACCAAAGGACTGTTGCCCCCTCTCCCCACCATAGGAGAACTATGGGTGAATATAGGGGTAATAATCCATATCGGGGTTTTAAGTGGTCATGGCCAAATTTTAGCACTGTGGGCTTTGGACTGTGCTCTTGAAAAGTTCCCGCTGGCTGTCACAGCAGAACTTTAGAGCAACATTGTACAAGTCCCATCTGCCTCCCCGAGCCTCCATTTTCTCCTATCTTCATGAAGGTGACAATACCTACCCAGTGGGGACATTGTGAGGGCTAAGTGACACATATAGAGTGTAGCCAGATCTGACTCTCTAGGATCCCACAATCACAGACCTGCAACTCCGTCTCTGTGTGACCACTGACAAGTGATTTTCCCCTCCTGATCTCAGTTTCTCACCTGTCCAATGGTGCCATAAGAGCCCCTCCCTGACAGCATCTCCACAAGGTTGGTGGGATGAGTATATATAAAGTGTGTAGGCCAGTGCCCAGCATTTGGTAAGGATTCAGTACTGCTGGATGTTACTGATACAGTGGAGGGTGGTCTGGGTGGGCTCTTCAGCTGATAGTGGTGCGGCAGGGCGTGCATAGTCTCCACCCCTCCTGGTCCCCTACTATTCCAGGCCCTGTTTTGGAAATGCTTCAGCCCAGCTGGGATGTAGGGCCCCAGGGAACAGAGAGGACAGCCTGTATCTCCAAACAGTCACGCTGACTCACATTTGAAAATCAATGTGTGACCAGAAAAACACAGCTAAGCTCTCACCTCTTATGGGAAATCTGCACAGCCAGCCCCACTCACATCTTTATCTCAAGCTCAGAGAGGTGGCCAACCCGATTCTGGGCCCTGACTCCAAAGCTTGTGAGCAAAAAGGCTGGCACAGAGAGTAACAGAAGTCTCTGGCTCCTTGAGGCACGCCAGGCCCATAGGTCACAAGCTTCGCATGATCCCCCGGTTGGGTTCAGGCATGTCTGGTGCTTGCCAAGCCCTTGACTTCTCCCAGCCCTAGTCTGGACACTTCTCAAGCCAAGTCAGGCTCTGGACGGCTGGTTGGGCAACCCATGACCTCAGACTGGGTCAGATCCATCAGATGAGCATCTGTTTAAGAGTATGGAACATTTTGTTCTTTAGAATCCCAAGGGCCAAAGAGTATGAACCCTCCCCATCCACAGCTTACCCCTCCCCCCACCAACTGCCACTTACTTTGGGCAAGTTCCTTTGCCTCTCTGAGTCTAGTTTTCCCATCTGTCAAATGCGAACCAGCGAGCACCTCCACCCGCCAGGGCTGTCATGAGATTCAGGTCATGAGAGTCAAAAAGATGGCATGCACATTGGCAAGCACTTGATGGCGGGGGGCGGGGGTTATGTCTGCAAACGGCCACTGGACGCCAAATGAAAACAGTGGGTCAGAGTATGGACTGTGGGGGCGGACTGCCTGGGTTCAAAACCAGGCTGCTTTACCACCTTCTGTGTGGCCAAGGTGACCTCTCCGACTCTCAGTTGTCTTCTCTGTAAAATGAGAACAATAATAATAGAATTATGAGGATGCCATTAGATGAGATGTACTGGGAATGGTGCCTGGCCCGTCATAATCACTTAATGAGTATTAACTATTTTTGATTAGTCACCAAGTTAGTAATGTTAGCAGTGGTGCTGAAATCACACCAGTAAGGCTGTTGACAGGATTAACAGGGAAGAGGACTCATAGTTATTGAGTACCTACTGTGTACCAGAAGTCGGATGTTCAAACATGGGTATGTGCACACACACACATGCTGTGAGGTAGGTAGTTCTGTTTTCACCTTTTAGAAACTTTATATTATAACACAAATCACAGATGTGGAAAATTATACTAATTGAATTTGTAGCTTAGTGATTATTTGCGGGGCAAACATCCTGGTAACCACCATCCAGGTCAAGAAATAAAACTTTGCCAGGGACCCCAGGATCCCCTCCATGTACCCCATCTCAATCATAGCCCCTCCCCCAAAAGTAATTCCTAGCCTGACTTTTATAGTAATGATTTCCTTGCTTAATCATTTGAATGTGCATCCCTAGGCATTATAGTTCCATTTTGCCCATTAAAAAAAAAAACCTTAATATGTGTTTTAAGCCATAGATTCCCCTCCGGATCTCTTTCTTTTCCTTGTAGTTTATCTGTTATGCTGTTTGACCCATAGAGTTTCTCAAAGTCTGGATTTTGTCTACAGCATCCCCACAGTCCAATTCAACATGCCCTTGCCCTCTGCATTTCCTGCATATTAGCAGCCGAGTCAGCCAGTTTCCATCCCTCTGGCATGATTATAGGTGGTTCTGTGTTCTTTTATCAAGAAGCATGTACATGGGGCACCTGGGTGGGTCAGTTGGTTAAGCGTCTGCCTTCGACTCAGTTCATGATCTTGGGGTACTGGGATCGAGCCCACATCCAGCTCTCTGCTCAGTGGGGAGCCTGCTTCTCCCTCTCCTTCTGCCTGCTGCTCCCCCTGCTTGTGCTCTCTCTCTCTGTTAAGTAAATAAACAAAATCTTAAAAAAAAAAAAAAAGCAGCAGCAGCAGCACATACACAGCTAGAGTTTGCTCGTCTTTGATATTAGCCACTATTGTGTACAATGGCTACATACGCTCATTCATGGTAGGTTGCAAATGGCATTGTTGTATCATTTTGTTTTCCTGTATCAATGGTAATAATTTTGTAAGAAGATGTTTTTCTTAATCTATTACTTGGTCACCCAGTGATAGAGTTCATATAGGAAAAGTGGGACAAATACTCGATTCTTCTGTCTTAGTTACATAGTTTTTAAGAATATAATTTGTTTCTATGCCATCCTCCGAAAGTGATCAGTTAGTGTTTTTGTTGAATCTCACTATGAACTTATTGAAAGGTATTTGATGCATTTCAATCAATTGAAATTATAATCTTTGTTGCAGCTGAAATTGTATCATCCTTAGGTTGGTTTCTAAGTCCATATGATAGCCTAGATGGCTTCCTCGTTATCTGGTATGACATTATATTCTAGGCTCATCTTGTATATTTCCTGCCATCCCTCTAGAAGCAGCAATTTCTCCAAGAGGTCCCTCTATTTTCTTCAATAGAAAAGGGCATTTCAAGACTATAAACTGAGTGTTATGTATGCTTACAGCTACTAGGTTGGTCATTGTTTCTAGGTCTTTTTAGTGAATAGAATTAGGTATTTTATATAAATATAGACATAGATTTTATTATATATTTATTAATACAGATTATAGAGTGCATATATGTATACCTCGTATATTCCTTTGGCTTTCAAGAGCACAGGAGATGAAAAATGTGAAAGGTTCTACAATAACTGATTTGCCACTTTATACGTGAAACAGTCTCAGAATAACAACGGTAAAATTGCCGCTACCAACGAGAATACTGAAAAATGGACACAAAAATGTTTGCATCCACTCGCCCCTTCCCCACCACTTTGGGGGACTGTGTAATAGCTACACTGTTCGAGCATATAGGCACTATAAAGTTCATTTTTCTTTTAACTTTCATTTAGTGTTCCTTCTCCACGGAAATATATACTGAGTGGTTACTACCAGTCCTCATGGTAGTGTCTCTCCAGGCATGTTGTTGGACTGGAGTTCATTCTCGGTAGACAACTCAGGAAGGGCTCATGGAAAAAATAGTGTTTGCAAGGTAATAATGGGTCTTTACAGAAGGTCAGTTTTGCTGGATATAAATTCTTGGTTCATACTTTCTCTGAGTATCTTACCTATATTATTCCATTTCCTTCTGCCTTAAAGTATTGCTGTTGAAGAGTCTGATGAGAATCTCATTTTATTTCTTTTTTGCCTACATGCCCAGGGTGCTTAAAGAATTTTTTCTTTCTCTTTAAAAACCAGTAATTTTACAAAAGTGTGCCTTGGTGTCGGTTGTTCTGGGTCAATGATATATTCCTTGCTTTGTTTTAGTTTTTTGTTGTTTGTCATATTTTTCTCTTCAGTTAATCCTCTTATTCCTAAGTTAGATTTTAATTTCTGAACTTCAATATTTGTCCCTTTCTCTCAAATTCTTTTATGTCCTCATTTAACTTTGATTTAAAAAAATTGCCCCCTTTCACTTTCTATTGATATGAGCTATCTGTTGATTTTATTTTTTCATTTGCTCTTATATTTCATTTAGTTCACTTTTCATTTTAAAGATAATTTTTCCTTTATCTCTGGTTCTTTCATGAGCTGGGACCTGTTTCTGGATTTCTATAGTTCTGATTCGTGTTGTTCTTTTTTGTCTTACATCATTTTGTTCATGTTTTTATCGTGCTTTACTCCCTCTCTCTTTTTTAAAAATGCCTTTCTGGGTGGCTGTCATCATCTGTAGGGTTATTATTCTGCTGCTTTTCTCTCCTGGTCTCTCTCTCTCCTCTTCTTCTCTTCCTCCTTCTTCTTTAAGCCATCTTGCTTTCCCAGGGTTTGACTTCGATACTTTTCCATTGCTCATTTTTATGTGAAATTGGTTTTCCTGAACATTTACGAGGAGGCTTGGTTAAGCCAACTTTTGTATTTTCACAGAGCTCCCCCTTCTGTTGTTCCTGCATATTGTTAACAAAAATCTGGCTTTACCCTAAGGTTTCTGGCTCTGTTCTCTTCCTCCACTTTCATCTAACCCATTTCTTTCCTTGATTTCTGCTTTCCCTATCCTGCTCCATTGTAATCTCCTTTCCAGGAGTTTCTCGGCCTGGCGCCTGTCCTGGAAGGAAGGCTTGGTGGTCATTTCTGAAATTCATGGGCATTGAACTCCTAAGCCTTGTGGCAGAGCCCTTGCACTCCCCCAGTTGGAGCTGGCAAAACCCTTCCCAGTTTTAGCTGCTGTTTTCAGATTGCCTAGACATGCTTTCCCATGAACAGATGTTGCAATCTGGGGACTCCAGTTCTTAGGTCTGTTTGACACCTTGGTGCTTCTCTTTTATATCTCCTCCTTCACAGAGGCCCTAGTGGCCCTCAGGTCTCAGTATCTGTTGCTGAATTGTCCTCACTCATTTGTTCATGGAGTTCCTGAAAATACCTTGTCACCTAGCTCTGTTGTAAATGTGGGTATGGAATTTTGTTTCTGTTTTTATGTCGGGACTTGGGAGGATTTAAATCTGGGCTGGCTATACTGCCATCATCTTGCCAGAACTCGCCAGCTGCTATCATTTTACAGATAAGGAAACTGAGCCCCAGGGTGGTTTGCTCAAAATCACACAGCTAATGACAGGGGATAAACATATGTGAGAGCACCAGCTGTCCTGCATGGTACAGAGAAGATGCTTCATACAGACTACTTTCTCCCTGTCTCCCCTACTTCTTCCTCTCTGCCTCCACCAGCCAGCGTCCCTTCAGGATTCTGTTATAGACAATTAAATGAGATTATTCAGGCAAAGAGTTCATGGCACTGCCAAAAAAAAAAAAAAGATGTTCAATCAGTGGTAGCTGTTAGTAGAGAATTTATGGTTGAAGAAACCAAGGTAAGTCATTGTTCCAAGGTTGTACAGCTAACTCATGTCTGTCTGACCAGGAGTGAACTTTCTTTCTTCTATACCAGTGGTTCTCAACTGGGGCAATTGTGTTCCCTAGTACAAATTTGGTAATATCTGAAGGCATTTTTGCTTTTCACCTCTGTGACTATGGGGTGCCACTGTCATCTAGTGGGTAGAGGCCAGGAATGCCATCAGACATCCTACAGTGTATAGGCTGGCATAAACCTCCACACCTCAAAAAAGACTTGCACAGCCCCAAAGGTCAATAGTGTTGTCGATGAGAAACTATGACCCATATCATGGTGCTATCCTAAATAGGCCTTACCTTAGAATAAATACTAAAACTGGTTCTAGCAGATTGTCTGAGGTCAGAATCACATGCTTTGAAAACAGTGATAGAGGGGCGCCTGGGTGGCTCAGTCAGTTGGGCATCTGCCTTCAGCTCAGGTCATGATTTCAGGGTCCTGGGATTGAGCCCCACATCGGACTCCTTGCTCAGTGGGAAGTCTGCTTCTCCCTCTCTCTCTGTCCCTCCCCACCACTCATGCTCTGTCTCTCTCCCTCTCTGTCTCAAATAGATAAATAAAATCTAAAAAAAAAAGAAAAGAAAAGAAAAGAAAAGAAAAGAAAAGAAAAGAAAAGAAAAGAAAAGAAAACAGTGATAGGTCAGGCATTTCTGGCCTCCTCTAGAACATACCCAATGGCCTGATTTCTTTCTTCAGAGACTGGATGAAGCTAGGAGAGCACGATGTTTGGAGCCCTCCAAACCAAGATTCAGGGCAAGCTGCCCTCCCTCCAGGGACCTTTCTGCTCTCAAGTGGGGCAGTCATCATGAGTTAACAGACATGTCACGATCCAATGTACCAGAACTCTGCACATGCCCTTATACTGAATCCTTCTAAGGACCCCCTAGACAATGGGACACCTACCCCCATTTTACCCCCAAGGAAATGAATCTTTTGAGGGACAGTTCAGAGTGTGTTACTTCTGAGTATCTGGTGCAGAAAAGTAAAAGAAGTTCAAATCCCAGCTCAATCTTGGAGTCATCATGTGACCATGGGCAATTTCTTTTCCTTCTCTGAGCCTGCTTCCCAACCTGTAAGAACAAAGAGGCAAAGTAACCTCTAAGGCAAAGTAAAATTTGGGGCTGTGTTGGCATACAGACTTGGGGTCAAACCCAGCTCTTTCATTGACTATCTTGAGCCCTGGAAAGTGATTTTCCCTTTCTGTGTTTCAGTTTCCCCATCTGTACATGGGCCAATCCTAGCTTCCTGTTCACAGGGTTGTAGTAAGGTATAACTGAAATCATATGAACAATTTAGCATAGTACCTGGTGTATATAATCCCTCAAAACCTGAAAACTTTCTTTGTTGATTATCTGACACTCTTCTAATCCTAAAATAACTTGGTGCCATGATGTGTAAAACCAGTTGGAAACAAAAATAATGGCCCTCAATTGAGGGATGGGGCAGGGACTTCTAGGGCCTCTCTCAATCTCCTCCCAACCCTCCTTGGTCCTTGGGACTAGATTCTAGACCCATGTTCTTCTTCTCCTGCTGGCAGTATCTGGGATTGCAACCTGGATGGTACCACCAATGGGTCCTGTGTCTGGGTGGAGGAGAGTTTATTCCAATGCCTAGGACACCATGGTTTGGATAAGACCATCCCTTGCCCTTTGTGGTGAGAGCTGCCATCTGTAAAAACACTTACTGTTTGCCTGGCAAGGAGCAAGGTTTTTCCCCTCATGAGCTTATTTAACCAGCTTTTTTTGCCCATGAAGAGCTAGAAGGCTTTGGAAATTTGAGTGACTTGGCTATGGTCACATAGTTGGACATAGGGTTGCCAGATTATAGTAGGCCGAATAATGGCACCCCAAAGATATCCTTGTCCTAATCTTCGGAGCCCGTTATTATCTTATGGCATATGATAAAAGGAGCTTTGAAAATGTGATTAAGTTAAGGATCTTGAGATGGGAGATAATCCTAGATTATCTGGGCAGGCCCAACGTAATCACAAGAGTCCTTATAAGAGGGAGGCAGGACACATTGCATCTGTAGTTAACGATAATGTATTGTACACTTAAAAAAAACTGTTAAGAGGGTAGATCTCATGTTAACTGCTCTTGCCATAAGAAAAATTTTAAAAAATTTAAAAGAGGGACCCGGGATGATCAGAGTCAGTAGTAGATATGCCAACAAAAGTAAGAGGCTGAAGTGATTTGAGGAATGAGCTATGAGCTGTGGCATGCAAATGACCTCTAGAAGCTAAAAAGGTAAAGAAATGGATCCCCCCCCCAAAGTCCCCGGAGAGAATGCATCCCTGTCAACACCTTGATTTTAGACTTCTGACCTGCAGAACTGTAAGAGAATAAATTTGTGTTGTTTCAAGTCACCACATTTGTAGTAATTTGTTACAGCAGCTATAGGAAACTAATACATAGATTTTGGGGGAAAAACCCGAAACAAACACAATGCAGGGTGTTCAGTTAAATCTGAATTTCTGAGAGATAATACATTTTTTAGTATAAGTATATCCCAAATGTTGCATGAGACATACTTACACTTAAAAAGGAATTGTTTACCTGAAATTCAAATTTAACTGAGTGCTCTGTATTTTATCCTAGAAGTGGTGGTGCCAGAGCAGGAGTCAAAATTTATGACTCTCAGCTTCCCTACTTTCCCCAGCAATCTGGGATCTGGCAAAAATCGCCATGTTCCTGTGCCCTTCATGGGTCAGTTCCCATCTCCCAGAGTGCCTCTTGCCTCTGGGGTCTGGAGAGGAAGGGATTGTTTAAGGTCATCTCTTGGATACACCTTTGGGCTCTCAGTCTTTCCAGGCCACAGAATTTATTCGATGGGGATTTCAAAGCAAGAATCATGCGACATATGGGGAAACTGAGGCCTGCGGTCACTCAGCTACAGACAGACAGATGTCCGCGGGATTGGCATCTCCCCCTTTGCAGCACCAGTCCTGACAGCAGCTGCAGCGTGGAGAATCCTGGAATGCTAATCCCGAGGTCAGTTTGGAAGCCCTTTATACTTCATTGATTGTCAATTTCCCTCCCACGAAATAGGGGGATTCCATAAATACGAGGATTTAATAAGACAGTGGATGTAAAACACCAGGTATATGCTGGTGTGTTCGCGGAAACAGCAGCTTCTTTCCTTCTTTCGCTGGGCCTCCTTTTCCCCATCTGTACCACCCAAGGCAGCTCACGCTCCCTGACCCTCCCACCTAGCCTCTCTGCAGGCCTGACTCCTCCAGCGCACAGACTTGGCCGCTAGGTGGAGACAGAGGGCCGGCATTGCGGCGAGATATTGCACATGCGCAATCACGGGCGGCGCCTCGCCTTCCCACGCCCCGCGGACGTCACTTCCGGCGCGAGGGGCCGAGCCGGCCGGGCAGGGAGTGCGGGTCGGTTCAGTGCGCGCTGCCGGACAAGGCTTCCGCCGCCGATAGACCCGCGCTCCGGCCCGTAGGCCGGCCGGTGAGTGCCCGCGAGTCTTTCCGTGTGTCATGGGGGTCGGGGAGAGGGGCCCCTGAGAGGGAGAGGTAACCGGAAGTTAAGGGACTGAAGGAGAGAGACCCCAGGAAATGGGGACACCTGGGGAAGGGGTGACAGCCGGAAGTGGGGGGCCTCAGAAGGTTGTCGACGGGACATGGTGTCTCTGGGGCTCCAGGAGCGGTGGCTTCCTGGCCTCTTCTTGGTGGGGTGGGGAGGAAGGCGATGCTCACAACATGATGGGCTCCAGGTGAGGAAGATTCCAGGCTTCACCGTAACAAATGGTGTTTGTACCCATCCATACGCCCACCCATCATTTCATTCTCGAGACTGAGTCGTGCCTGAGCTTGACACTACTGAGGCCCTGGAGATTAAACAGGAAGCTCCAGGTGGAGGGTAGAGCCCAGTGTGGGGCTAGACACGTCTTCGCAGTGCCTCACTAGGTGTGTATCCTCCTGCACATCACTTAACCTCCTATCGTCATGTGCCAGGCTAGGCCTATAGCCTGTGGACACTACGGTCTATCTCCCAGGTAAGCACTGGATTGGGATTACAGGCATCTGTTGGTGACTCCCATGGAAACAGCCCAGGGTGGGTCCTGTGAACCGTGATTGTTGGTTCATTCCTCACTTAGCATTCCTCTGCCAAGCTAATTCAACTCATTCAGCAAATATTTATGGAGTGCAGACTATGTGTCTGACACTTTGTTAGGTGATGGGTTTAAGGTGACGAACAAGACAGATGTGGATGTTGCCCGCAAATTGCCTACAGACAATTACAACAGAGGGAGAGTGCCAAAGAGCTCCTGGTGGGGAGGCTCCTAACCCTGGCCTGGAGGTTGGAGAAGGCTTCCTGCTTCAGGCACCATCATCTCTTACCTGGGTTACTGTGGTAGCCTCTGTATGGTCTCTTCTGTCCTTACCCCTTACAATCCATTTGCGAGACAGTTGAGCAACCCTTTAAAATAGAAATCAGATGGGTCCCATCAAACTCAGTAATAAGTCAGAGTTCTTACTGGCCCTCAAAGCCCTGTACCAGTGGGGCCCCCGGTACCTCTATAAATTCATCTGCTAATATTCTCCACCTTGTTCTTTTGGCTCTAGCCATACTGGCCTCCTCGCTGTTCTTTGAAAAAGCCAGGTGTGTTTCTGCCTCTGGCTTTGCCCTTGTTCTCTCAGATGTTTGCATAGCTTGCTCTTTTATCTCCTTCATCTTGCCTGAAATGTCATTTGCGTGAACAAATCATCCCTGACCATCCTATTTAAAATTGCAATCCCTATTCCCAGGTACATCCAACCCTCTTGCCTGCTTTATTTCTCCCCATAGCACTTTCATCTGGTTGGTTATACAGTTTATCTTGCTTATAGTCTGCCTCTCCCCCTAGAATCTAAGTTCAACAAAGGCACACTTCTGTTGTTGTTCACTGATGTATCTTCAGTGCTGGGAAGGGGGCCTGGTACCTAGTAAGTACTCAATATTTGTTGAATGCTTGAAGTGGCATCTAATTGGGACTTAAGGATGAATCAGTGTTGGTCAGGTGAAGAACTGGAGGAAGAACAAGCTAGCCAGAGGAAACAGGATGTGAACAAGACAAGAAAACATAGCTTTGGGAGGAAATGAAAGCAGCTGGGTGGGGCTGGAGGTTAGAATGCAAAAAATGGAGTGGGCAGAACTAAGATTTACGGGGACTGACCTGGGCACCAGCTATGTGCAGACACCCCTGAGATGGTCCCCGTTCTCCTTGAGCTCGGAGTCAGGGACCAGTGGTAGTCTGTGGACAAGAGCTTGGGCTTTGGAACCGGACAGCTTCTGCTACCTTATTCCTGGGATACCTAAAGCAACTGTTTGTTTTGTGTTTTAGTCAATAAATGTGTTCAGATCTTCCAGAAGCAGACACCAGGGTGAGGATAAGATGAGGCATGCAAGAAATTGGAGGGAGCACCTGTGAAGCATAAAAGGGAGGGGAGGTGCAGCAGTCAGGGAGAGC
Source organism: Ailuropoda melanoleuca (assembly GCF_002007445.2). NCBI lineage: Eukaryota > Metazoa > Chordata > Mammalia > Carnivora > Ursidae > Ailuropoda > Ailuropoda melanoleuca. Next base: position 60,793,427 of record NC_048230.1, on the reverse strand, counting down.
CTTCAGACAACGACAGGAGTCCAGCCCCCCAGGAAGGAGGTTTGGGTAGGGAGTCATGGGCTGCAGGGCAGTTCCACGAAGGTTGAAGCTGAACCTCCAGGCAAAGTTGCTTGTTAGACTAGGAGGCCCACATTTCACTCAGTCGTTGGGGACAGTTTGTGGGAAGTGTGGCATCCACTGATGGAAGATCCAGAGGGACCCCACCTGGGGCCGTCCGTCAGTTATGCTCCATCCCCGAGGGAGAGCCAGTCGGCCCAGTTTCTCAGCCATCATGATACGTCACATGTGTATATGGTGAAAAAGTCAATCAGTACAATAAAAAAGTCTCTCTTCCTCCTTAAATGTCCAGTTGTCCAGTACTCTTCCCTAGAGGAAACCACTGGTAACATTTTTTTTGTATTTCTTTACAGAAATTTTAGGTGCAGTCAGTATATAGGTATATATTTTAAAAAATATAAATGAGATTATTTTATGCACGCTGTTCTGCAACTTGCTTTCTTTTCCTTAGTGTGTCAGTTCATAAAAACCTGCCTAATTCCTTTTCGTGAGTGAATAGTATCCCATTCTTAGGATGATATTATTTAACCAGTCTCCATCTGGTATGCAGTTAAAGTATTTCCTGTCTTTTCCCCTTATAATCAGTACTTGAAGTAATCATCCTTGTGTATATTTTGCACACACATACAAGTAAATGTCCTCGAAACAGGATGCTGAGCCAAAGGGTGTGTGGTTTTAAATTTTGATAAGTATCGACAGACTGCCCCCTAAGAGGCTAGGCCAGTTTACTCTCTGACCCACAGCAAGTATCTCGGTACCCATTTTGTGTTTTTGCCAATCTGACATTCAGAGTTGTTTTAGTTCACATTTCTAGAATTATGAGTAGGTCGAGCAACCATTTGTACATCTGTAAGCAAGGCCATGGCGTTGGGTGAGGAGTGTGTGTGTCCTGCAGCGGCTGCCTGGGGGCCTCGGTGGGGACCCTCCCTCCACTCAGTCTGGGGTGGGACCTGGGCACAGGGTTCCGAGCCACTTAATTCCAGCCGAGAACCCCCACTCTGACAGAAGTGCCCGCCCCCCCGCCACAGTGCTGCCCTGAGATGAGTGGCGCCGGGCTCTGTTCACTCGGCTCGGGGTTTGTGTTTTGGCAGGGACCCTGGTAGCTAATGTCAGAAGAAAGTGACTCTCTGCGGACCAGCCCCTCTGTGGCCTCACTCTCGGAAAATGAGCTGCCGCCACCGGCCGAACCTCCCGGCTACGTGTGCTCGCTGACGGAAGACCTGGTCACCAAAGCCAGGGAGGAGCTGCAGGAGAAGCCGGAATGGAGACTTCGAGACGTGCAGGCCCTCCGTGACATGGTGCGGAAGGAGTGCCCGAACCTGAGCACCTCCCTGGACGATGCCTTCCTGCTGCGCTTCCTCCGAGCCCGCAAGTTCGATTACGACCGGGCCCTGCAGCTCCTGGTCAACTACCACAGCTGCAGGAGAAGCTGGCCCGAGGTCTTCAACAACCTGAAGCCCTCGGCCTTGAAGGATGTCCTCGCCTCTGGATTCCTCACCGTGCTGCCCCACACCGACCCCCGGGGCTGCCATATCCTCTGCATGCGCCCAGGTATTGCCCGGGAAGGGTCAGCAGGTGCCTGCGTGCCCTGCACCCGCTCTCCCTCGACTTTTCCTCTTCACCTTCTCCTGGTTTAGTCAAAGCTCTTTTGATGACAAATGACAAAAAGCTACTCAACCCGGCTAAGGAAAAAAGGGAGGAGCTAGTCTAACGAAACAGGAGCATGCTGCAGAACCAGCGAGCTGAAAGTGTAGCCGCTTTCCCGGGGCCCCGGGCCCCAGAACCAGGACCCTGTCCATTCCCCCATCATTAGGAACTGAGCCAGCCATTCTCCGTGCCTCTGTCAATCTGTGTATCTCTCTGGGCCACACGTTTCTTCTGTGCCGTGCCTGTCTTCTTCGCTCTTCTTCCTGTAGACTGGCTTTTGCTGCCTCTGTGCCCCTGGCGAGGTCTCCTACCCCTTAGCGCCCAGGCTTCCTGGACCACCCAGCCAAGTTCCTCATTCCGAATTCCTGATTTCTAGTGTTGAGAATCTGGTGGGCTGAGAAAGCTGCTCTGGGCATAGGGTACAAGCAGGCCTGCCCCATCCCTCCTTTGTGAGTAGGTGAGGCAGGCATCAGTGGGGGCTGCGCAGACGACTGGAAAGGTGGCTGTCCGCCATGTGCCTCTTCCTCCTCTCCCTCCTTTCCTCTACTTTGTTAAGCCATTGATTCACTTTACATTCCCTTTTCGACCTCAGCACTTACTGATGGTAATCAGGACATCTTACATTTCCCGGGCAGTGGTTTTAATTACGGGCACTGTTGTCCACTGGTCCCCACCCCCCACAGCCTTAACATTCTCTGTCACACCACAGCAGAGACAAAATTTGAAAGTAAGATTGCAGTGTTCTACCAGCCAAGCTGGGAGCAGGAGAACATGCCTGCCGGCAGCCCTCTTCTGCTCACTCATACCCAGTCCTCTTGAAGGGACACCTCACGGGGGGTGGAGACCTCCCTGCACTTTCCTCTGCCTTTAAGGCCACATCACCATTGCTTTGGTCATTTACCACCAAATCCTTTTTGGAGACTAAACCATCCTCTTGAGCCTTTACTGTGTACCAGGCACAGTGTTAACTGCTTTACCTGCTGTTTCAGGCCCTTTCCAAAATTAGGGTTGTTTATTTTAGAATAAGCAATGCAGTGGAGATTTTAGGGCATGAGGAGACCTAGGGCCCAGTCAGTGGGGTTTTTCTGCTACTCCTCTGTACTCAACTCCTAAGGATGTTACAAAACAGATTAGCACACTGGTGTCACCTCTTTGCTTGTGTGGTTTCAACCCTTTGCTTGCGCAATTTCAACCCTTTGCTTGTGAGATGAATTTCTTCCCTGTGTGTCTGGAGCAGAGCTAGACCCCTCCCCACCGATGCAACTCTTCAGGGCGAGGCCTACTGAGAAGGTTTTGTTCTCAAATGGGTATTAGCTTTGCCTCTTTGGGGACATATGTTATTGAAAAGGATGACATCCGGTTACGTAGACGCAGGTTTATTTGGCAGCAACGTTCAACAGCAAGCTGGCACAGCTTCTGGACAAAGATTTTGTTCATAGGAATTTTGCACATGTTACATATCCCCTTGGTGGTAGCAGTCACGTGGAGTTTTATCATCCTAAGAAAAGGACACCCAGGTGTTGGTATTCTTGAGAATAGCAGCAGTCAAAAGTTGTCATTTCCATCTTCCTCCCAGAGAAAGGAGGTACTCCTTAAATATACGGGGACTACTAAGGGAGCAACCAGCCCGGAAAGGGGATGAGGTGCAAAGCACAGCACTGGAAAGTTGTCTCCATCTCTGCCTTCCTCGGCACATGCTTCATTCTCACGCCAGCTCTTGCCTCCTGGGGCCCCAGAGTCTCAGGCTCCCAGCCTCACCACTACAAGAGGGAAGAGGGATCTTTTCTTTCCAAAGAGCTACAGTCGCAGAATTGAGTCCCCTTGGCTCTGTGTGATCTGGCACTCTGGCCCAGGAGGATGTAAGACCCACACTGACCACGCCCACCTCTGCAGCCAAGAGGCAGGTCAGTGGTACCCAAACCGCAAGGCTAGCATGGGAAGAGGTGGCTCAGGGCAGTGGTATGAAAATCTGGGCACACATCTGTCGGCAGACGGCACAGATGTCCATCGGGGTCAGTATTACTATCCCATTCTACTTCTGAAGAGATGCGGGCTCAGAGTGAGGAGGTAACTCACAGCGAGGAGGAATCAGACCCCCCGGTGTGTCTGACTTCAGAGCTCAGGCTTTTAACTTCAGCACTCAGTTGCATGTCCATTTCAGAATGTGCTGCTGCCTTTGGAATTAACATCAGCTGCTGCTCAGGTGTCCCATTTACTAACCTAGAGTCATGCCAGTAGAATATCTTTCTTTCCATTTTTAAGCAAAAGTTCTAGTAAGGAGATAAATCTTAGCCTGTGATGACTTGTTTGTATCCGTCTCTGTAACATTCTGTCCATTTCTTATGACCTCAGACAGATGGATACCGAGCAACTATCCAATTACTGAAAACATCCGAGCCATATACTTGACATTAGAAAAACTTATTCAGTCTGAAGAAACCCAGGTGAATGGAATTGTAATTCTTGCAGACTACAAAGGCGTGAGCTTATCAAAAGCATCTCACTTTGGCCCTTTTATAGCCAAAAAGGTGATTGGCATCCTTCAGGTATGGCCCCTTTTTGTCGTGTGCCTGTTCCGTGGCAGTTTGGGCTTTCCCCAGGGAGCTTTGTCTGTTCACCGACATGATACACAAACCCCACTTTTCCTACAATCCAAAAGATGCAAAAGCGTTATGGGAAGAAATGTAAATGTCCTATTTACCACTCATTCTTGTCGGGTTCTCCAGTAGTTTCTGAGGCCCGTTCAGTCTGGGCAAGATCAGCTTTAGGGCAAGAGCCCAAACAACCAGAGAAATGCTTTCTGCATGTTTTTTCTTTTCCTTTTTTCTTTTCTTTCCCCCTCCAGGAGACAGAGGAGCAGCTCTAACAAATGAAACTTTGTGTTTCCGTGTGACGTGCTAGAGCCTGTCCTGCCCTTTGGGACCTGGGGACGGGGAGCCTGTTGGGACTGTTTTGGACAGATGCTTTCACATCTTGTGTGTTATGTGTTTTATTTTTTATTATTTTTTATTTTTAGAGAGAGTGCGCCTGTGCACATGTGCACGGGGTTGGGGCAGAGGGAGAGAGACAATCTCAGGCAGACTCCACCCCCAGTTCGGAGCCCCACGCAGGGCTCAATCTCACCACCCAGGGATCCTGACCTGAGCCGAAATCAAGAGTCAGATGCTCAACCAACTGCACCACCCAGGCGCCCTGTGTTCTGTGTTTTAGAACACAAGTGTGGGGTAACTCTCTCGGGTCCCCTCCCTCTTAGGAGCTTTGTACTATCACTTTGCTATTGCTCAATAAACCTTGCTTTGCTGCCCACCAAAAAAAAAAAAAAAAAAAAACACAAAAAACCCACAAGTGCAGGGAACCAGAAAGTTCCTTCCATATGTGCACAATGTTCAACGGTTTACAAAGTGCTTTTACAGTCATTATAACTCGTTCAGTCCTACAGGGACTCCTCTGAGATAGACAAGGCAAAAATTACTTTTTCTTTTTAGTACATGTGCTGCTGAAGTGAGCACGAATTACTTCTCCTTTTTGATGGATGGGGACACAGCCCTCGCAGGGGTAGCCTGGCCTGAGTCTTACGGCTCTGACAGTTTTACCTCTTCATTCCCTCTGACCAGCCTGTGGGCGCTGTCTCTCATGAGCTGTGGGCAGAGATACAGAGTTTCCCCTGTGGATCCCACAGTGCGTGTGAGCCCCTACTGGGCACCAGGCTGATTTTTTAAACATCAGCGTCACATTTGGTCATTATCAGAAATGTGGAGCCAGTACTCTGGCTTCTCTTAGCTTCTACTCTTCNATCACATTTGGTCATTATCAGAAATATGGAGCCAGTACTCTGGCTTCTCTTAGCTTCTACTCTTCTTTCGATGCCCCTGCTAAACACTGTGTAGATTCAAGTATCAGGATAAGGTGTTTGGATCAGTGTTTTCTAGTCTTCCAAGGTGATGTGGGGGGAGAAATTTCCAGGGTTACTAAGTTCGGGGAATGTGGTATAGCGTGTCTCTTTCTTGGGAATGTGACTGCAAACATTTGCACACGAGAGTCCTGCAGCTAAGGAAACCCGTGTGACTACACAGTGTGCTATTCTCAAACTTATTTACCTACCATGGAACCTTTTTTGCATCACACCTCGTACCTGTCCTGAGAAATACCGTTTGGCAACACCGACCCCGAGGGTCTGATGTTTGCTAGATCCATCCACTCAGGCTCTGTTCTTGGTTTTGTTTTGTTACAAGAGAAGCAGCTCTCCAATTGTTGGCCTAAGTCTAGGCCCCAAGAAAGCTCTTTCTCTGAGGCTCGTCTTCCTGGGCAGCCCCCACTTGGGCTGTCTTTGAGGAGGCCATGAGAATCAGACCAAACCGATTTGGGGGCCTAAAGAAGATTTAGAGGAAGGCAGGCTGTGGACAGATGTTCTAACATCTCCTTCCCTTCCCCCACAGGATGGCTTCCCCATTCGGATAAAAGCAGTCCATGTAGTGAATGAACCTCGAATATTTAAAGGCATTTTTGCCATCATAAAACCATTTCTGAAGGAGAAAATAGCAAACAGAGTAAGTGATGATTCTGTTGACTTGATCCTTTTTTTTTTTT
>NC_048230.1:60714055-60779399 GCF_002007445.2 Ailuropoda melanoleuca | reverse complement strand
TTTTTTTTTGTTTTTTTTTTTTTTTTTTTTTTTTTTTTTAAAAAAAAAAAAAAAAAAAAAAAAAAAAACACAAAAAACCCACAAGTGCAGGGAACCAGAAAGTTCCTTCCATATGTGCACAATGTTCAACGGTTTACAAAGTGCTTTTACAGTCATTATAACTCGTTCAGTCCTACAGGGACTCCTCTGAGATAGACAAGGCAAAAATTACTTTTTCTTTTTAGTACATGTGCTGCTGAAGTGAGCACGAATTACTTCTCCTTTTTGATGGATGGGGACACAGCCCTCGCAGGGGTAGCCTGGCCTGAGTCTTACGGCTCTGACAGTTTTACCTCTTCATTCCCTCTGACCAGCCTGTGGGCGCTGTCTCTCATGAGCTGTGGGCAGAGATACAGAGTTTCCCCTGTGGATCCCACAGTGCGTGTGAGCCCCTACTGGGCACCAGGCTGATTTTTTAAACATCAGCGTCACATTTGGTCATTATCAGAAATGTGGAGCCAGTACTCTGGCTTCTCTTAGCTTCTACTCTTCTTTCGATGCCCCTGCTAAACACTGCGTAGATTCAAGTATCAGGATAAGGTGTTTGGATCAGTGTTTTCTAGTCTTCCAAGGTGATGTGGGGGGAGAAATTTCCAGGGTTACTAAGTTCGGGGAATGTGGTATAGCGTGTCTCTTTCTTGGGAATGTGACTGCAAACATTTGCACACGAGAGTCCTGCAGCTAAGGAAACCCGTGTGACTACACAGTGTGCTATTCTCAAACTTATTTACCTACCATGGAACCTTTTTTGCATCACACCTCGTACCTGTCCTGAGAAATACCGTTTGGCAACACCGACCCCGAGGGTCTGATGTTTGCTAGATCCATCCACTCAGGCTCTGTTCTTGGTTTTGTTTTGTTACAAGAGAAGCAGCTCTCCAATTGTTGGCCTAAGTCTAGGCCCCAAGAAAGCTCTTTCTCTGAGGCTCGTCTTCCTGGGCAGCCCCCACTTGGGCTGTCTTTGAGGAGGCCATGAGAATCAGACCAAACCGATTTGGGGGCCTAAAGAAGATTTAGAGGAAGGCAGGCTGTGGACAGATGTTCTAACATCTCCTTCCCTTCCCCCACAGGATGGCTTCCCCATTCGGATAAAAGCAGTCCATGTAGTGAATGAACCTCGAATATTTAAAGGCATTTTTGCCATCATAAAACCATTTCTGAAGGAGAAAATAGCAAACAGAGTAAGTGATGATTCTGTTGACTTGATCCTTTTTTTTTTTTGCTCCCTTATTTGTGACATCAGTAAACTTCTCTTAGTTTATTATTTTTGCTGTGGGATAATTTGGAAACTACAGAGTTACAGATAAAGTAAATGAACAATCCTTTCTGTGAAAAGAAGATAAAATTAATAGGCTATAATATTTGACAGAGGAGAGAGCAGAGCAGGCAGCTCTCATAAGCGTTAAAATGCTGTGTAGTCATTTAGACTCTTTAATATCCTGGCCTGGGCACTGCGAACCAACATTGTATTTCGTGTGTGAGAGGACAGGGAGAAGGGTGGTATCGGGCAGGTAGTTAAAAAGTTATGGTGATTTCTTACTACAGCTCCTTGGGGTTAAAAAATGCTGTTTTAAGCCCTTCTATTTACCTAATTTGTTGTCTTGCTGTTTCAAGTTTGTGGAATACTTCAAGGCTTATGAGATAAGTGAGTTTTAGCTTACCTGTTATTTAAGAAACGATAGATGGCACTTTGAAAGATGGTCTTCCTCTCTGACCTAGAAGAGCCACTTCTCAACCTTTGCTAGTACTGTGATTGCCTATGATGGGTGGTATTTTTCTCCTTCTTCCCTAGGCTTAGGAACAGTGTGGTCCCTCCAAAGACTGGGTCTTGAATTTTTTACTCTTATACAAAGAGGAAACAGAGATAGAGAATCTCAAGGTTGCAAGGGAAGGAATTGAAACTACAGACAGGGAGCACCTGGCTGGCTCAGTCGCTGGATCGTGCCACTCTTGATCTCAGGGTTGTAAGTTCGAGCCCCATGTTGGGTATAGAGATTACTTAAAAAGAAAATCTTTACAAAAATAAAATAAAATCCAGATTTCCAGGCCCTTTCCCTGAAGATTTTTAACTCCGGTTCAGGGCTGGAGCGTAGGAGCCTCTCTGCTTTTAAAATCTTAGGTGATTCTGACGCACAGTCAGGTTTGAGAATTGCTAATTTAGTGGCATCCCTGTCTGGGTTTGAACCTATCTTCATACCTGGAGATCCTGTTCAGAACCTGCTTTTAAAGCCAAAGCAGCCTTTGGAACAGGCCTTTTGTATCTATGAAATGACATTATTTGTGGTCCATAATCTTGTTCATTTCGTCCTTCATATGTTCATTCATTCATTCAAAAAATATCTATCGATGAACTGTGTACAAGTATGTTCTGGATGAACAATATAGACCAAAATTTCTGCCGCTCCCCACCCCGGGGGAGCTTACATTCTAGAGAGAGACACAGACAGTGGATGTATATTATCTAGTATTAAGATGTGATAAGTGCTGTGGAGAAAAATTAAGCGGAGAAAGGGGCCAGTACAGAACAGGGGCAAGGGGTTGTAGCATTCAGTAGGGGGGTTAGGGATGGCGTCACTGAGAAGCTGGCCTTTGAGCAAAGGCTTGGCAGAGGTGAAGGAGGGAACTTACAGATCTCTGAGGACCAGCAGCAGCACTGCCCTGAGGTGGGAGCACATCCGGCATGCAGGAGCAGCAGCAGATGGAAGGGGGAGGGGGCGGAGGGGCGGCAGGGGAGCAGCAGGGGCCAGACCGTGACAAGCCCTGGGGGCCAGCGTGTGGAATTCGGCCTCCAGTGTGCATGAGGTGGGAGCACTGGCAGGCTGCATAGAAAGGACTGGCATGATCTGACTGGCACCGAGAAGAGCTGAGACTGCAGAACAGGCTGTGAGCAGGGAGACCAGGGCTGAGGCTGTCGTGGGAACCCAGGGGAGAAGCGGTGGTGGCAGGGTTCCACGAGGCGGGCCGCAGAGTGGTTGGATCCTGGATATGGTTTGAAGGACCAGCCAACAGAGCGTGGGACATAAGGAAGGGGATGAAGGATCTTCAAGCTTTTCGAGGAACTGGAAGGGGCCACTTGCCAGCAGCTGCTCCTTTATTCATTCAGCAGATGTTTGAGCACCTACCTGGCCTGCGGGTGACTGATTAACCTGAGGACACGTGTGTTTCCATTTCCCCTTTAGTTTTTCCTCCATGGGTCTGACCTGAACTCTCTCCACACAAGCCTTCCCAGAAGCATTCTCCCCAAGGAGTACGGGGGCACGGCTGGAGAGCTGGACATCACTGCCTGGAACGCAGTGCTGCTGGCCTCGGAGGAGGACTTCGTGAGAGAGTTCTGCCAACCTGTCCCTGTCTGCGACAGCATCCTGGGCCAGGCCCTGCCACCTGAGGGGCTGACCTCAGATGCGCAGTGTGATGATTCCCTGCGGGCCGTGAAATCACAGCTCTATTCCTGCTATTAGCCAGTCCCCTGTGAGTGCCACCATCTTTAAATGCTTTCCTTTTTCTTTGGGAGGCGCAAGGAGAGTTTGAGGTGCCAAGGAGTTGGTCTTGCTCCTTGTAACGAAATTGCAGCCTGTAGAGCTCAGAGGGTGAGCCACAGGGTAAGCCCTTGGTGACTTGAATTAATCCATGGAGGACATGGAAAATGTCCCCAGTGATTCCCGAACATTTGGAATCCCAGTTTGCAACCATTAATCTGGAAGCTGTATCTGGTTCTTAGAGATCTTGAAACAAGAAAAATCAGGACCAAAGTCACTTCGGTCCCACATTCCAGGAGAAAACCACCTGACCGGCCAGTCAGCACACTCCTATGAAAGAACCTGGCCAAGCCTACAAGGTGGCCACATAGGAGACTTCGGGAGTTTGTTTCTTTCACCTGAACCCTAACTACAGACTTGTGTTGCTCATCAGGAAATTTCTAGTTTGAGGCCCAGGCCCCAGCTGCCACACTGGGTTTGGAAAGCACCTTAACTGAATCATGGGAGCATCAGGACATAAGCAGCGCTTCCTGATCAAATTTGGGAGCCAGAGACTTCAAAGCATCTCTGGGATTCATTGGCAGACTCCTGCAATAGAAACTGAAGTTTTCCCAAACCCATAAAGCCTTAGCCCTGGTTCTCAATAGAATTGTACAGGATCCTAGAGGCACGTGATTTTACTCAACCTAAAACGCTAGATGTCAGGCCTGAGGAGCTGAAAGAATTCTGGCCCAAGAATGAAGAGACCAGGGCTCCAGCCCCAGAGGTGTGACTGAGGACAAGACCTGGGCCTCTGTGGGCCTCACCTTTCTCATCTGTAAAATGAGGCTGGATGAAAGGACACCTAGGACACCTGTTGACGTTCTGGGATTTGGTTTAGTAATTGAATGCTAGACATTGGTTTTCTGCCTAGAAAAATGGCTCTCTAGAGACAAGTGGTTGGATCCTGCTTTTTTGTGGTACACCTGGACCTTTTCAAGAGGCACGTGACACCATCTGGCCCTGACTTTAAGGAAAGTAGTATGTATATTCTGGGGACCTGGCAATAACCAACTTCCTTTTTTGTAGGGAGGGTTAAACTGGAAAAGGGCAGGTTAGATGACCAGCGTTCTGTGAATTCCTTCTATCCCTGAGGCTCTGGTGGTACACTGGAAACCTGGCAGCAGGGAATAGCTAAATTATTTGGGATTCTTAAATTTTGGTGTCTGGAAATGAATGCAAGAGTGGGTTATCGCTGGACACTTCTGGGGCCCCCGCCCTCCCAGATACACTTGCATTTCTCTTTCTGGTGTGGGCGGACAGACTTCAGCCAGCGAGACCAAATGTTAGTTCTGCGTTTCAGCACTTTAGACCCTTCCTGTCAAAACTTCAGCCTTAGCCCAACCATCGACTTAGGTGGTGTTCATCTGGTGGCTTTTGACCTATTTCCTTTCATATTCATTCCTTGAAAATTATGGCGTTAAAAAGCAACAAGTACTATGTGTTGTCTAAGTACCTTCTCCGTGCATTTATGAGACCACCAGGCAAAGGGACAGCAGCTCAGTTAGGAAGAGGACAGTGCTCTGAAACACAAAGGCCAGTCTATTGTTAATAAGCTCTTCATCTTCACGGCACTGTTTAAAATGCCTGGAGAAGTTGATGGTGAAAATGATTCACCTCATTAGTGCCAACCCCAGGGAAGGCTCATCCCCGTAGATACTAACCCTGGATCCTCTAGGGACCTGGCAGAGCTGGGAGTGCCAGCATGCAGACCCCTGGCAGCCTCCAGTTCCATCTGCCAAGGACAGTATGACCAGCACTGCTGAAAAGATCTCAACAGCACAAGCAGGATGGCTAAAGTAGGTTTAGAACCCAACTGCTTGGATGTGGGAATTGGTTAGAGGCGTTCTTAGACCTCAGAGAGGAAAGAGAGATTAAAAAACAAAACCACCCCCCCCCCAAGCTAGAGAGAGGGAGAGACAAACTGCTCAGCCCCACCAACCCCAGTTTACATGCTGCACTGTGTTCCTGGCCAGTTTTGCCCGTGTCCATTTTACTTTAAAAGCTTACGTGTACGGAAGCTCACCTAGACCAGATCTCCAAGACCTGGATGTTACCCATTTCCTAGGGCTTTGCAGTGGGCCCAAGGAGCGGTTTCATTCAGCTTCTGCAAGGAGTCAGAGCCGAGACTTGTCCCTTCTAAGCTGCTGTGCTTTATTTGGGTTCCAAAGAGAGATCAAATAGTTTGGACATCTCAGGAAGTCTGAACCAAGCTGTGAAAGCAGGACCTCCCTGGGTGAAAATCAAGGCAGCTTCTGTGCGGCCTCACCAGGGGTCTGTAGAGAGCTGCCCCAGCCGGATGGGGGAAGGACCAGGGGAGCACACGGTGAGCCTGACTCAGGAGCCGGGGCCGCTGATGGGGCAAACAAGTGAGCATTGGGAGAACTGGGAGTGTTTTCTTTCACGGAGAAGTTCTGGCCCATTTCACAAACGTCTGAAAAGTAACTTTTCCCTAAATTCAGGGTACTGTGGGTACATGGGGAAAGGAGGAGTCTATCAGGAGACCTGAGTTCTGGCTTTACACTGCTACGTGGCCCTGGATGAGGCCCTGAATCACATGATAAAAGGGATCCCCACTTTGAGCTCTGAACCCTCTGTTTTAGGCATCATTTGGCTTTACAGCCACAGGGACATTATACTCTACCTTTTAGAAGCCTTATTCTCCCCCCCCCCAAATCTGGATTATTTTATAGGAAATGTAGGCCTGAATGAATTGACATCTGAAGCTCCCAAATGAATCTGTAAGCTTAGGTAATATGAGGGTTTTCTTCCCCTTCTCTTACACAGAGTCTGGAAAATTGTGCCTCTTCCTGGAATTCTGTTCTACTTCACAGGGAGAGGCCGGAAGAAACGTACAGAAACAACTGTGCGACTCTGGCCTCCCCTCCCGAGCCTATTTGCTTGGGACAGAAGTGGCTTTAGCTTCCCCATACTTCATCTCGCTTTCACAAGGAGCCACTTGTCCTTAGAGGTTTACAAACACTTCAGCTCGTAAACTACATTTTTGCCAGACTGAGAGGACAGTAAGAGGTATTTTCCCCAAATTCCCATGAGATACTGAGCCTTTCTGAATTCTCCTTGGGTGGGCAGTCTCTTTAAATGCCACCGGATTCTCAGGTCATGGGATTACTTTTTCACTTGCATAGGCAAAAGCTGTGGCATTGTTGTGGCATTATTATAATACTTCATCTTAAAGTTTTTAGCTTTTAAGGTTTTCCTTTGAAGCCCCTTCTTTCACCGAGGAAGTGAAGTGTTAGCAAAGGTAATGAATGCAAGTGTGGCTGTTCTGTGGATATGCGGAGACACCAAACTGAAACCTCTCAAATGTCTGGGAAAGAGGCCCGTCTGGTGATGTCTCTCAGCATTGGGATCTGTTAATTTTGTAAATCTAGAGTAAATTCCTTTCTGCTTTCCCGACTCAGAACTGGTTTGCTTGAAATGTAAGCGACAGGCATCGACAGTGTCAAATACCCCTCCTTAACAGAGAGCTAGCTCCACAGGAAGGCCCAGTGTGACTCGTGGAGGGAGAGGCTAGTGATGAACGTACTGTTGGCCAATTCACTGCTTCTCCTTTGGTCTCACTGGGCGGCACGTTCAGTTGGGCAGAAAGTCAGCTGCTGCCAGGGATTGTGTGGATATGCCTCCACCTCTTGGCACATCCGGTGGTCAACGCCTGAAGCCTCTCAGGGGCCAAGAGCCCCTGATCCCACTCTGCCAGGGTGGGAGGCGGGCTAATTTTCTGACCAGATGGGGGCACCATTTCAGCCACTGGTCCCATTCCTCGCATCAAACTGAAATTCAGTTTAGCTTTGAGTATATTCATCTACTTCAGTATTTGTTTTGACCAAAAGTTTATTTTTCTAGTGCATTTTCTATGTCAAAGTGGTGAGACCATGTAATTTTAGTATGCATGACTGGGTCTTAATAAACATCCCTGTAATGTTATGTGTGGAGTTCTTCTGTGACAATGACAGTTTAGATAAAGCCTCTGAAGTTTTATTATTCATGGTACCTCATGGCCCTGGTAGAGCCTCCCTCCAGGTCGGGCAGGGCCCGGCGGCAACACAGTGCACCTGCAGTTTTTGGGCCGGCTACTCTGAAGATCTTGCACGCTTAGAAGACACCAGTGCATACAAAGAATGGCACTTGATATACACAGTGGTAGAGACAATATGCAAATTTTTCAGTTCTTAAAGCTGTCCCTTCTAGACCTCATTTAATCTTAATTAAGTAGTATTACTGCCCCTGTGGGGGAAATGAGGCCTGGAGAAGTTAAGCAGCTTGCCCAAGGACACACAGTCAAAAGTGGAGCTGGGCTTCAAAGCCAGGTAGTCAGACTCTAGTCCAACTTCTCCTGATGGTTAGAGCCAGGCTGTTTGCCTTTTACTGTCATTCATCCTCTGACAGAATACAGAAGGAAAGAATTTTTTTTATAGGGGAAGTCTAAAAATTAGGTTGTTTTCTGGCTTCTTGTAAAATCTAAAGTGGAGGTTCTTAACTTCTGAGACCCAGGCTGTAACTGAACATTTTATTCTGGAAGCACTTGTAAGTAAACCCAGACTCCTTGAGGGATAATGAGGTGCGGCTTGATGAACTCTGGTCCCATGCATGCTTAGCTGTTTCTCTACCTGCTCCCTGTTGGTTTCTATACAGGAGTGTGTGGTCTGCCCCACAGGAGACAAAAAAGCTAGGCGCCACGGTGGGTCAGCTGGGAAACAGTCTCATGCAGGACATCCGTACACTTACCGCAGACTTGTGGTGATGCAACAGTAAGTTCTTACACTGCAACACGCCAGCTCTTCAGGTCAGCTTTCCTAAGGAAGCCGTGGCCCTAAACTCAGTCCATTTCTCACCTCTGGAAAAACGGACTACTGGCTCCAACCCATGCAGCACAGTTACAAGGATCAGCAGGTGCTTCACAAGCCGTGGGAGTTATTTCCCATGTGAGGAGTGCATGCTTTTCTGAAATACCTCTCCGTTTTTCCCAGTGCCCGCTCCTCACATAGCGCTGGTCTGGCAAGCCTGTAACTGAGGCAGATGTGTCCTGCTACCGCATTTAAAGCTGGTGAGGAAGAAAATCCTTTAGGGTTGCCACTTTTCTGGAAACAAACGGTTTTAACCAAATGTTCACCCTCTTACCTGATAAGGTGCCAGGGGATTACTTCTCTTCCTTCGTTGGTGATGGGTAGTTTGACAGCATGTCCTTAAGCAGTCCCCAGTTATCTTGATGCCTAAAACTTTATGCCAAGAGACAATGGGGTCTAACTGAAAAAAGAACTCTCAAGGCCTGGTTTATTTCTCTGTTTTGCCTCTTACTGAGTAACTATGGGCAAGTCCCTAACTTTTCTAAGCCTCAGTCTGATCTGTCAAAGGGGGAGAAGAATCCCCACCTTCCAGGGGCGTGGACAGTGTCTCTTCATAGCTGGGCACACACACAGTTTCTTGGTCACTACTCTTCACCTGAGGAGACAGCTTGTGTGTGGCTTGAATCACTCAGCAGTGATTAGGACACCACTGAGAAGGCTGCCTGATTTGGGCTCCTAGGTAACAGGATGGATAGAACACCATGAAAGGAGAAAAGAAACAAGCAGCAGCTCTTGTTGATAAGATAAGCCTGGTACCCACCATCAGTCTGCAGAGCTCGAAAGCCTGACTCCTGTTACTGAACACTCTTGTGTGAATGTATAAAAAGGAAAAGGACTTGTAATGGATAAAAACATGTGCTGGTTCACGGCTTGGTCCAGAACATCAATAGCAGCAATAACCAGGTCCATGGCCATTCTTTGGCAGGATCCTTGATGGATAAGAGAAGCTTTTACTTCATGAGTACCTTGCTAGACCAGTCTGGAGAGTAAACATCCGGTAGGGCCACATGGGCCTACAACAAGCACAAGCCTTCTCTCAGTAGCTCTAACCAGGTAAAGGTGCCTCGGATGAATTCCTAGACCATACTGCTGACCTCAAAGCCAGGCCGTCAATCTGCAATCCTGAGGGACAGGTCCATTCCTGGTGATGAAACACCAGATGACTTATGTGGAATGAGAGGACACCATGAGGTCTGATGAGTCAAAACACTCGCCTGCTTTCAAGTATGATCCTGGGCTTACTCGACCTGCTGATATGATTTATGCTTGTGTATAATTCAGTACTCCCGAGTACGGTTCACTTAAGTCTTGAGTAATCCTGGGTTTCCTAGCAACAGGCCAACTTAGAGTACAGTCAAGCAAACAGGGATACTGCTCCCTAATTTTCAAAAAAAATTTTGTTATTTCAAATTAATATCAAAGTTATCTTCATGAGAAAATAAAAACTTTATTGGACTTTGTTACACTTATTTTACAATTTAGTATTGCTTTATTTTGCATTACATAAGGTGGGGGATGGCATATCCTCATTGTTTCTGAAGTTTAGGACCTTTAAAGGTCATAATCTGGCTGCCCCTGCTATTAAGGAAAGTGAGGTGTCTGCTTTACGCTGGCAAAGTAAGGGGCTAAACCTCCCCCGATTGCCCCCCCACCTCCCCTGCAACTTTCTCTCTGTACCCTGACATAAAAAACTGGTTCAAAACATGGTGGTTCCATGGTTCATATCAAGCTGTGCTTCCCTACCCCACCCCCCCACTTCCATCCCAACTGAGATTGTCCCCTCTGTGTCCCATCTGTTTAATTCTGTAAGAACACCTCGAATCTAGCCTTCATCAGACTGTGCCTGAACATCTCTGACCTCTGAATACTGTCCAGTCTCATTTTAGTCCACAGTTGAGTTAGCAGTTACCACCATACCATCAGAGTGTTTAAAATGGGGTAAGCACTTTGCAAAGTGATTTTACTCTTCAAACAATAATATGTACTAGGTACTATCTATCTTTATTCAAACGAGGAAAACGTTGAGGCTCAGATGGTCACACACATAGTCAATTGCCCAAGGTCATAAAGCATAGTATGTACTCAATATTAGCCGACCAGTTTGACAGACAGAAAAGGCAACACTGGATACAAACCCAGTCTGACTTCCAAGCCCGTGTTCTTAGCCATTCCTAAGGGGCCAACTCCATCCTTCTGGCACAATGTGTTGTGGTGTTCTTCCGGTCTCTGACCGTATAAACGGAACCCCCACCAACTCAGGTGATTAAACCAGTATCACTCAGGAATCTGCCTCTCCCCAATAGCTAATCAATTAATTTCCAGTTTTTAAATTTTAATTACTAAGTAGCTCTCAGCTGTCAGTTTCCCCCTATCCTCACTTTCACTTCTGTTCAAAATGGCATGTGGCCTGCCCTGGTCTTCTCTCTAAATGCCACTCTACATGTCAGCAGCAGTGACTGAAGACGGTTTGTTCATGTCACTATGAATATGCTCCCCACTGCTCTCAACTTAAGGTTCAGATCTTTGAGTGTGGTTTGCAAAGCCCTTGGTGGGCTCAGTCCCTGCCCTCTTCTTACCATTCCCGCTTTCCTGAACAAGCTGTCCTCCCCCTTCCTTTAACGTGAAGTTTTGTCTACCCTGCAGCAATGCCAGCCCCCTACCCCATTTCTCTCTTGGCTAACTCCTCTAACAACTCCTGGCCTCCAATTCCACTTTTTCCAGGAAGCCTACCAGGACAACCCCCCACCCTGACCCCAGGCAACTCTCCTTTGAGTTCTCTGCAATTCCCCAATCAGGGCGCTCATCACACCAAGCCGCACACCTGTCAGCTCATGTTCACCCTTCTTTAAACTCTTAAGTCCAAAATGGCAGAGATGGTGTCTTGTCATGTTTAATGTTGGATCCCCGAACGTGACAGGGCCTGGGACAGAACACTCAGTAAATGTGTGTTGAAAGAACGAACTGTTCTTGTCTACCTGCTTATGTGCTACCTCTCCTGAAGAAATTTCCTGACAGTGCATCTACGCAAGTGTCTTACCCAGAGAAGATATTATCAGTACAATTTCTGGATGAGTTCAAGACTTTATTACTAGCCAGGCCTCAAGTTTTAGAAGATATAGGCGCCTTCTGTTTGATGCCTGAGAAACCTGACTGCCCACAGAGGTCTACGAATCACAGGAGGGCTGCTAACTCACAAAAGCCGTTAAAGAAAGGGCCTTAAGAGCTTAAGTCTCTATTTTAATCAAATACCTTTATAGTGCAAATATAATAAATTCACATGCATTTTACTTTTACATACTCATAACAAGATAATGACATAGACTCAAGTGGCACTGTTTTCCCAAGTGAATTTTCATTTTCACCAAACCCACAAAGCGCTATGGAAACAAACACTTCTGGCAAAGCTGGAATTGCGTGGCATTGCTGCTGTAGTGTCAAACACTGAATGACCAAACTCAAGCTGCAGAAGCGGGAGCTGGATCAGCCACCCTGCTCTTCTGGGGAAGGACCCGGCGGCGCACACCCCTCCCCCCAAGTACTCTGATGCTACACCTCGTAGGGGATGAAGGACCAAATACACTGCCTGCTTGCATCATACAAATCAAGACTTTCACAGAGGAAACCTGTCATAGAAATGGTGGGGTTTTTGTTTTTTGCTTTTTAAGGAGACTGCAATAGAAATATATTAACAATTGGCCTCAAAGATCCAACATTTTTCTTACATTTTAAATCAAAGTTGTAGGATCCTACAGGTCTTAATAGAACTCTCTTCACAGCACAGCTGTAGTTCACTTTAAAACGCAAAATGTTCCCTTTGCGTTATATCCTTACAAATAAACATAATATACATATAAATGAAAAGTTCAGCTCCTGCATCAAGCATTAATCTTGCCCTCTGATATAAACTTGGATATAGTCAAATTTGCAAAGTGTTCACTTAATATTTTAGTTGAAGCAAAAGTAAAATAGATATGGGCTTTCAGCAAAGCAGACCTTTATGAATTCTCAGAGGTTCAGCTGAAGTCACGATTGGTGAGGACAAGTGGAGCCACGAGGGTCCAGACATAGAGGAGGAGGCAGACCCAGCTGGAGCTGATCTTGACCCACACAGCTGGCCACTTGCTGGTCATGCTCTGGAACTCTGCATCAGGGCTAAGAAAACAGAAGACAATCAAGTAAAAGAGCCTGCCACCAGCACCCAGCAGCACCCCCAGCCAAAGCCAAGAAATTTTGCTGACACTATACTCTAGTAAGGTTCTAAAAGGAACTTATGAAAGCTATTATTAGTTTTTATGTGCGGGGGACTTTGCCTCTCAAAAAGCTTTTATCTTGTCAGCATGAAGAACTCTGACTACCATATTTGCTGGGCAAAGATCTTCAGGAACCCCTAGCTATTCTAGATATTGGCAAGAGTCTAGATTGAAATGGCGTCTCTGAAACTTTCCTTCCTTATCACATCATTACTTTGATCAGAATACTCTAAATGACCATCTCTAGACACAGAGGAAAATTAGTGAACAGAGATGGGTCAGACTGCTTTATGTTATGCTTTTCTCTCTTAAGTAACCCGAGTCTGGAAGAACTCTCCATGATTTGTAAGGTAAGAATTCCAACTCGATTTTAAACCCAAGAGGAGAAAAAGTCAAAAGTATTTCAGAAAAGAGTCAGCACTGAACACAACAACTTCATTATATGGGTAAGAGAAGGGGATTCTGAGGTCAAGCAATGGATGGCGATTTTACAGGCAGCCCAAGGGGGCCAAGTGGTCTTCCATCTGGTTTGTCTGTGCCTCCTACCTGTACCAGCTGGTCAGGGTCATCATGATGTACAAGGAAGCCAAGGAGAGCATGAAGTGGAATAAGAAGTAGCTGTACTGCACTCCTTCCTTCTCGTTGTCCACAGCCCGCCGAGGCTGCCCGTCCTCTTCGTCGCTGCCGCCGTTGGCAGCAGTGTCACGGAGGATCACGCTGTCACTTCCTGACAAGGTCAGCTTACTTACTTGGCTGTTGTTGGAAGTGCGGATGCTGGAAAGTGATCCGAAGAAGACAAATGAGAAAGGGGCCATGCGATGAACTGCGGCCACTGGCCTATATACATGCAGGTTATTTCTGAACTGCCCCTATTTGGGGACTGAAGGCCTTCTGAAGAGCTCTGCTTAAAGTTCTCAACTGCTGCCTGTTCCATCACAAAACAGAGCACTCTCATGAGTTACTACTTTGGCTAACTGCTTACGAGTTTCATTATGCTCTCAATGTCTGCTTCCATGACTTCACAAGGACCACTCACCAGCCTTCTCCCAACTACCCTCATTCTTCAATTCTCTATGTGCCACGTCTTCTAGAAAGCGTTCCCTGACATCAGGTCATCCCTAGGCTGGGTTAAAGTCCCACAGCTCCTCCTGCTTCCCTCTGCCATAGCACTTACCATTCCTGTCTTTCTTGCTAGTCCTAGAACTCCTCAACAATGACCGTAGTCATCTATGCATTTCTAGCACACAGCAGATGCTCACTGCAAGTTTGTTAAATGACTGAATAAAAAAGTACATACCACTAAAGGACAAGAACCACACGATCATCTCAATAGACACAGAAAAAGCACCTGACCAAAATCTGATACATTTTCCTGAAAAAAACACTCAACCTATGAACAGAGGAGAACTTCTTCAAACTGATAAAGGGCACCTATGAAAAACCCAGAGCTGACATCATACTTAATAGTGAAAGACTAAAAGCTTCCCCCCCCCCCGCCCCAAGATCAGGAACAAGACAAGTAATCCACTGTCACAATTTCTATTCAATACTGTACTGGAGGTTCAAGCTAGAGCAATCAGGCAAGGAAAAGATAAAAGGCGTCCAGATTGGCGAAGAAGTAAAATGATCTCTATTTGCAGATAACCTGACCTTATACATGGAAAATCTTAAGGAATATACACACTATTAGAATCAATAAATGATCCTGCAGAACACAAGATCAATATACAAAAATTCCATGTCTATATAGTAACAATAAAAAACCTAAATTAGATAAACTAAAAAAAAAGACCTCACTTCTAATACTGTCAAAAATAACACTTAGAAATTTAACAAAACATGTTTAAGACTTGTACACTAATAACTAGAAACCCCTGAAAGAAACTGAAGACCTAAATGAAACATCCTATGTTATGAAC
Source organism: Ailuropoda melanoleuca (assembly GCF_002007445.2). Lineage (NCBI taxonomy): Eukaryota > Metazoa > Chordata > Mammalia > Carnivora > Ursidae > Ailuropoda > Ailuropoda melanoleuca. The sequence goes on along the minus strand of NC_048230.1, from coordinate 60,764,811 downwards.
TAGAAGCCTTAATATTAATAGTGTTGAGATAGTAATACTAAGATGATGAACAGATTCAATGCAATCCTTATCAAAATCTCAAACTGACAAGCAAAACCCAAAATTTACACAGAAACACAAGGGACTGAGAATAACCAAAACAATCTTGAAAAAGAACAAATTTGGATGACTCATACTTCCTGATTTCAAAACTTATTACAAAGCTATAGTAATCAAAACAGTGTGGTACTGGCATAAGAACAGCTATACAGATCAATGAAATAGAATTACGAGTCCAGAAATAAACCATCACATTTATGGTCAACTGATTTTGACAAGGATGCCAGGACAACTCAATGGGGGGAAAGAACAGTCTGTTCAACAGACAGTGCTGAGACAACTAGATATCCACACACAACGGAATGAAGTTGGACCCCTTACCTCAAGCCATATATAAAAACAATAAAAAGACAGCCCAATTTAAAAATAGGCAAAAGATGTAAATAGACATTTCTTCAAGATCTACAAATGGGCTAGTGAGCACATGAAAATAATGTTCAACGTCATCAGTCATGAGGAAAATGCAAATCAAAACCATAATGAAATACCACTTCACGTTCTCTAGAATGGCTACAATAAAGGACAATTACGATGTAACAATTAAGAGGGGATGAAACTGGAAGCTTCATACATTGCTGGTGGGACTGTAAGATGATGTAGCCACTTCAGAACACTCTGGCAGTTCTCAAAAAAGGTGAACAAAGAGGTACCACATAGCCTAGCAATTCTACAACTAGGTACAGATCCAAGAGAATTGAAAACGTACATCCACACGAAAAACCTATACACAAATATTCAGAGCAGCATTATTCATGACAGTTCCACAGTGGAATCAACCCAAATGTCCATCAACTGACAAAGATAAACAAAATGTGGTATATGTCCACACCACGGAGTATCATTTCTAACAATAAAAAGGAATTAAAGTACTGATATGTTGTACCATGGATGAACCTTGAAAACATACTAAGTGAAAGAAGCCAGTCACAAAAGACCATATGTTGTGTAATTCCACATATATGAAACATTCAAATAAGCAAATTTACAGAGACAAAAAGGAGGTAAGTCTCTGCCAGTGGCTGGAGCGGGAAGGAACAAGGAGGGGCTTGTTAATGAGCGTAAGGTTTCTTTTTGGCAAAATAAAATCTTCTAAACTGGACCGTGGGGACGGTAGCACAATCCTGTAAACAGACTAAACAACTACTGAACTGTACACTTTATAAGGGGAATTTTATAGTATGGGAAGTGTATCTCCAAAACAAAACAAAACATATTAGGCCAAAAGCGAAACAAAGTCACAGACAATATAAAAACACATAAGCGTAGTTGTGTTCCAATACAACAAAACAATCATTTAAAAAAAAAAAAAAAGATAAATTTACACATACTGTGGAAAGCTGTTGAAATTATGACAAATTCATATTTGAGATTATTATGTGTATTTATATAGTACGTTCCTAATTTATTTAAAAAATTATCAAGTGATATAAATAAATCATGTATGTAACTACATACAAAATTATATAAAATTATATAGATACAAACAGATTGATAAATAAGATAGTTAAGTATAAGCAAAGGAAAAAAGTATGAAATAACATGTACTAAAATGTTTAACCATGGAAGAGGTAAATTTGAAGGGGGGATACTTTCATTTCCCACTTTACACTTACTTATATTATTAATTTATATAAATGTATCCTTGCCCATTTTTCTCACATTTTTAAATTATTCAAGTAATATATGCTATTATATAGAAAATACCAATAAAAAAATGGGTAAGAGGATGAATGCAAAGTGCTAACACGGGTTATATCTAAGCCCCTGGATTAACTAGAGATTTTTAAATTAGATGTATAGAATTCTGTAGTTCTTTAAATACTTTTTACAATTATCAGGAAATTAAGATTTTCAGAGCCACTACTCTAGCTGACTTAGGGTCAGGTGACGGCTTCAACCTGCTATCCAGGGAGAAGGTATCTCTATGTCAGTCTGGAAGGAATTATTTGATGAGAGGATTTACTAGGCTTTAAGAAATATTCATGGCTAGGGAACTGAAGCAAGCTGAGGACTTTCAATAAAGAAGAGTTAAGTTGTTTTTCTTAATTCCTCACACTGCTTTTTGAAAGCAAAACAGCTTCTTCGTTCTACGGTTAACCTTCAAGAGAATCTTGTCCCAAGTACTTTTTAACTTACCTAGAATACAAAAGGCAGAGAACAAAGCCTGTCAGTCCAATAAAATTCTCTAGATCTACAAAATGCCCACTCTTTGAGGGTGGGGCAGGGGTAGAGACTACAGCAGTTGAATTTCCAGGAGCCAAGGTTGGCGCAGTCATGTGCGTAACAATGCTCCACAGGCCAGGGTTGCAGGAACGATCTGAAAGTGGAAGATTATTATCCTTAGAACTCCTCTTGTGCCAAGAAAGGATGTGAGGGAAGTGCTCACACATCATTCAGTCATGATGTAACACATGGGAATGCTATACTTAAAAGAACCTGGAAACTTAGTAATTAATTACATGTTTGTGTGGCAAACAGTAACTTAGTTTTAGAAAAAAAGAAAAGATACAGCAACTAAGTATTTGTCAAATTCATAAATGTCAATTTTGATTTTACTGATTTTGAAGTTTAACTGGCAAATCTTTCTGGGTCTGTAGTTATACAAAGGCTTTGAGCGCAGGGAATTTGCCCTAGTTTTGTTTCTACAGTTAAACAGGAGTACAGTAACAGTGAGTGAGTCATCATTGGAGGGTCTGCAATCACCGTCTTCCTTTCAAACAAGTCCACAGAATACCCTACTGAGTAAGACACAATGCAGTAACTATAAAAGGAAATTTCTTTCAGCCACTTCCTCTAGAGCCTGTAACACCAAGTGAAATTCAATTACAACAATGCCACAAAGGGCTAAAACAATGTTGCCTTGTCCAACTCTTAACTAGTCTGACTTAGTCCAGGGAAAAGCCTAGACTGTATAAGGACTGCAGTCCTTTAGGATGTCAACTATGAATAGCTACGGACAGACACAGACACTAAAACTTGAAATGTGAGTATCTGCATCATACGGTGAGCACTGGACATTTAAGTGAAGCTTTTTGTTTGTTCCCTGTTGGACGTTTGCTCTACCTCTAGTGTTTGCACCTGCTGAAGGAGGATTTCCTACTTTCTCTCCATCAAATGAATGTGCTACTGACATTCCCTTACCGGGTTCATTGGACATGGCTGACCAGGTGAGGTACATGGTGTAGAGGGTGATGAGAGAGGACTGAAGGAGACCAGACCGAGGCTGGTGTTCCTGTGGAATCAAAAAGAAAACAATGCCACAGGAACTGCAAGCGCTGACTTTCTAAAACCCAGCAGATTGCCCTGGGTCCCCCCAACATGTTATTAACTGAGAACCTTCTGATTCTACTTGACAGTTCAAAGAGGACAAGTAACCTTTCAGTCTGAGTTAGCCTGAAAAAGCAGCAAGAAAGAGGACCGTGTACAATTGGTTCTCCAGGCACTGACAGCCAGGAATTCCTATTTATCCTTCAGAGGCTGATTCACTAGTCCCCTGGTGTCACATAAGCGAAGCTCAATGGTGGCGCTAACCACCTAGGTGACCCATCATCTCTCTGGAACTTCAGTTTCCTCATTTTTGAAAGGAGAGGTGATGTCTACGCGTTCTTTTCATATTTCTCATAAAAAATTCATGAATTGGGGTGCTGGGTGGTTCAGTCGGTTAAGCGTCTGCCTTCAGCTCAGGTCATGATGGCAGGGTCCTGGGATCAAGCCCCGCGCTGGCTTCCTGCTCATCAGGGAGCCTGCTTCTCCCTTCCTCTCTGCCCCTCCCTCAGCTCATGTTTATGCACTCTCTCAACAACTTTTAAAAAAAAAATTTAGGGGCGCCTGGGTGGCCCAGTTGTTAAGCATCTGCCTTCGGCTCAGGGTGTGATCCCGGCGTTCTGGGATCGAGCCCTGCATCAGGCTCCTCTGCTATGAGCCTGCTTCTTCCTCTCCCACTCCCCCTGCTNCTCCTCTCCCACTCCCCCTGCTTGTGTTCCCTCTCTCACTGGCTGTCTCTTTCTCTCTGTCAAATAAATAAATAAAATCTTTAAAAAATAAATAAAATTTGGGGCGCCTGGGTGGCACAGCGGTTAAGCGTCTGCCTTCGGCTCAGGGCGTGATCCCGGCGTTATGGGATCGAGCCCCACGTCAGGCTCCTCTGCTATGAGCCTGCCTCTTCCTCTCCCACTCCCCCTGCTTGTGTTCCCTCTCTCGCTGGCTGTCTCTATCTCTGTCGAATAAATAAATAAAAAATCTTTAAAAAAAAAATAAATAAAATAAAATAAAATTAAAAATAAATAAAATTAAAAATTTTTTAAAAATTAAAAAAAACACAACTCCATGGATTTTTTAAAGTATGGTATTTAAATGATGAAACTCGCATGCATGAGTTTTGTTTTTAAATATTAAAAGCAATGATTTTCTAGTTTAATCCCCCTAAAGTAGCTTGGCTAATGATTCACAAGAATCATCCTCACAACATAAACTATTTTATAAGAGCTATAAAATTCTCAGGTTACCTAGGTTTTCTTTTTAATGATAGGGAAATTATTCACTTAATTATGATACAGGCGCTCAATGGCACACTTTACAATTACTAAATTAGAAATATGAAGAATTTATCATAATATGGGAAAATGTTTAAGTAGATAAACATAAACGCCTATAAAGGTTACATCAGTTCAAGGTTAGCATTAATTAAAAATTTTTCACAGGAGGAAAAAGCAGAAAACCATACCTGAATTTTTGGAAGGATGGATATAATAGAAACCACAAAACAAAGGATCAAATTAATACTGATGAAGAACTTGTTCTCCGTGCAGCCATCCGGTTTGGTGTAGTATGCGTAGAGCAAGCCGACGAAGACGACTGACAGAACGTAGCAGACGCTGGTGACAGACAGCAAAGCTAGGGAAAGGGAGACCAACAGAAAGGCTCACAACTGCAACAAGCGTTTCTAACGAAGACCAATTTTCTTCTACTCCATATAAAAATAAAGCACATGATTCTACTGTTATGGTGGTCAACATTTTACAGGGAAATTACAGAAGACCCAAGGTTGATGTTTCAGATAGCACTAGAGGTGGCTCATGTTAAATTCTAGCAACTGGAGTCACTTTCTGGATTACCCATCTTGATTCCACGGGTTGAAAAACGAGACATCTGATCATTCCAGCTAGAGTGAACTCTAACTGTATGCTAAATAATGTGCACGCTTTTCTTAGGAACTTGCAAAATTTGTGGGCCCTCAAACTGGCCCAGTTCCAGTAAGCTAAATGCCAGGGATGGTGTCAGCAGAAAACAATGGACAGGCATTTGTCCTCTGCAGCCACTGGCTACATAAACCCACTTCCTGTCACGATGAGACCACATCACTGTGGGAAACAGGCGTATTTGCTGTTTTCAAAAACCTAAAATAATATTCCTTTCTGTTCACATGGATAATCAACAATTAGCTATGTAACTCTGAAAATTAGAAAAAATGAAAGAATAACAGTATACTCAGACCAACTCTAGCAATGGTGAGTTCAATTAACTTGTACTTAATTCACGGCACGCTTATTGAAGAAACCCAGTTTCGACTAACAATCTCCATGGGTTTTGCATATTTAAAATTAAGTGATGTATATGATGTTACTATAAAATGATAATGTATGTGAAAGTACTGGCACAGTTCTTAAATGTTTTTCCATATGAATATACAAGATTTCTCTACTTTTTAGTTACTCCAAAGAATGACAAATCTTCAACTCATTATTAAATTCTAAAGTTGAGTGATTCAAATGAATTATAAAAAAATAAACAGATTTAAAAAAATAAAATTTTATCAGTCAGAAATGGGGAAGTGTTTCAGGATTTCCAACCCATCACGATAAAACAATTTCTTAAATCTCATGCTAAAACAGTCATTACCAAAAAAAAATGTCATTACACACAACTGAAGTGACCAATAAAACAGGGCAATGGTTAAATAACTTACGGTATACTATGCCATGGAACACCACAGAACTGTATACCATTAAGTGAATAGGACGTATCTATACTCACGGTTATGTTAGAAGACACTCATCATACAGTTGTGGAGAAGAGCCAGTAATGAACAATATATAATATGAACCTATTTACGTTTAAATAACAAAAACATGTATATGTGCACAAATACATAAAGATCCAGTAATTGTGGTTATATCTGGAGAGGAAAGTGGGTGCAAGGAGGTGGAGATTTACATGTTTTATTTTTTATTAAGTTCCATCATCCGTGTTTATGGTGAACAAAGTATTCGTTTTTGGGGTTTTTTTCATTTTGCTTTTGTTATTATTTAAAAAGCAAGCTAGATAAATAAGATGAAAAAACCTGGACAGTTTGATAATGTGTACTAAGAGGCTTTAAAATATCCAAACCCTTCCACTCTTCTACTTCAAGGAATTCATTCAAAGGAAAAAGCAGAAATGTGCTCAGAGGTATATTATGAAGTATTTACTACTACACTGGAGCCACATATTCACAGGCTACTTCTAGGATTTAAAAACGTCAAACTATAAGCTATCCAAATGTATAATACATGTAAAAAAATAGTCAGATAAAAGTATATACCTTTTTCAACACTCTTTTTTGTATACATAGAAGATATACATGTTAAAAAAAGACTGGAAGGATACAGACTAATATATTAACAGTGAGTATTAATTACTGAAGTGTTGGATTATGGAGGAATTTGTTTTCTTTTGTAATTTTTGGTTTTTCAAGCTCTTTATACAAAAGTAGCTATTACTTTTACAATAGGTAGCGAAGGGGCTAGAAATCTCAACAACTGTCATTTTTTTAAATGAGATATGGCTGGATCACTGCCCCTTTAATAGAGGCCACCAAACTCCCTCCCCATTATTACAAGCTATAAATCCTACTTCCACCCTAGAAATTTTAAGTGCCCTTTTTCCATCAGAAAACTTTTAGAAGGGGTGTGGGCCATACTCTGAATAAAGCAGTAAGGACTGTTCACTTCTATCTGCTTGAGGATGTGGGCAGATGACCCATACTTATAATGCACTTAAGTCCCCTGCCCGTGGAAACGAGAAATCAAAACAAGAAATACATCATTAAATACAACAGTTTTTTTCCCTAACTAAACACATCTAGTTACATTACAAATCTCAAAATAAATGAATTGAGACACGCCAATAATTCCTATTATCTGTGCTTCCCCCTTCCAGTAATGCATATAATTCAGAACTGACTCAACTGGGAGACTATAGTTTTTAAAAAGTCAACTCTAATTTGGAAGTTTATACATTTAAATCAATGGAAATTTTTACTGCACATCCTGTTTAATGTAGCATAATGCAGTATGGCTCTTACAGGTGAGTTTAGATACCTACCGGCATACCAGCACCTTGGATTTCCTTCTTCCATTCGATTTACCCATGATTCATTCCAAGAGTGAGCAAAGTCAACCAACAGCACTAGCTGGATGAGGATGAACAAAAAGGCCCCTACCATGCCAACAATAAACCAGGCTACAAACCAAAAGAACAAAGTTATTCTTTACTACAGGAGTAACATTTCAGAACGTTACTATCCAATTTTAAAACAATTTCAAGTAAGAGAGACGTGGTAAAGACATATTCTGTCACCAGCAGAACAGTAAGATTATTCCAATCCCAAACTAAAAGGCATTCTCTGAGAAGTGTTTTGTTGGGCTTCAGACCTTTTAAAACTTGTTCTAGCTTGTGCCAAGGGGAGCCTGGGATCTGACATTCCAAATGGCACAATAAGACTTTTCCTTTATAAGGGAAAAAAATCACGGTGGAAATCCACAGATGTCACTTGACGTTATGGTAAGAAAGCATATTAAGACAAGGCTAGTAGAATACATATGAGTTACAGGTCCCTATGTTGACAAGCTCTTGCATTAACTTAGTACTGCCAAGTGAAAAGGTAAACTGTTAAAATACTGGCAACATATGGTTCCAGAACAGCTGAAAAATGGGCTGAATGCCTCCTGGGTTTAATCAATTAATTACTACCTTAATATTAGTACAAAGTCATATAATTGAACACCACCTCATTTAATTGCCAGTTCTGCAAAACCAGTAATGAAAATGTAGCTGCAAGTCCATCATTTGTAGAGTGTGTATATATTATAATTAACCCTCTTAGTAGTGAGCCATACCTGTGGTGAAATGGCCCCCAGGGATGTAGAAAGAGCCAACCATGATACCAACAATGGCAGCAATTTTGAAGAACCAAAACCTATTAAAATACAAAAGTGCATTTGTGAAATGTTAATTTTTGCCCTTATACTGAGAAAAGTGAATTTCTGAAATGCAAAAATAAGGACTCAGTAGCATTCCCAACACGATTGTCTGTGCTTATTTCTTCATTTGACATGAAGTGCTTCAATCTTTCATACAATTTAAGGACAAATATTAGCCCAGAGAACAAATCACTCAGACATAATAAGAGAAAAACATCTTAAGAATTTCCCTACACTTAGCAGTTAAAGATAGGAATTTTCCTACAATTCCGGAGTATTCTAAACTAACAATATTAGCTACATATAAAACAATTAACTATTGGATCTAGGGAAAAGTTATCACCTAATCCTCTTTCGCAACATAGGACATAAGTGCTTTGTGCCCACAATCACACAGTTCATCACTGGCAAAGCTAGGACCAAACCTGGCTTTCAGTCCATGATCTTTAAAGACTGCCTTGTATGGCAGAGTGAAAAGAATCAGGCTCTGGAGCTGGACAAACCTGAGTTTCAATTCCAACTCCAACTTTCACTGGCTCAGAGATCTCAGGCACTTTATTTAACCTTTCTGAAATTCAGTTACTGCATCTATAAAAAGAGGATTATAATACATATAAAGTGTACGAAACTCCCTTCAGTCTTCAAATAAGAATTATATGTCGAAGGGAAACTGGGGGCAGTCAGGAATGGGAAACAATAGATTTGTAAATCAAATATAACCAGTTTATCTTTCTGTATACTGTTTAATAGATTAGGTACATTTTTATTTTTTAACAATTAAAAGTATATATGTTTGTGTGTATGCAGTGCCTAGCACAAACCTTGAACTGTTTCACAGGTGTTTGATAAAAATCTAGGAACTTGCAACAAAGGTATTAAAAAAAAGACAAGACTCTCCTCGTCCCCTTCACCCTCTCTGTGCAACAGAACTCCAACTGAAAATGACATTGAAACAACTTCACATGTACAATGGTCAGAAATTTATGTGGGCCGCTGATTCCAGTACTCTATGGCTTCCATCAGAATGGCAACATTAACTGCTCAAGGGGAGGAGCCACACCGTAATATAACAAGTAAATAATAAAATAAATTTACATACCCATTGTGTACTGCTGCTCTGGGATCTTTACTTGTCTTTACTTTTAACATGAGCAGAGAGAAGGCAAAGAAAAAGATGGCCAAGGCAAAGTTGATCCGATACACAGCTTTATAACCGACCAGAACATCACAGTCTTTATCCACCTTTCTTTCAGCCACATTGATTTTAAATCCCCCTTCACAGAATCCAGGAATCTGGAAAAAGCAATACCAATGTTATGGGAATATTCGCATTTAAACAAAGATCCTATCCCATCATAAGAAAGCCTGAATTTATAAAACTGGCTACTTCAACTACTGCAAGACTGTCCTGAGGGACTTTTCTCTTTGCCTTCCAATTCACTTACAATCTTGCCACCAAATAGTATAAACAATTTGCATTTTGTGAATAAAAGTGAAGTGTTCTCTTCTTTGCTTAAGATTCTTGCTGATGAGGTTATCTCCCATTTGGCCGTGAATTTTCACATTACAACTGATTTCTTCCACAGATGAAGGGCTAGTCTAGTCAAATGTTTAAACCTGAAACATCCGTGGGAAGATAATGTTTTCGTGCCACCCTTTGAGTATTTTCCTCTCAGCTGTTAGAGTAGAACCTGGTCATGTTCACTCTGAGTACCTTGACGTCTGGAAAAGGACTAATACTTTCATATTCTACGTCTTACCCAAAAGTAATTTAAAAACCCAACAATTATAATGAGCTTGACTGAGTTTTACAACGGTAAAGAAATAAAAATGTTAATCACAACTAAAATTGTGCAAAATAGAAAAATAATACAAATAACCAGTACATTAAGGCTACTGTTACTTCTGCTTACCTTCTTCAGCTGCGATTCCATCCCTTCGGTCAGCATGATACAGGACACCGCAGCGCCCAGGAAGAGAATGAAGGCATAGATGAGGCGGGTCACCGTGGAGTTCTTACTGTTGGGGCAGCAGCTACACAGCAGACACGAGGCGCCGCTGCAAAGGCAGGGAACCTGGAATAAGCACACCACAGCCATCTGAGACCTCTTTCAGGGTACTCCTTCATGTCATAAGGGTCACTGAGTAGAAGATAAGGCAAACCAGGCTTTGACAGCTTTAGCTGACAGAGTTATGGCTGGGAGGAAGTGGTTATAAAAGCATGGGTTCTGGGAGGTGCCTGGGTAGATCAGTCAATTGAGTATCTGACTCTGCATCTCAGCTCAGGCCTTGATCTCACAGTCAAGAGTTCAAGCCCCACAATGGGCTCTGTACTGGGTGTGGAGCCTACTTTAAAAAAAAAAAAAAAAAGGCATGGGTTCTGGAGTCAATATTATTTCTGTCACTCTAACTCAGCAAGTTACATAAGCTAAGCTTATTTCTCCACCGGCAAAACAGACTGAATAACGGACTCTTCCTCCCTCGGATATCGCTGTATTGAATAAGTACTCAACACAGTGCCTAAAACATACTAAAAGCCCAATAAATGTTACTTATACTCACACAGAGAGCATATTTTATTTAAAAACAATATAAAAACCTAACTCCACTTGCTATTTAAGGAATCCTAGTTACCAAATCTGGCATTATAGCATCAAGCAACATTACATGGAAACCTTTATACATGATGATAACAAGGGCCATTTAGCTCAATTTAAGAGTAACCTGGAGATTCCTCAAAAAATTTATACACAGAATCCACCATTTGACCCAGCAATTCCTCTCCTAAACATACACCCAAAAGGACTGAAACAGGTATTCAAACAAAAGCTTCCACATGAATGTTCAAAGAAGCACTATTTATAGTTGCCAAAAGGTAGAAACAACCCAAATGTCCGTCAATTGACAAACGGATACATAAAATGTGGTAGATCCGTACAATGGAATATTATTCAGTCATGAAAATGCATGAAGTACTGATACATGGTACACATGAATGTTCAAAGAAGCACTATTTATAGTTGCCAAAAGGTAGAAACAACCCAAATGTCCGACAAATTGACAAACGGATACATAAAATGTGGTAGATCCGTACAATGGAATATTATTCAGTCATGAAAATGCATGAAGTACTGATACATGGTACAACATGGGAGAACCTAGAAAACATCATGCTAAGTGAAAGAAGCCAGACCCAAAAGGTCACATGTTGTATTTCATTTATATGAGATATCCAGAATAAGTAAATCCAGAGACAGAAAGCATTAGTAGTTTCCAAAGGTTGGACGAGGGAGATGGGATGGAGAGTGACTGCTTAATGGGAATCAGGCTTCTCTTTGGGGGGATGAATATGTTCTGGAACTACATTGATGCGATGACAGCAACGACAGCGTAACACTGCGAAAGTACTAAATGAAACTGAATTATACACTTAAAAATGGTTCATTTTATGTTATGTGAATTTTACCTCAATTGAAAAAAAAAAACAGAGTAACCTGGATCTCCGGTGAGCATTTCAGATGACAGCATAATCTGAATCGTTTTTATGTAGGCCTAATTAGGAAAGCACTCAAATTGCTTTCAGAGACCACACCGAGTCACATTACAAAGGCAGGCGAAGTCAGAATCATCAGCAGAAGCAGCAGATGTAAATAATGGGGGATGCTGATTTCATAGTATGGTCCCAGTCTTTACTTGTTATAGATGGTACCTTGGGGAAACTTTTATCTTTGTGTGATTCGGAGCAAGATGCCAAGCTTAAAAACCCAGTTTTCTCATCTGTAAAAATGCGCGTAACACCACCTACCTGAACAGTTACTGTATGAAGAATGAGCTAGCGTCAGGAATATACAGCACCTGGCATAATGCCTGGCACAGCAGGGGCTGAATAGATCATGGTAGCCATTAACATTTATAACTGCAACAGCCATGGGAAATTGATCACCCAGTTTCAGTCTCTAACTACAACCTGGGCCAAAAGACCATCATAGAGGTCTATAGCCGGCTGCAGACAGAAATAGAAGTTTTACAGCAAAAAACAATGACATTAATTGCTTCATGTTTATTTTGTTTGCATTCTCACACTTCTAACTCTCTTTAGCTATTTATTTATTTATTTTCCAGCCTATTAAATAATCTCAGGATAACTGCTTACTGTTTGTTATGGGTTGAACTGTGTCCCCCTATCCCCACAAATTCATATGTTGAACTCCTGATCCCCAGTACCCAAGAGTGTGACCTTATTTGGAAATAGGGTCACTGCAAATGTAAGTAGCTAAAATGATGTTAGACTGAAGAGTGGGCACCTATTTAAACATGATTGGTGCCATAAAAAGGAGAAATTTGGGCACAGACCTACAGCACAGGGAGAACACCAAGTGAAACAAGGCAGAGATCTACAAGCCAAGGATTATCAAAGACCACTAGCAAACCAGCAGGAACTAGGGAAGAAGGATGGAACCGATTCGCCCTCATCACCCTCAGGCACTAACCCTGCTGACATCTTAATCTTGGGCTACTAGCCTCCAGAAACTGAGAGACAACAAACTTGGGTTGTTTGAGCCACCCAGTTTGCAGTATTTTATTCTTATCTAGACCTAGCAAATGAATACACCCACTTATTTGTTTATAAATATCATGAAAATATAAGTGCCCTTAGGAGTGGCCACCTACTGTTAGATCTCTTGCACCTTTACAGTAGGTACTCAATCTGTGGAACAGAGCTGTCCTGCTATATGTTATGTCACTTCCCGATCTCAGTAAATAACTCTATTCTTCCTGTTACTCAGGCCAAAAACCTTGGAGTCACCCTTGATGTTTTCTCTTTTTCCAAAACTCTGTTCCAATCTGTCAGCACATCAACTTTATCCTCAAAATATATCCAGAATCTGGGGCACCTTGCTGACACAGTCGGTACAGCACATGGCTCTTGATCTCAGGGTCATGAGTTCAAGCCCCATGTCTGGCATGGAGCCTACTTAATTTTTAAGAAAATAAATAAATATTTAAGAAAAAATAAAGAAAATAAATAATAAAAATATAAGTTATCTCCAGAATCTGACCACTTTCTTAGCATCCTTAGTTATTATGTGGGTCCAATCCACTACTATCATCTTTCACCTGGATTAAATGCAACGGCTCCTGTCTCATTGCTATAGCCACCTAATCAGAACCCAGAGTTGGTATAAAGATTATTTTAAGGTGAAGACATTTGAGAGTCAACAGATACAGGGAAAAAAGCCTTCTTGGAGCTTTCCTCATCTGACTAAAGGCAGCAACTTCTGGGATATGAGGTTGCCATAAACTCTCTCTCCAAGGGAGTTTTATGGCCATAAAGAAGACGGAAGACTGCTGCACCTACATAAACAAGTATTATCACCAACTTTTTTATCTCCTGTTTGTTCTTCCTAACTAGAAGCCCTTTTCTTCCCTTTTCTTGTCCCCTAATAAGTAAGGTATATAATAAGCCCTATTTTCTAACCATCCCCTTGAGTTATTCATCACTGAATGATGAATAACATCCTGCAAGTATGTGTGCAGCGTGTGTACATAGTTCTTTCTTCTCTCGCTAACCTTTCATCTCTTTAATTCGCAGGCCCCCAACAACTAACCCCATAGAGGATGCAAGCAAAGTTTTTTCTCCTCTACACTGCTTTACCCTTTCTTTTCTCCAACAACCACCTTGTTAAAACACAGGTCAGATCACATCACTCTTCTTTTCTACAATGGATCCCCATATCATTTATGGGGATGTACGTAAAAGCCAATACAAAAACAAAAGACCAAACAATGGGTATCTACGTGATTTGGCTCCCTGCCAGCCTTCTGACTTCTTTTCCTATTATTCTTCCCCTCACTCATCCCATTCAGTACACTGAACTCCTTGCTATTCCTGTTGAATAAAGGGGATTAATAATATAGAAAAGCAATTTACAGATAGAAACGCTTTGAAGGCATCAATTCAAACACTAGCTTTACATCAAAGACAAAATGTGTGTCAGGTTATTAGGATAAGAAAGACATCTTTGCTTCAAATTACAAATCCACTCCTTAATTACCTTCTTAACTGTATTTTTTTCCCTAAATCTACTTTGCAAATAGTTTAACCCACTAGTGGATTGTAAAATTCAACTTACCAGGATTTGTTCTAATGTGATAGAAAAATTGTACGGCAGATGACAAAGGTAAAAATTATTTCACGAAACTTGTGTCTAAATGGGCATATTAAATCAGCTATGTAAAATGTATTTCTTACTTTTGGTCAAGGTCAAAAAATTGGAAAGCCACTGCTCTCAAGGAACCTGTAAATGACCAAACACCCTTTTGATTTAGGATGAACAACCTTAAAGAATGGAAAATACACTTTTTTTTTTTAAAGATTTTATTTATTTATTCGACAGAGATAGAGACAGCCAGTGAGAGAGGGAACACAAGCAGGGGGAGTGGGAGAGGAAGAAGCAGGCTCACAGCAAAGGAGCCCGATGTGGGGCTCGATCCCATAACGCCGGGATCACGCCCTGAGCCGAAGGCAGATGCTTAACCACTGTGCCACCCAGGCGCCCCGGAAAATACATTTTGTACTTTGTCCCTAAGAAATGCTAGTGGAATGAGCGGAGATTGAGTCCTAGATCAATTAAGTCAGTTGGGAAGTTATGAGACAAGAAGTGACTTTAAAGAATCGTGCTCCTCAGGAGCAAGTATATGAGGGAACTCACCATATTCTCTTCCATAGATCCTAAAATTTCCTTTTTAAAATATGGCATTTACAATCTACAAAGCGATTCAACCCATTTATTCACTTTATCCTCACAGCAGCTCTCAAGGAGAGGAATGCTGGGGTGATTAGCCTCATGTTACGGGAAGCCAGAGATAAATGTCTTAGACAAGGTCCCAAAATGTTCATGCCATGGCTTTCAATTTTGAATAATCCACAAGGCCGCCTTTCCTTTGCACAACTGCACACAAGCCTCGGTTAAAATCCCAGCTCTGCTACATACTCTGTAACATCGGCAAATCCATGCTATGGGATAAAAATATCACTTAAGACACCCAAAATTAAACGACGCCACCTTAAGAAGGTACTTGGAAATGAAGCAGAGCGCCCTCGCCCCGGAACTCTCATTCCGCGGTCCACGCTCCAGCTCCAGAGGAACCCAGGGGCCGGAAGCCTCGCGGGGGCGGGGCAATCGAAATTGTAAACAATGACGGCCCGGCCTCCTACGTTCCCCCAACAAACCCGGAAGGCGAGCCGCCTGATCCCGACTGGGGGGGGGGCATCACGGATATTGGTCTGCGCCCCCGGATACTCTCTCCAGCCCAGGGACCGTCCCCCAAGCTCCCGGCCAAGGCCCCACGGCGTCTGGGCTTGGGGGTCCCTATCGGCCTCCCCCAAACGACACGTCTGACGGAGACACCAGACCCCTAACTCACCCAGCTGGCGAGGGAGAAGACGCCCAGCACAGCTCCCATGGTGACGCTGGTGATGCAGGCGGCCGATCGCGAAGCTTCTAGCGCGGTGGTAACTGCCAGTCGAGCTGTCTCCTCAGAAACGCGACGTTTTTTCCAGGCCGGAAACGCGCGGGTGGCGTCATTGCGTGGCCCCGCCCACCGCCCTGAGCCGACGCGGCCAAGAGAGCCTCTGTCATTGGCAAAGGTAGAAGGCGGGGCTAAATCCTCAACAGGCTAAGGGAGAAGGTGGAGCTAAATCGACCGGGCGCTAAGGGAGAGGCGGGGCTAAACCGGCCCAGAGGAGGGAGGAGGCGGGGCTAAACCAGCCCGGCGCGGAGGAAGGAGGCGGGGCTAACCTAGCCCTGCGCGTAGGGAGGAGGCGGGACTAACCCGGCCGGGCGCGGGGGTGGGAGATCGGGCGAAAGCTGCCCCCTGGGACAGTGGGCAGGGGCTGTGAAGGCTCTATTCCTTCACCTCACTTGTATTCACTTGGGAGCCCGTTATGTGTGGACATCTGAGGTCCAGAAGTGCACAGGAATTTACGGCCTACTTAAAAAAAGAGTCTGACACTGAGCACACGTGCACCACGACACATTGTGATGAGTACCTGGAAGTAGTATGAGGGAATGTCCTTTCAATAAAAGTTTATTTAATGTTCACTATGTGAGCGGAAAGTAATGTAGTTGGAGGGGGCGGGGAGTAATCCCGGAGCGGTGTTCTGAGGAATTTATATTTAATCTGAGAACCGAAAGACGCATCCAAGGTAATCCGGGAAGGATGGGCGTTGTTTCTGAAAATGAGGGGTATACACGCCACTCGGGGTACACGAAAGGGCCTCGGGGTACATGAACACAGTGGGTAACACTGAACGGCAGAGTCAGAAAGTCCTGTTTCAATCCAAAGAGGGTTTGAGACTAGTACTCACTTCACGTGTTTCTAACATTTGCTTATCTCCATTTTTTTTTTTTTAAAGATTTTATTTATTTATTTGACAGAGAGAGAGACAGCCAGCGAGAGAGGGAACACAAGCAGGGGGAGTGGGAGAGGAAGAAGCAGGTTCATAGCGGAGGAGCCTGATGTGGGGCTCGATCCCACAACGCCGGGATCACGCCCTGAGCCGAAGGCAGACGCTTAACCGCTGTGCCACCCAGGCGCCCCTGCTTATCTCCATTTTTGACAGAGCGAAGGCTTCATTTTCCAAATCTCTCCAAAAGGTAAGCCCATCTAATTGTTCTGTGTTAGGGTTTGTGTGTGTGCTTGCGGACGTTCTTTCATTTCTCTCAGGCAGTGCTCCTGAACCCCAAGTTGGGCTGCCCGTCGCTCCAAAGGCCGATACTGGAGAGAAAAGTTTTGCTTGGAAAGGAATAGGAGCCTTATTTAGGACGCTGGCCACCTGGAGAGTAGGCACACTGTTGTCCAAAGGCCAACTCCGAGGTTTCTGCCTGGCCCAGGGATTTATAAAGGGGTTTAGGGCAGTTAATCAGTAAAGGGAGTGCGGCGGCCCCAACATTTCTTGATTATGTGCAGACTCGATGGTGCCGGTTCTAAACGTTATCACAGTGCTCGGAGGTTGTGCAAGGGGATCTGGTTCCTTCGTTCCCAGGGTTTGTGCAAGAGGGTCTGGTTTCTGTCTTGTGAGGTGCAGAAGCGCTCTGTTCTTTCTAGGAAAGAATGCACGAGCTATAGATACACAAAGAAGGGTTAGTTAATCAGTCATTCAGGCTCAGGGTGTTTGCTGAAGTTTAGATTACTAGGTTGGCCAGAGGGGCTAAGGCAGCTTCAGCAATGCTGGTTTTCCATTTAAGAAGTGATGTAAATTTTACTTTGTAAATTTAAGTAAAAACTGAGGGTCTATTTAAAGAAAAAGTTTTGAGAAGTGATTCACATAGATACATAAAAGTGCAGGTGGTATGCGGATATGGCAACAATGATGACAGTGATATACAGATGACTGGAACATTTACCTGGGAATATGAGAACCTGTAAAGTTTGGAATCCTAGAATATTTAAAATGGAAGAAGCCTTAGAAATATATTTGAATCTGGTGTTTGTTTGTTTGTTTGTTTTTTACAGGAATGGAAAAAGGCTCAGAGTGAAATGGTTTACCCCAGGTCACAGATAGGGTTGATGGCAGAGAAAGATTTACTCAAGCTTTAGTAATTCCCATCTGAACCCTTCACCCCACCCCCCCCCAACCCCTACCACCAAATACCTGCCCAAGTCAGGTTGTTTTGTGATCACTGAAGGTAACGCTTCCAGGTAACCCTTAAAATCCTTACGTCTTCCTGTTTGGGTACTGCTGGACTGGGCTGAAGAAAGCTAAGACTGCGATAAAATCCACCATCAAATCCCATCAGGAACATACCTGTACTCGAAAAAGAATCAGATTTATTTAGCTTGTTCAGCCAGGGAGAATTCACATCAGAGAAAACAGGAGGTATCTTGCTAAGAGGGAAGTGGGAAGAGCGAAGAGCTTATTGTAGGATTTGGGTTTGTGCTGGGTGTCTGTAAGGAGGGTTTAAGCAAGTGGGGAACAGTTTTGAATTGAATAGTCAAGAAGCAGGGGCAATTCAATGGTTAGGTATCTTACTGTTTTACCCAGGAGGTGGGAGGATTGAAGTGGGGCCAAAGTTATGATTGAGAAGGAAGCAGGACACACTCAAGTTAGAAGAGGAGGATGTTGTCATTATTTGTGGTTCCACAGTGGCCTTGTCCTTGCCTTGATCCAGCTACAGAGTGGCCTGGTCTGATACTTGTTTACATTCTGTGAGGCCTTTTTACGTTCTGTAAGGAACATTGGGTCTAGGGGCAGCTGAAGAAGTTTCATTTTCTCATCTGCACCACTGTGGGATCCTGCCCACCTCTCAGGGTTTCTGACCCTAAGTGGTTGAGTGTTCCTCCTGTATGTGGTGAAAGTAGTGAAAGTGGATCATCTGCTCCAATTTACCACCTCATGCAGGAACCCCTTGGCAGCATCTCCTCTTGGGTGGGGAGCTCACTGCCAACCAAGGCAGCCCCTCCTATCTTTACATGTTGATTGTCAAAACTAGGTTGTTTTTTCCCCCTTTAAGGGGGGAAATTTTTCCTCTACCCTCTAGGGGCTGGGTAGGCCTGGAGGCTTTTATCCGGATTCTGATGGATGATAAATTTTAAATTTGTAGAGAAGTGATAAGACAATGAAAAGGAGTTTAGGCTATTAGGGAAGCAGACTGTGGGAAGGTAAATAACAGAGGAGAAGCTAATGGAAGATAAAGATTGTTTTAGTAAGGTTTGTTATGTAGTTCCTCTTACTGATAAAAGTCTGGAGTTGTCTCCTGTGATTAACTTCTGCTCTTCTGATGGAGAGGAGGGAAGCAACACAGAAACTTCTAAGGGTGAGGGCAGAGCACTTTTCAGTGTCTACTTCTCAAATGCTTTCAGCTCAAAATAATCCTTATGCCAAAGTGGCATATTCTGATTCGTTACATTCGTATATATTGTTTGAAAAGATAATACATGTACTTGGTTTTAGAAAAACTGCATAAAAGAACATACAGTGAAAATGTATTATCTTACCCATCTCCCATATCTCTTTCCAAAGTTCGTATATGCATATGCCAGTATTATATGTATTATGTCATTCCCTTTTTACGTGTGGTAGCATTCTGACCACATAGTGGTGCATATTGCTTTTTTCATTGAACTTTTTTCATTTATTCAATAAATATTTACCACACTCTTACTATGTGCCAGGCAGTTCCCAGTGACGGGGAAACAGCACGGAACAAAACAAAATGCCTGCCCTTAAAAGAGCTTCTGCTGTAGTGAAAAGAGACAAGTAATAAACAAATATAAAATGTCAGATACTGACAAGAGCTGTGAAGAAAAACAATAAAACAGGTGAGAACAACACAGAGTTAGTTGGTGGGGCTCTGCTATTTTAAATAGAGTAGTCAGGGCAGGTGTTTTTGAAGACCTGACATTTGAACAGAGCTACTAAAGAAATGAGAAAGCAAGCTGCAGCACTATCTGGAGGAAGAGCAGTGCTATCATGGAACAGCAAGAGGAAAGGCCATGAAACAGAAGCATGTCTTAAGTAACAAAATTCAAGTAAATTTGAAGCTCTAATTGGCTTTATTAAGTGATTCATCAATCCAGTAGCAGTAGAGAGGCACTCCAAGGAGTTATACAAAATGGAAGCTTTTATAGAAGGAGAGTGAGAGCAAGAAAGTTACTAGCAAAAGAAAAGGATTGTTCTAAGTGAGGCCACTTTCTAGGGAAAAAGCAAGTTGTTTTATCATGCAGATTACCTTGTCCTTCTTTGGGGGATGGAGAGGGCCCAGGTGGCAGACCCTTTGGGGAAGATTGAAAGGCTGACTGGTTAAGACTATATTTCTGGGGGAGGTTGAAACTGCAATTAGATTACATATTGAGCACCATTTGGGAATTCTAAATGATACCATTTGGGGTCTGTTTTTTGTTTTTGTTTTTTAAACACATGCTTTACCTAAAAACAAGGCCAGTGTGGCTGGTGCATGAACAAGAGGGAAAATGATGAGATAAAGCTGAACATGATAACAACTCTGGATTTTATTCTAAATGTGATGGGATAACTGAAAGTTTTGAGCAGGGGAAGGCCATGATCATGCTTACATTTTAGAGAGGACATTTTGGCTGCAGAGTGGAGAACTGACGGGCAGGGTTGGGTAAGGTTGGAAGAGTGGGCAGAGGCAAAGACGGGACTAGCTAGGAGACCATTGGTGTGAGCATAGCTTGAAGATAGGTCATTCTACTTCGGTCTCTCTTAATTCTTGCTGTGGTAATTCATTTTATGGGAGCAGTGGATATCCTTCGTGCTCACCTTCCAGTATATCTACAGGATTATTTCAAGAAATATAATTGCGGGTCAGAAGCTAAAGTAACTGGCCATATTGAAATTAAATCTGATGATCTAATTCCACCTTGAGCCCAAAGAAACAATTATTTATTCTTCCCACACGACCCCGTCTGAGATTAAAGGGAAACGCATCTGCCACTCCTCCCACATCAGTTTTCTCGACTTTAAATATTTCCAGTCTAGCAAGCTTCTGCCTATAGCCCCATTCTCTCTTGGAACGGTCCCCGTATCTGGTTACGGAGAGATAAACTGAGGCAAAGGCAGGATCCGGGGTATAAGTCCCCACCCCTCCCCCGCCTTACTGTCTCTTTTTCCCTCAGCATTCCTTTCCTTTCCCCTTCTCCCGGGGCCAAGTTCCAGGCTGCCAACCCCACGTTGGTACCTCGCCGCTCAGGACCCCAACTCCCACTTTTCCCTCCTCCCGCCGCTCGGAGGCCGCGGAAGGGGACGCGAACCCCCCTGGTCCCTTCCGAGCCGCCGTAGCGCCCGCCGCGGGAGTTCAGCAGCTCCGGTCGCCAAGGCAACGCGCTCCGCTGCGCGCTGCGGGCGCCAAGCAGCCCGGCGGAGGCGCTGCGGGCCAGCGGCCCGGGCTCGGCTAGGCGGCGGGACGGCAGGTGAGCAGGGCCGGGCGGGCAGTCGCGACCCAAACGCGTCGCCCCGGCGTCGACTCGTCGCGGCAGGCCGGGGATTGGGGCGCGGGGGACTCCCGGGAAGGAGGCTGGGGCCAGACCTTTATCCCCTCCGCCGCGCCGGGGCGGCGCCCCCTCCTGCTTTTTAACCCCTCTTGGCGCTGACTTGGAGTGCGCTTTAGGCTGTTGTGTTGTTGGGGTTTTTTTGTTTGTTTGTTTTTTGTTTTTTTTTTAATTTTGGGCCCGTTGCATGGCCTGACCTGAAAGTTTCTTTAAAAAAAAGAAAGACCCTCTTGTTAGGGGTTCGGGGAATAACTCAAAACTGCAGAAAATGTATATCTGTGCGACTCTCCTGTGGCCAGAGAGGATTGACTTCCTTGTGCATCAGTTTTCCCATCTGCTAAATGGGCATGATAATAGTTGTCTTATAAAGCAAACTATATTTTAAACCCTTGCAGGTAAGTCCTCAGTATCTTGGAGCTTTTATCATTACTACTACTACAAGGAAGTCCATATTGAGCATGTATTGTATGCCAGGGCCTGGGCTGATCGCCAGGGGTAAAGTGAATGAGACATCTTGTCCTCAGGGAACTCCACAGTTTTACAGTATAAATAAGAATTCATTGCTATTCGAGCAATGGTTTTGGACATATGGGTGACTGAATGCATAGAGAAGGCAGGTAACCTAGATTTCAGGGAATGAGGCTGGAAGGGTGGTCAAAGGGAGATTCTAAAAGACGATGACTTCCAAAATGAGACATGAAGGCTGTGTATTGGCCAGATGAGGCTGGTGAAGTGCACAATGTTCTAGACAGAGAGAGCCACATGTGCAAAGCCCAAGGGATAGAGTGCAGCCTTATTGGGCCTCTACAAGGATTTCATAGGCTGGGTAGAGACTGACTCCAAGAAGCTGAAGTGGTCTGGCTAGATGATGTTTGAGAGATAAGCAGGTGCCCCTTCTGAAAGACTTTCCTTGTATCTCCTTGTAAGATTTGAAGAGTTTGGATTTTAGCTTGGGGGCATTGGGGAGCCATCAGAGGATTTTAGGCAGCCAGTGAGCGTATGTTGGATGTGTTTGATCAGAGGTATGGTTTCAGAAAAATCAGGGTTTCAGGGTTTTTTTGTTATTCTCTCTTGGTTTTCATTCCTCCCATCTGTTTTTTACATTGCAGCCATTCATTTATGGCGATTCAAAAAATATTTCTTAAAATATTTATTTATTTACTGAGTGTCTGCTACGTGGCAGGCATTGTGGGGGCAGTAAAGACTCAGATCCCTGCCCTCATGGCATGCATTGCAGACATGTTCCAAGGTACATTCGTGGGGTACAGATAAGAATCTGGTACAGCTGGAACTTAATATTGGAAGAGATTTTTAAAAAAAGAACAAAGAAAGGCCTAGATCATTCAAGGCCACTGTGTTGCACACTCTTGGAAGAAGAATTCACTTAGACTATACTAAGAAGGCATGACCAGAGAAGTAGGAGGAAAACGAGGGGAATGTAGTGATGAAAGCCAAAGGAAGAGGTGAATTTTGCTGGATGCTGCTTAGGTTTCAAGTAAAAGAAATTAACCCTTAAAATGTGTCCTTCGGGTAAATAAATATGGAGGTCACTGGGGACCTAATTGAGCAGATTTGGTGAAATGGTGGGGGCGGAATCTAGAATATCGGCAGCTTCCAAAGGTTCAATGTAATTTATCAGTGGGATGAGGAGAGAGTGGGATGTGAGAAAGTAAAGACAAAGTGTAGGCAGCTCACAGGAGTTTGGCTGTAAAGGGAGAAAGAGAAGGCTGGAGAGCGACTGGGGAATAAGGTGAAATCTTAAGCACGAGAGAGAGACGTGAGCAGATTTAAATGGTGATGGCAAGGAGCCAATGTGAGGGGAGAGGCTGAGAAAATACAGATGAAAGGGGCAAATCGAAGGCGCTATTTTCCTGAGAAGGAAAGAGTGGATGACATCTACAGCACGGATCCTTCTCAAGGAGTCTGATGGCTTCTCCAGAAGCAAGGCAGCTGCTGACTAGGAGTGCATCAGTATAATCCAACAACAAAAAATAAAAGGTGTTAAGTGTAGAGGGAAAGTTATATTTTCATTTTTGTCAGATATTAGACATTTATTGAACTAATATGTGTTAAGCACTTTTCTTGTACTAGTCTCCACTAGTAATGTGATCTTGACAACAATCCTATAAGATAGTCTCTATTATGATTCCCAGTCTATGGATGAGAAAATTGAGATGTAAAATGCTTACTCCAGGTTATATAGGATTTGAATCCAGGTCTGCCTGAGCCCAGAGCTTTTACTCTTAATCACTGTGTGGACGATATGATTGTCTCCCTATGATATGGTGATCTGCTGAGAAGATTCAAGAGAATTAAGTTAAAAATAATTAGATATAAGGTGAAGTAAACAAGCGGATAGAACATAGACAAACAGCAGTAGCTTTATATAATAGTCACAAAATGTAATTGTAGGAGACATGAGAATAACAACATAAAAAATAAATACCTGGGAACAAACTTTCAAATAACTGTGCCCAGACTAGCCACATAGAGAGCAAGAGTGGCTGGAGGGGGGACGCTGGGTACAGATGGGTGTTTGGATAAGGACGAGGTATTTTTGTTTGGGAAACTCAGGGTATTGATATCAGAAACAGGGCATGTAAAACAAAACAAAACAGATGTCTATCATAAGACCTAATGAGAAAATATGCAAGATGTTGACTATGATATTTTTATTACATGAAAAGCTGAAAACAGACTGGTTAAATTATGGTGCAGTCATATGATATATACTATCAGCCATTAAAAAAGAATGAGGCGGGAGCTATATAGATGAGAAAGATGTTTACATCATATGGTTCGTGTGAAAAGCTCATTACAGTACAGTGTGTTCTTATTTTTGTTTTTTTTTAATGTATAGATACACATATTTCAGCACTAATGCTTCATTTCAAATAAAAGGAAATTAGCAGAGGTCCAAGCCTAAGTAACACAAAGGGAAACTTGGCACTATCGGGAAAAATGTCTAGAAAGATTAGTTCTTGCAAAAATTTAAAAAAATTTTTAATTGTGGTAAAATACCCATAACATAAAATTTACCATCTTAAACATTTTTAGGTATACAGTTCAGTATTGTCAAGGATATTCACATTGTTGTGCAACAGATCTCCAGAATTCTTTCTTCTTGTAAAGCTGAAACTAAATCCATTGAACAATTTCCTCATTCCCGTCCTGCCCCCAACCTCTGACAACCATCCTTCTACTTTCTGATTCTATGAATTTGACTACTCTAATACTTTATATAAATGGAATCATACAATATTTGTCTTTTTATAACTCACTTATTTCACTTAGCATAGTGTCCTCAAAGTTCATCTGTGTTGAAACCTGTGTCAGATTTCCTTCCTTTTTAAGACTGAGTAATATTTTATTGTAAGTATATATACATGTATATACAGTCTATGTATAAACATTTTGTTTCTCCATTCCACAGATGGGCACTTGAGTTTTTTCCACCTTTTGGCTGTTATCAGTAAGGGTGCTATGAGCAAGAGTGTACTAGAAAGAGGAGTTCTCTGTGTCTGTGTCAGGAGATCATGGGGAGACTTTTATTCCTTTCCTTATTGCCTTATTTTTCTTTTTTATGAGCATGAATTGCTTTTATAATCAGAAAAAGCAATAAGGATATGTCCTGTTTGGGGAGATGGGGGAGTAAAGTTAAAAAAAAAAAAAAAAAGGCCTGATCTTTGGCAGTGGCAGCAGGAATGGAATGGAAAGGGCAGATTTGAGAGACATTTCAGGAGAATTAACTAAGAAGGTAAGGGAGAGGAGAGTGGAAGACAGGCCATGCCAGTGGTGAGAAGTGGCATCAGTCCTGGAGGGGCTTAGACTAGAGGGAAAAGGAGAGCCACCTGATCCTTTGTTCAGGAGTTTG
The DNA here is from genome assembly GCF_002007445.2 of Ailuropoda melanoleuca. Classification (NCBI taxonomy): domain Eukaryota; kingdom Metazoa; phylum Chordata; class Mammalia; order Carnivora; family Ursidae; genus Ailuropoda; species Ailuropoda melanoleuca. The sequence continues at coordinate 60,739,584 of NC_048230.1, read as the reverse complement.
GACATTTTCCTGAAAGCAGAGGGAAGCCATTGAAAGGAAGAGAAATGACTTAATTAGAATTTCGTTACGGAAAGATCACCCTGATTCCCTCCAACCCATTCTGCAAGCTGAAACCAGATAGTGCCAAGTTTCCCTTTGTGTTACTTAACGCTTGGACCTCTGCTAATTTCCTTTTATTCGAGATGAAGCATTAGTGCTGAAAGATATATATCTACTCTCCTAAAAGCACCTGGAATATTTTAAACAAAGTGCTGTTTAGATTACACTGATTTCTAATTGTGTTCAGTTTTATCTCAACAACACAGTCTCCTGTAAGTTTACTTTCTACCTTTAGCAGAGGAAGTATGAATAATTGGGGAAGTAAACAAGAAATATAAACAACTGAAGTTAGAGAACTTCAATGTGTTGCTAATAAATTTTGACACTCTACTTTTAGCAGAAAAGGGCCAATGTACAGCAAACATTGTCATATTAAGGAGATAGTACAAAACAAAAATTCTGGAAAGTTCTAAAAGACTCAGCCCATTGCCTGTTTCTACTCCGACAAAACTGTACTCTGTTTGCTTCCAGAGCATCCTGCGCAGAGAGAGGGAACTAACTGTCATGCTAACATATGTAAGAGTTTTGTAGTTTATAAGGGCTAGATTTTCAAAAGATATGAATCCATGATCTCATTTCATTCCTCCTAACAATTGTGTGAGGCAAGGAGTATCATTGTCATTTTCAGATGAGAAAATTGAAGATCAGAGGATTCAAGAGACCTCCAAAGTCCTACATCTACTGAACTTCTGGAGTTTGAATCCAGGTTTTGTTTTCCTTTTATATTATAGTTTCTTAATATGGAAAATTATAAACATATACAAAAGTACAAAGGATAGTTAATAAATACCAATATACCCATACCCCAGCTTCAGTAGTTACCCACATATGGTTGGTTTTATTTCATCTGTAACGCCCACTCCCTCCCTATGTTGGATTTTTTTTGCACCTTGGATTATTTTATTTTATTTATTTTTTTTTTTTAAAGATTTTATTTATTTGACAGAGATGGAGACAGCTAGTGAGAGAGGGAACACAAGCAGGGGGAGTGGGAGAGGAAGAAGCAGGCTCATAGCAGAGGGGCCTGATGTGGGGCTCGAACCCACAACGCCGGGATCATGCCCTGAGCCGAAGGCAGACGCTTAACCGCTGTGCCACCCAGGCGCCCCATCTTGGATTATTTTAAAGCAAATCTTAGCTGATATATCATTTTATCTGTAAATGCTTCAATATGCCTCTTAAGAGAGAAAGGACTTTTTCTCCCCTCCTTTTTTCTCTATAATCACAATACCATCATCACACCTGAAAAATGAACAGTAGTAATTCCTAAAAAATACCTAATATTTATTTGGTATTCAGTTTCCTCAACTATCTCATAAATGTCTTTTTACAACTGGTTTGTTTAAATTTGGATCCAAACAAGGACCACCTATTACATCTGGTTGATTGTCTCTTAAGTCTTTTAATTTATAGCAATTTCTCCTCTTCTTCTTTTTTTTCTCCTTGCCTATTATTTGTTGAAAAAGCACATTTGTCCCGTACAATTTCTCACATTTTGGATTTGCCTGATCACATCCCTTTAACGTGTCCCTCCCTTCCCTTTATTTTTGTGGCCATTATACTTTATGGGTGGTGCTGTGTATCTCATTAGCAGGCAGTAAAGTCTAGTTTTCTCACTGGATGTGATTTTAAGATTGATCATGGGGTTCAGGGGCGCCTGGGTGGCTCAGCCATTAAGCGTCTGCCTTCGGCTCGGGTCATGATCCCAGGGTCCTGGGATAGAGCCCCACGTTGGCGGGAAGCCTGCTTCTCCCTCTCCCTCTCCCCTTGCTTGTGTTCCCTTTCTCGCTGTCTCTGTCAAATAAATAAATAAAATCTTTAAAAAAAAAAAAAGATTGATCACGGGGTTCAGGTATTGTTAGCATGGTCCATCCATTGTACGTTTCTCATCAGTCTTTCACAGAATGGTTTTAGCATCTATTAATGGTCATTTTTCAGATCTATTATTTTTTTAGAGGTTGGAAAATGAGTCTCAGTTTTCTGGTGCCAAGTCATATACTCTGTTAAATCCCACTGTCTCCTTATTAAAGGAATGTTTTGCACAGTCCTGTAGTCTCTGCTCTGATAGGTGGAGAAAAATCCTCAATTAATAATTCATCTTAATATAATTTTTAAAAAAATAGAGCTCATATGCTGTGTCCAGTACTGGTTGCTCACAACATTGCTTTCCTAGGTTGGTCCTATGTGTTGGTAAAACCACATGGTGGGAAGGCTGCCTATATCAGTGTTTTTAAACTGCATGTTGTTACACATTAGTATTTTAAAAGAATTATTTGGGGGAGGAGTTCCAGCTTTTTTTTTTTTAATGAAGAACCAGAATAGAACAACAAAAACAACAAATCAGAGTGCATCTCATATAGTAAGAATAAGCTTTGGTTTGTAAAATTTTTGTTTCAGCTCTTTTTAGGTATGTCTGAGCCATGATATAGAATGTATTTCTTATTGAGGTCTTGGTCAAAACCAAATTGAGTGTGCAGGTGACTACTCTGAGACATAGCAAGTTTCTCAGTCAAGCATTCAATTATGTTCCAATGTACTACTTACGAAATAGTACAGTATATTGATTGATTTTAGAATTTCCTTTGAAGGCTTTTTTGGGTGACTGCCATTTAACCAAAATTACATTACCTCAGTGACCTATCCTCCAGTATTCAAGTTGAAGAAACGCAAACTCTTCAGGGATTTGTTTTTGATTCTCTTTTACCCTTGAGGGTAATGTAGATGATTCCAGCCAGCACTGGCATCATTCAAAGTCATGCTGGAGGGGGGCCTGCTGTCTCAGTCAGGGAGCATACGACTGTTATTGATCTCCAGGTTGTAAGTTCGAGCTCCATGTTGGGGGTAGAGATCACTTAAAACTAAAATCTTAAAAAAAAAAGGGGGGGGGCGGTCATGGTGAAACCTCACCAAAGGAGTTGGTTGGGAAAGGGGAAAGACATCAGGACTGGACAGGTGGAGACAGTGACTCAGCCCTTTGGCTGACTTCTGAGGCAGGGGTAGGGTGGCCAGACCTGCCATGCACAGGGTGGTTAACAAAGGTAGCCCTAATACTATTCAGACCTTAATTGGAATTGGTTTAGGACATGGGCAGATGGGATATTCCAGTGACAACATGATAAGGGATTAGGAAATGCAGATGTTGGACTACAGTATACAGTTAACATTTTAAAGCTGTGGAGACTGAGGTTCAGAGAGTAAGTGGCTCAGAATCAGTGAGTAAGTGGGGGAACAAAATTTCATGGGTTACCAAATCCTGGATCTATTCTGAGTAAATGTATGATGCTGAGTAAGTTCCTTAATAATAGTACCTACTGCATGGAATTTTTTTTTATTTAATGATTTTTTATTATATTATGTTAGTCACCATACGGAATTGTTAATAAGGATTGAATATGTAGTTAAAGCACTGAGCACAGTGAGTAGTAAAAGCACTTAGCACAGGCTTCCTACGAGAACCACTCAGTAAATATTAGCTATTATTATTTCCTTTTTAAAATAATGAACCCATTTTACTTTGTCTATTTTTAATCTCTCCGTATTCCAGAAATGATTAAAGCTGTATTACAAGGATTCTTTTCTGTTATTGTTGAGATAAATTGATGTATATCGTTGTGCTAGTTTTAGGAAGGCAACGTAATGATTTGATTAATATTATGAAATGATTACCACAATAAATTTAGCGAACATCCATCAGCACACATAGTTACAAATTTTTGTTTTGTTTTTCTTGTGATGAGAATTTTTAAGATTTACTTCCTTAGCAACTTTCAGATATGAAATCATATAGTATTTGTTTTTCTCTGACTTGTTTCACTTAGCATTATGCCCTCAAGGTCCATCTATGTTGTTGCAAATGATAGGACTTTCTTCTTTTTTATGGCTGAATAATAATGCATTGTGTATATATACCACATTTTCTTTATTCTTTCTTTTTTTTTTTTGAAGATTTTATTTATTTGAGAGAGTGAGTGAGCAAGAGAGCACGAGTAGGGGGAGGAGTGGAGGGATAGGGAGAAGCAGACTCCCACGACTCCAAGATCATGACCCGAGCTGAAGGCAGACACTTAACTGGCTGAGCCACCCAGGTGCCCCTTCTTTATCTGTTCTTCTGTCAGTGAACACTTAGGTTGTTTCCGTGTCTTGGCTATTGTAAATAATGCTGCAGTGAACATGGAAAATACAGTATCTTTTCAAAATAGAGATTTCATTTCCTTCAGATCAATACTCAAAAGTGGAATTCCTGGATCATATGGTAGTTCTATTTTTAATTTTTTGAGAAACCTCCATAGTGTTTCCATAGTGGCTGTACCAATTTACATTCCCACCAACAGTATAAAGGGTTTCCTTTTCTCCATATTTTTGCCAGGACTTATTATCTGTTGTCTTTTTGAGAAAAGCCATCCTAACAGGCATGAGGTGATACCTTATTGTGGTTTTGATTTTCATTTCCCTGATGGTTAGTGATGTTGAGCACCTTTTCATGTACCTGTTGGCCATTTGTATGTCTTCTTTGGAAAAAGTCTATTCAGATCCTCTGCCCACTTTTTAATTGGATTGTTTTGGTTTTTTTTCTATTCAGTTGTGTGAGTTATTTGTGTGTTTTGGATATTAACCCTTTATCAGATATGTGATTTGCAAATATTTTCTCCTGTTCTGTAGGTTGCCTTTTAGTTTTGTTGATGGTTTCCTTTGCTATGTAGAAGTTTTTTAGTTTGATATAGTCCCACATGTTTATTTTTGCTTTTGTTCCCTTTGCTTTTGGTGTCACATCTAAAGAAAATCATCGCCAAAGACCAACATCAAGGAGCTCACCTATGTTCTAGGAGTTTTCTGGTGTTAGGTCTTATGCTCAAATCTTTAATCCATTTTGAGTTGATTCTTGTGCTTGGTGTAAGTGGCCCCGTTTTATTCTTTTGTTTGTGGCTGCCCAGTTTTCCCAACACCATTTATTAAAGAAACCATCCTTTTCCCCATTGTGTATTCTTAGCTCCTTGTCATACATTAGTTGACCATATATGTGTGGGTTTATTTCTGGGCTCCCTATTCTCTTCTGTCGATCTGTGTGTCTGTTATTTCTGAAATATGTCTCACGATGTAAAATGGATAAGCCTCTTGCTACCGCCTGCTTGGTTTCATTTTTTCAGCTGCTGCCTTTGCTTTTATACGGACTGCTGACACGCCCTTCTTATTGAGAGAACAGTTAGCACTCTGCTTTGGTTTGAGACGACTAACAGCTACAAGATATTAGAGAGAAACTGGCACCTAGTTGGGATGGTTCTGAAAATGGTAGGATTTGGGGAGGTACAGGGGAGGTACAGGATTTGGGAAGGTAGGCAGGTGATTAGCAACTTTCGAACAAAAAATGGAGCAAAATGTATTGCACCTAAAGCCTTTTTTTGTTTTTAATTTTAATTTTTATCAAAGTAATGATAAAGACTTCTGTGCTATAACATTCTCTGTTTGAGGATTTCAGCTGCTTGGAAAATGAGATTTTTTTAAAAAAGATTTTATTTATTTGTGAGGGAGAGAGAGAGTGAGCAAGAGAGAGCACAAGGGGGGGGGAGTGGGGGCAGGGAGAGGGAGAAGCCGACTTCCCACTGAGCAGGGACCCTGATGTGGGCTCGATCCCAGAACCCTGGGATCATGACCTGAGCCGAAGGCAGAAGCTTAACCAACTGATCCACCCAGCTGCTTGGAAAATGAGAGTATCATACACGTGTCATTTAAAAATATAACTCCTAAGTTTTCATAAATAATATAACATTGGTTGTACGTGAGGCAGATTCGGGTAGGTTTTTTTTTTTATTTATTTATTTGGGGGAGAGAGAGAGAGAGCACATGTGGGGTGGGGGAGGCAGAGGGAGAAGGAGAGAGAATCTTAAGCAGATTCTGTGCTGAGTGCGGTGCCCCATGCGGGGCTCAATCTCACAACCCTGAGATCACGACCGAGCTGAAACCAAGAGTTGGATGCGTAAATGACTGTACCACTCAGGTGCCCCTTGGGTGGGGTGTTTTCTTTTTCTTTCTTTCTTTCTTTCTTTCTTTCTTTCTTTCTTTCTTTCTTTCTTTCTTTCTTTTTTCTTTCTTTCGGGGGGGGGTTGTCTGTGGCCAGTGTGCTTTTTGAATATTTGTACCAAAACTTAGGATTTTACTGCTTTCTGATTGTATTTTACTGCCTAATAAAATAAATACTGTATGTATTATTTTAAGTCTGTTTATCTGAAACATAATGCCTGTTTCCTTGTTTAAAACCTGAGGCATTAAATCTTCTTAATTTAGATTATTTTCTTATGGATAATCTCTTAAGTTAAAGACACCATGATTGAAAGTCACTGAAACTTAATTAAAATATTATTTCCAGGGATAACATGGCATAGCTTTCCTGTGGCCTCAGAGTCTCTTCTAGCCAACATTTGGGAAATGCTAGCGCTCATAGGAATGCAGAGTTATATAGTGTGAAGAACCAGAACTTGGGTTTCAGGCAGATCAGCGTAACCTTGGGCAAAGTCTTTGAGTCTTGTTTCCCTTATCAGTGAAATGCCTCGTGAGATCCTTTGAGAGTTAACCATTACATAAAACCTGGCTACTAGAAGGGGCTTAATAAGTGTGAGTTACCTTCTGTTCTCCCACTCCCGTTTCTACAAACCTACCTACTGCGTGCTTCTGCTTATCACCAAAAGGAAACTTGAGAAAGAGAAAAGTTGGTGGTCTCATCCTACTTTCAACATCAGTTAAACATATGTAATTCTATTGCTTTTTTGGGTGTACAAGGCTTAACATTCAGTGGTTCTAATGATCTCTGCATGTTACATGTGGTCCATATGGCCATATTTTCCAAACCAAAAAATCGGTTTGATGAGTATGGTATACTCAGAGGATCAAGAGAACAGCATACTTTTGTTAAGATTTTTTTTTTTTTAAGTAATCTTTACACCCAACATGGGGCTCAGACTCACAACCCTGAGATCAAGAGTTGAATGCTCTACCAGCTGAGCCAGCCAGGCGCCCCTACAGAGCAGCATATTTTAAAATAGTGCAGTCTTGGGGAAATCTTAGATGCGCTTTTATGTATCCTGAGGAAACAGTAAAAAGTCATGGTGAGGAGGCATTGGAGTCGTTTGGACATGACTTCAAATCTTGGCCTAGGCACTCTTTAGTTCCTACACAAGTTACTTAGCCTTTCTAAGCTTCAGCATTTCCTCATTTGTAAATGGATATAAGGAGAGTTCCTTATCTCATGAGGATTGGAAGAGATAAAGGGCTCAGCACAAGGCTTGGCAAGTCGTAAGTACTTGACATGTAAATGTTAACTGTTGTCATTATTATGAGGCCTTTGAAACAGGTGCACTTATTCAGTACCTTTTTTTGCAAAAGCCTATAGAAGAACAAAAACTTGTGAAGTAACTCAGTATTTGGTAATTTACTGTATAATAACTTCTTTATCAGGCCTTCTTTGGAAAAGGTGCAGAAATATTTTGAAGACCCAGTGCCCAACTTGTCATGCCCCTGGGGAAGACCTGACTTTCTCACAGTATTTGAATAACTCGAAGCACCTATTCTATTGCCTCTAAGATGATCTGTTTGGAGTATGGATATTTTTTGGCTCATATAAGTTGTATTTGTTCCAGAAGTAGGGCAGATTTCAACATTAACTTACTCCACTGCCAGGCTTCTTTCCCTAAGATTGTCTTGGTTGTGCCCTCCTCGGGTTGTTGGCTTCATCCTCAGGCCAGCAGCAAAATAGCTGTGGCAGTTCTGGGCCCGATCCATTATGGCACCCACCAAAGGAATTGAAAGATTCTTTCTTCCTCTTTTCTCCTCAGTGAGAATTTTTTTCAGAAGTTCTCAGAATACTAATCCTAGAATCTCATTGGCCTGAATTGGGTCATGTGCCCAATCTTGAACGAAGTCCTGTCACCAGGGCAATGCAGTGCCATTTGGCTTAGGCTTGGTTCTTGTACAAGTTATTTATGAGGGGGATGAAATTATCTTTAGGCCAATCAGGAACAGAATTGTGTTTCTATTAGTATGTTTTTCTGTGAGCATGAGGAATGGCCTCTGAGTAGATTGGTTAGTTAGGAATTATTGTTGGCTGCTGATTATAGTGCTTTAAATAAGACAAATTATTTTTCTTTCAAAAAAACATTAGTCCAAAGTAGGCAGTCTGTTGCTGGCATGGCAGTTCCACAGTGCCATCAGGCCAGCTACATCTTTCTCTCTTTCTGCTTCACCGTCTTTATCACATGGCTGTCACTCTCATGGTCACCTTATGGTCACCGCGGGCTTCTGGCTCTAACCAGATAGTCCTTCCTCAAGGCAGGAAGAAGTAGGAAAGGAGAAGGCAAAAGACATGCCTTAAAGTACTGGAAGTCCCAACCAACACATTGTTTACATCTTGATTGTTCTTTCTTACAGGTGAGGGATGTTGGGGAATGTAGTTTCTCAGCTGGACATATTGCTGTTTCCAACAATCTAGGGATTCTGTTGCTGTGGAAGAAAGGGAAATGGCTGTAGGCCTGGCAATGTGTAGCGCCCGCCACAAAAGGCAGCCAGCAATCTCCATTATACCTTTCATTTGAGGAAACCACGGTAGTTATTGTTTTTTTTTTTAAGATTTTATTTATTTATTTGAGAGCAAAAGCGAGAGAGAGAGTGCACGAGCAGGGGGAGGGACAGAGGGAGAGGGAGAAGCAAACTCCCCACTGAGCAGGGAGCCTGATGCGGGACTCGATCCTGGAATCCTGAGATCATGACCTGAGCCGAAGGCAGACACTTAAGCCACTGAGCCAGGACGTTCCGGAAACCACAGTTTTGTATATGTTTACTGTCTATTCATGATTTTTTAATCAAATAATGAGATCATATTCTACATGTGTCATAATTCACGTTTTCCATTTAACAGCATCTTGAGTATCTTTTCACGTCAGTTAATGTACATAGAAGCTTTTTCATTTCCACTTAACAGATGCTAGATTACCAGATCTTCTTTATTTTCACTATAAAATTTAGTGTTTAATTCCCATGGCCCTTTGAATGTTCTTGGCCAGTAAACAACTCTATACTATGCTGTCCAATACAATAGCCACTACGCACATGTGGCTATTTAAATTTTAGTTAATTTAAATTACATTAAAAAATCAGTTTCTCTGTCTCAAGAGTCACATGTGACTAGTGATTATCTTGTTGAACAGCCCAGGTACAGAACATTTCCATCATCGCAGAAACTTCTATTGGACAGCCCTGCTCCGCAGCACCAGCACCCTGCAGTTCTCGCCCAACTTGACCCAGACTGCCTGTGTTTGAATTCTTACTCTGCCATTTACTAGTTGTGTGACTTCAGGTAAGTTCCTTGGCTTCACTGTGCCTCAGTTTCCTTATTTGTAAAGTCATGGTCACAGTGGTACCTAAACTGGGAGGGGTATAGGATTCAATGTATGTAGAGTGCTTAGAACAGTGCCCGGCACATAGTAAACACTTGTTAAATATTTGCAATGATGATGATGTGGTGATGGTGGTGATGGTGGTGATGGTGGTGATGATGGTGATGATGATGGTGATATCAACAAGAGTCAGCTGGGTTTGTTCCCAAACCTGTTTGTGCCAGTTAGACTTGCTCTTGTAATTGCAAAATAACTAAGTGTTATGGTGGCTAATGAGATTTGGGAACAGAAAGGGAAAAAGAGGCATTGTTTTTGTGAAAAATAAGTTTAATATGTCTGAAAGACCTGATAAAAGTAAAGGACAAAAAGAAAGTTCTTGTGAAATTAGAGGTAGAAGAGACCTCTGAAGAGATTGAGAAAAACAATTAATTAAAAGATAGGATTTTGCCTTCACACTACTTCACATGGGTGTGGTTCACACAGGAACTTTAATTAATAGAATTTATTTTTAAAGAAAAGCCTTAAAAAGAAAAGAAAAGCCTGGTCCCTTATCGAGTATTAGGCAAAAGAACATACATTTTTAGTGATTCCTCTCTTTGGCTGTTTCTGGTTTTGTTTTTTTAGTGAATTTTACCATGATTAGTCCTGATCCTATCAGGGAAGAGTGTCTGTTTTCTTTTTTAAATTGTTTTGTAGGGGGGCACCTGGGTGGCTCAGTCGTTAAGCGTCTGCCTTCGGCTCAGGGCATGATCCTCTGGGATCGAGCCCCGCATCGGGCTACCCCGCCGGGAGCCTGCTTCTTCCTCTCCCGCTCCCCCTGCTTGTGTTCCCTCTCTCACTGGCTGTCTCTCTCTCTGTCAAATAAATAAATAAAATCATGAATGAATGAATAAATAAATAAATTGTTTTGTAGGGATTACTGTGCATCAGTTGAAATGAGACCAAACCCTACTGTAGGACATTTACATTGTTGCTCAGTTTTCAGTGTTACAGTTGGTGCTCTGGTGAGCTGCTTTACAGATAAATCTTCTCCAATCAGTATGTTTTGGTCCCAGCAGTTCAGAGGAATCCTGCCCTTTTCACCGAGAGGCCCGGATTTTAATCTGGAAATGATTGGAATACCATAAAAGAGGGCATGTGGGGCATTCCAGTCCTAATGTTGCTTTTGGATTTAACGCCATTTCTTCTTGTGGGACACTGGCTGATCTTAGTTGTGATGTTAAATGTTTGTTACACTAAAACGTTCAGACTGTCCCAGAAAGTTCAGTGTAATGGAATAAGTCCTGATGTGGCTTCTTTTTCCAATTCACATAGCACTTTGTTTGAACTTTGCTTTTTATAGCATTTCTCATAAATAGTCCTCCTCTGTAATTATTTTTGCATTTGTATTGTATTTGCTACTAAACTCTTAACTTGTTGAGGACAGGAGTCCTTTATTGGACCTTTGTATATCTTAACATAGTGGGCACCCCTTTGTGTTCATGGAAAGAATGGATGAATCAGTGTCTCTTTCTTCTATGATGACATAGCCATCTTTCGTAACACTGCCTTCGAACTCCTTGTTAGTGGATCCTAGTCTTCTAGGCTCTTTAGTAGATCAGATTCCATGTTAGAGCAAAGCATGTTAACTGTTTGTAAAATGATTTTAAAACATAAACAAGGGGAGAATACTATAAAAAGAAACCCCCATTACCCATCATCTAGTTTCAGTAGTTGTCAACATTTTAGAATCAATTTTGATTTGGACAGAAGAGAACATGAGGACTCTGAAGTGCCCATTTTGATTTCGTGGGGAAAGAAGCAGGGCAAGTATGATGGGCAGGGTGGAGAAAAAGGAGGTGATGGCCCAGGGCACACCTGCCTGTCTCCCTCTTAGAATTGTTGCGAGGGTTACGTGAGTTCACACATGAACAGTGCAAAGAACAGGGCCCAGCACAAGGTGAGTGTAACTTAGTGCTGCCACTGCCACCATATTACTGTCACCACTGCGTAGCTTGAGGGAGCGGAGTTTGGTGGCCGAGGCACTTACTAACTTGGTGACCTTGGACATCAGTCTTTCTGAGCTGCAGTTTCTTCGTCTGAAAAATGAGAATGATAGTAATATCTTATTTACCACATAAGGCAGTGCAGTAAGGCATATAAATGTGTTCTGGGTTAGTTAACATTAATCACAATTTTCTGGATTGATGTTCTGGCCTGGAGGGACCATATTTCTGGAATTTTGGGGGAATCAAGCCTATTACTTGTGTGGATTCTTGTTCTGAGACTTCATGATATTAACAGGCCCCAGAGTCATTTGTCAGCCTAGCAAATAAATATTATAGCACAATAAGCTTTGTTTCCATTTGCAAAATATTTCTTTCTAAAGCGTGAAAACAATTTCGCTTTATATAGCTTGTCCGTATATGCACTGGAAATGAAATACTTATCAACCATGTTGATAAAGGGATAAAAATAGTTTTCCTAAGGAACAGTTTGCTGGGAATTAGTGTTGGAAAAATGTTGTGGCAGAATCTGGTTCATCATCTTTGAAATATAAACAGTATTTTCATTTGTCTTTATTTTTCTTATAACACTTTGCTCAACTCCTAATTAAAAATAGCTTTCCTGAATTCCCCTAGGATTCCTCTTAAAAAAATCAGTTTTCTTTTAAATGAAGCCTAAGTTTGAGACACTTTGCTTTCTCCTTAGTACTGCAAAGAATTCTAATTATGTAGAACATTCATCCAAATCACATACATATGTGCCTGAGATAAGAATTAGTAGATACTGTGGGAAGAGAAATGGAATATCCCGGGTGGTTATAATACATTACTGCAGTATTTGTTTGGATGGGACAGTCAGCTGTCATGTCTCCTGGGCATGAGAGTTATATAAATCCCGGTCCGAAGGTCAGTGTCCTACGCTTACATTCTCAGGAAGATTTTCTCATTTCAAACTACTACTTGCCATAGGTTTGACTTTTTAAATGTTTGATTTTTGTTGTTTTACTTAGTAAAATTTGGCCTTGTTACCATTTATGATTTATAGTGTCTTGTACTTTTATAAACTAATTCATTCAAGCTAAACCCCCATTCTGTACCCCCAAATAACAACATAAATAAATACAAAATGCAGTTTTGTCTCAAAAAGAGCAATATCCTATTGCCACTATTTGGCCCCAGTGACATATGACCTCTCTTAGCTTTATTTCCCATAGACTGTTCTATTTAAATGTTTTATTACACAGTTTCTTTTCTTGATGCTTTTTCCTGGGTTTCCAGTATATTTTGTTGATATTTCTTTTGATAGATCTTTTGAAAGGATTTGATATTTGATAGATCTTTTGAAAGGATCTAACTCAAATCATCTCTAGTAGTCATCCAGTCAATGTTGTATTAGAAGACATGCTTCTTCAGGGGCGCCTGGGTGGCACAGCGGTTAACCGTCTGCCTTCGGCTCAGGGCGCGATCCCGGCGTTGTGGGATCGAGCCCCACATCAGGCTCTTCTGCTATGAGCCTGCTTCTTCCTCCCACTCCCCCTGCTTGTGTTCCCTCTCTAGCTGGCTGTCTCTATCTCTGTCAAATAAATAAATAAAAAATCTTTAAAAAAAAAAAAAAGAAGACATGCTTCTTCTAATTTTTTAATTTAATTTAATTTTTAAGGATTGTATTTATTTATATGAGAGAGAGAGAGAGAGAGTGCGCGCACAACTGGCAGGGGTGGGAGGGGCAGAGGGAGAGGAAGAAGCAGGCTCCCCACCTCCCCACCTCCCCACCTCCCCACCGAGCAGGGAGCCCAACATCCCAGGACCCTGGGATCATGACCTGATCCGAAGGCAGGCACTTAACCAGTGGAGCCACCCCAGGCGCCCCAGTGCTTCTAATTTAAATCTAATTTAACCTTCTAGATTGGTTCTAGAGATGTTGACAGGAAAAATGTTGGATTTTTAGAATTATGGGAATGCTTACTTCTCTCTGATACATGTTTACATCTCTCTGAGTGAAAAGGAAATTAGAAAGGGGCTGAATGTACTCCTTGATCTAATCTGTTGATCATTGAAAAATGAAATTTGGAACTAGTTGTAATTTCTGAAGGAATTAGAAGATTTTTATCCAGTTTATGAGGTGTACCTTCATTTTTTTATGTACTAGAACTTTAGGATCACCTTTTTTTCTTTCATTTCAACATATATTGAGCACCTACTATGCGCTTAGTATTGTGTCAGGTGTTTTACATATATTAGTTCATTTAATTCTCAGAGGAGCACTGGGTAGGTAGCTAGGATTTAAATACCCAGTAGCTTAAGCTGAAAACCTTCTTCCTTGATCCCTCTTACTGTTCTGTCCCACACCCAGTCCATTTGCCTACATTGCCATAGTAGCAAAATACGCCCTGCTCCCTCTGCAACCCGTGAGCTGTCAGCAGCATTGGCTGCCTCCTCGCAGGTCTCCCTGATTCCCCCCCCCCCTTTTTTTTAAATTTAAATTCAATTAATTAACATATAGTGTATTATTTGTTTCAGAGGTAGAGTTCAGTGATTCATCAGTCTTATATAATACCCAGTGCTCATTAACATGATGTGCCCTCCTTAATGTCCATCACTCAGTTACCCCATCCCCACCCCCCATCCCTTCAGCAACCCTCAGTTTGTTTCCTATGATTAAGAGTCTCTTATGGTTTGTCTTCTCTCTGATTTCATCTTGTTTTATTTTTTCCTCTCTTCCTCTCTGGTCCTGTTTTGTTTCCTAAAATTCCACATATGAGTGACATCATATGATAATTGTCTTTCTCTGATTGACTTATTTCGCTTAGCGTAATAACCCTCTGCTTCCGTCCATGTCATTGCAAATAGCAAGATTTCATTTTTTGATGGCTGAGTAGTATTCCAGTGTGTGTGTGTGTGTGTGTGTGTGTGTGTGTGTGTGTGTGTGTGTGTGTATACACCACATCTTCTTTATCCATTCATCTGTCAATGGGCATCTGGGCCCTTTCCATAGTTTGGTTATTGTGGACATTGCTGCTATAAACATTGGGGTGCAGGTAGCCCTTTGGATCACTACATTTGTATTTTTGGGGTAAATACCCAGTAGTACAATTGCTGGGTCGTAGGGTAGCTCTATTTTCAACTTTTTGAGGAACCTCCATACTGTTTTCCAGAGTGGCTACACCAGCTTGCATTCCCACCAACAGTGTAAGAGGGTTCCCCTTTCACCACATCCTTGCCAACATCTGTCAATTTCCTGATTTGTTAATTTTAGCCGTCTGACTAGTGTGAGGTGGTATCTCATTGTGGTTTTAATTTTTATTTCCCTGATGCCCAGTGGTCTTGCATTTTTCATGTGTCCGTTGGCCATTTGGATGTCTTCTTTGGAGAAATGTCTGTTCATGTCTTCTGCCCATTTCTTGACTGGATTCTTTGTTCTTTGGGGGTTGAGTTTGATAAATTCTTTATAGATTTTGGATACTAGCCCTTAATCTGATAAGACATTTGCAAGTATCTTCTCCCATTCTGTCAGTTGTCTTTTGGTTTTGTTGACTGTTTCCTTTGCTGTGCAAAAAAGCTTTTTAACTTGATGAAGTCCCAATAGTTCATTTTTGCCTCTGTTGTACTTGCCTTTGGAGACATATCTAGCAAGAAGTTGCTGCGGCCGAGGTTGAAGAGGTTGCTGCCTGTTTTCTCCTCTAGGATCTTGATGGATTCCTGTCTCACATTTAGGCCTTTCATTCATTCTGAATCTATTTTTGTGTATGGTTTAAGGAAATGGTCCAGTTTCATTCTTCTGCATGTGGCTGTCTAATTTTCTGAACCCCATTTGTTGAAGAGACTGTCTTTTTTCCTTTGGATAGTCTTCCCTGCTTTGTCGAAGATTAGTTGACCATAGAGTTGAAGGTCCATTTCTGGGCTCTCTATTCTGTTCCATTGATCTGTGTGTCTGTTTTTGTGCCAGTACCATGCTCTCTTGATGATTACAGCTTTGTAATAGAGCTTGAAGTCCAGAATTGTGATGCCTCCCAGTTCTTGTTTTCTTTTTCAACCTTCCTTTGGCTATTTGGGGTCTTTCTGGTTCCATACAAATTTTAGGATTATTTGTTCCTGTTCTGTAAAAAAAGTTGATAGTATTTTGATAGGGATTGCATTAAATGTATAGATTGCTCTAGGTAGCATAGACATTTTAACAATATTTTTTCTTCCAATCCATGAGCATGGAACATTTTTCCATTTCTTTGTATCTCCCTCAGTTTTTTTCACAAGTGTTCTATAGTTTTCTGAGTACAGATCCTTTGCCTCTTTGGTTAGGTTTATTCCTAGGTATCTTATAGTTTTTGGTGCGATTGTAAATGGGATTGATTCCTT
The DNA here is from genome assembly GCF_002007445.2 of Ailuropoda melanoleuca. Classification (NCBI taxonomy): domain Eukaryota; kingdom Metazoa; phylum Chordata; class Mammalia; order Carnivora; family Ursidae; genus Ailuropoda; species Ailuropoda melanoleuca. The sequence continues at coordinate 60,723,767 of NC_048230.1, read as the reverse complement.
AAATTTCTCTTTTTTTTTTTAAAAGATTTTATTAATTTATTTGATAGAGGGAGACAGCCAGCAAGGTAGGGAACACAAGCAGGGGGAGCGGGAGAGGAAGAAGCAGGCTCCCAGCAGAGGAGCCCAATGCGGGGCTCGATCCCAGAACGCCGGGATCATGCCCTGAGCCGAAGGCAGACGCTTAACGACTGAGCCACCCAGGCGCCCCTAAATTTCTCTTTCTTCTGTCTCAGTGTTAGTGTATAGAAATGCAGCTGATTTCTCTCCATTGATTTTATATCCTGCCACTTCGTTGGATTCCTGTATGAGTTCTAGCAATTTTGGTGTGGAGTCTTTTGGGGGTTCCACATAGGGTATCATGTCATCTATGAAGAGTGAGAGTTTGACTTCTTCTTTGGAAATTCGGTTGCCTTTTGTTTCTTTTTGTTGTCTGATTGCTGAGGCTAAGACTTCCCTGATTACCTTTCTGATGTACAATAAGATTTATGGTTGTACACCTAAAACTAGTACAATGTTATATATCAATTATATCTCAATAAAACTGCAGGGGGGGTGAGTATAGAGAGAAATGAGGGTCATTGTTAAATGCCCATGATCCAAGGCTTTAGGTAGAACTCTATAGTTGTGCTGTCCAGTATGGTAGCCATTAGCCACATGTGGCTGTTGAGCACCTGAGATGTGGCTAGTCTGAATTGAGATGTGTTGCATACAGTGGATTTCAAAGACTTAGTGCAAAGATAAAGAATATGTCATTAATAGTTTTATATTGATTACATGTTGAAACGATAATGTTTTGGAAATACTGGGTTAAGTAAAACAGATTAAAATTTTAAGAAACGATTTTATGCATGTATTGCATATTATGTATGTATATAAATCTCCACATGGCAGCCAGGGTGATTTTTTTTAACTTTTTTACCTAACTGCAGATTCATATGCAGTTGTAAAAAAACAATACTGAGATCCCACGTACCTTTTACCTAGTTTCCCTTAGTAATAGATCTTAGCTCACATGTCACTTCCTTAAGGCATCCTTGTCCAACCGCTCCAGTACAGCCTGCTGTCCCCACTTTCATTCACCTGTCTTATTACTCTGCTTAATTTCTTTCATAGAATTTGCTAATGTCTGAAATTATTTATTTACTTAGTTGCCTTCTGTCCAGTAGAAGGTGAGCTAAAGGGAATAGGAACCTTATCTCTTCTGTTCATTGTTTTTTTCTCCAGTGCCTAGAAAAGGACATGCACATGGTAGGTGCTTGATAAGTATTTCCTGAATGACTGAAATTTATGGAGGCAGAAACTAAGTTTCAAAGTGATTGAGTAGGGGTGCCTGGGTGGCGCAGTGGTTAAACGTCTGCCTTCGGCTCAGGGCGTGATCCCGGCGTTATGGGATCGAGCCCCACATCAGGCTCCTCCACTGGGAGCCTGCTTCTTCCTCTCCCACTCCCCCTGCTTGTGTTCCCTCTCTCGCTGGCTGTCTCTGTCTCTGTCGAATAAATAAATAAAATCTTTAAAAAAACAAAAAAAAACCCCAAAAAAACCCAAAGTGATTGAGTAACTTAACTGTGGTCAAGTAAATAGTGGAACCATGACTTGAAGCTATAGGCACAAAGGCCCTAAAATAGAGTTGAGTTTGTCCTGTTCAAAGAACAGATAGGATTATGATGCTGAAGGATAGGCAAGGAGAGGGAGAGGGGTATAGTTTCAGACTAGACCAGGCCCAGGTCATGTCAGACTTTGAAGACAACAATGAGGAGAATAGATCTCATTCTGAATACAGTGGGAGGTTCTGAAAGTTTCTAACAAGGCAATGCTATGAACAACATGGTTCAGCTTAGCTCACGGGAGTTCTGAGACCAAAATCCTGGTCTAGAATGAAGCTTTCCTGTTCCTTGCTTTGCCCCCACATGTATACATTTCTCTTGGAGACCACTTCAGGAGGACGACTCTGGTCCTGTCACGTTCAGAATATCACCCATTAATCACATTGGTCCTCCCGATAAGGAGTTCACACAGAATGATGGATTTGTTGGGAAGGAAAGGAGGATGCCGTCATGCCGGCCTTTGGATATGTTCAGGAGGAGACACCACGTGACACCCCATCAGTTCTTCAGTGTACCCTGGCCTCTGTAGGTGCAGCTCATGCAGCTTGGAATTCTTTGGGACCACCCTCAGCTTTATGTTATCACAGAAGATATCGTCAACTGAAGTATTGTGTATGGGGCAAAGCCTTTGGATCCAGTTTTTATCTGAGACAGCATTAAAAACAAGGGCAGATGCAGCAGCTGAGATGGAAGAAAGATTTCCTCCTGCATCTGCTGTGAGAGACCATGAGAAGCCCAAGAAAATAGGTAGCAAGAAAGGTGTAGCCCTTGTTCAAAGAGCTTAAAATCTGTTTAGAGAGACGCCTGCAAACTGAAAGGTAGTTGACACTTCAAAGTGGTCTCATTCTACTTGCCTGGAGAAGGACGCCAGAGGAGGTCAGCCAAGTGTGGCTGAGCCTGGTAAGGTTCACAGAGGAGCTGGTGCTTGGCCAGTGTCCTGAAGGATGAGTAAGAATTAGGAGGGGGAATGGAGGAAAGGTGTTTAGGTGGGACGAGAGAGAACAAGGTCAGGAGGCATCGGAGAAAAGAACACTGGAGTAACAGAGGCTGAGGAAGATCCGTCTGGTGGGAGAAGCTGCAAGAAGGGAAAGAGGGGAAGGATCTCATTGGAAGGGAATAGTGTGACAGTGACTCTTGGTCAAGAATTTCCAGCCTTTCTCTGCTTATGCAAATAACTCAGGATGGAGAGATGGGCAGGTGCATGGGTGGGTGACTGTTCACTGAGGTATGATGAGAATAGCTATCACTTCAATAGCATCTACTCTCCGCCAGGCTCTGTTGTAAGCAACTTCCATTTATCTACCTGTTTTATCCTTAAAACAGCTCTGGGAGGTAGTTACTATTATGATCCGCATGTTACAGATGGGGAAACTGAGGCACGGGGAGGAAAAAGTAGCCTGCTTAAGGTCACAGAGCTCTAGAATCTGTGCTCTTGGCCTCTATTATGACCTCCCACTTAATGGGGGCCAGGTAGATTTTTCCCACCAGCTTTGTATTATGAAATGTTTCAGACATATAGGGAAAAAAATTTTAAGTATAGTGAGCATCTGCATCAAATACCTGGATGAAACAGTGCTAAGATTTTGCTGCATGTGCTCTATTATGTGTGTGTGTTTTGGTTTTACTAGACTGTTCAAAACTGTGGTACAGGCATGATAAGTCACCCTTGAATACAAAACAGCATCATCTTCCTTTTAAATGGTATTTACATCCTTCCTTTTCCATGCATTCTTGGAAAATACATTGCCTCTAAAACCATGTGAAAGTACGCTGTTATGAGTGAAAAGGAGTTAAGTTCCAGGCTCATCATTATAAATAGATTTTCCGCTTACATGAATGTCTTGGTATTTCCAAGTCAGGCAGGGTAATGGCAGTTTTGCTTCTGTAAGACTGCCTCACAGTTTGCTGGACATTTAATGTCCTGGTCCCCACCTACTAAATACCCATTTGAGTGAGTGGGTAATCAACTACTGTGAAACCAAAAATGCCCTTTCCTCCTCCCTCATTTCCAGAAAGCCCTCTAGTGACTATGCCTGAGAGCATTGACCTAACTGGTCTCCTAATGATGGGGCTGTAGGTTAAATTAAAAGAAAATGTACGCTCCCAGAACCCATACTGTAATGATTCAGTGTTGAAGTAATGAAAGTGGTAGAACTTATCTGTAATGTTCCTTTTGTTATATTACCACATATGTTCTAGATTTGTATGCATATATTCATTTAGTCAGTTATATCCCCCACCACCACCACTGCCACTTTGTTCCAGAAAGGCTGTATGACAGTTCTTGATTTATTTAACCAGTAAATGTGTCTCCTTATGTATTGATCTGAATCAACTGGGAAATATCTGTAATTCTTGTGCTTTTCTGTATAAAAGGACTTGAACCAGATTCAGGGCCCACTTAGCTTGCTTTTCCAGCTGTATTTTCCCGGTTTTGCTAGAGATGCTAAAGGATTTATTTCAACTGTATTGCTTCCTGGACTCCACCATCTCTTTACTTTCACTGTTGCCTGTCAAAGTCCCATTTGTCAAGCTTATCTGAAATGCCATCTTATTCATGGGTCTTCCTCAGAACCCTGCATCAGGATATAATCTAAACTTCATAATACCTTCTTGCTCATGACACTAACCACAGACTGCCTGTGTTAGATTTGTGTGTTTCCCTTACCTTCCACGTATATTTCAGTAATAATTCCCAAGGCAACTCGTATGTGGCAGGCCTTGGTCAAAGTTCTGGAAATAGAGATGAATCTCCCATAGGTGATCCCACTTTCTTCTTTGCTTTCTTGAGAATTGGAGGAGCCTCTTATTCCCTTGTATCCTTGTGATACCTGGTACACTGCTTTGCATGTGGTGGTGCATATATATTTCTGAATTGAGTTTGGGATACAGGGAAACAAGCACTTGCAAGTCAGATGTGAGTTAAAATCGTGGCACTGCCACTGTGCAACCTGAGTAAATCACTTAACTTCCGTGAACTCCAGGTTTTTGCATCTATAAAACGCTGATTATAATGGCCATCTTACGGGATTGTTGCAAGTTTAAAGATGAATTACCTGAAGTGCCAGGCACAGGTTAGCACAAAATAGGTGCTCTTTCACTGGGAGTTCTTGTAAGGGAGGCTCAGTCATTCCTTTAGGTCAGTTGAGTGAGCAGTAGAAATATTTAGGATCTTAATTGTCTTAAAGGAAATGCTTACTTAGTCTTGGGGCTTCTCCAAGAAGAAACAGGCCCTGGAGAAGGTCTGGCCAATCGCTGATTAACTGTTCCCTTTTTAGAGTCAGTGATCTGAGTCTCTGTTTTGGAACTACTTATATAATGTATACCACCTGTTATTTGTGTATTTTTAGCAGTGGGAGTCGGGTAATCCTAATCCTGTCTGTAAAAGAGCAAACTGTTTACCAGAAGCAGAGCTTTTTTCTTAACACTGACTCACACTGACTCATCCTTCTCATTTTCCTTCCCACCGCTCATAACAACCTTGCAAGGGAGAGAATTTTTAGGGAAATCAGTTGGGTTACTTTTTTTTTTTTTTTTAACTTTCCAAGTCGAGAGCTTAAAGGTGTCACATCATTAATTCCATCTCAGGAAGGGCTACTGCCCTGGAGTGGCAACGATGACCAGTGCCATGTAGCTGAACATCTCACATAAAACCTTGTCTAGACAAACCAATTCTTTTGGCTGAGAGATTAGACACGTGCCTGAAATGTACATGTTAATTGCCTAAACACATGTTGGCACCTTAACTTGCATTCTGTTGAGCCTAGAAAATGTCTTCTTCTGAGATAGGAAACCTGAGCAGAATTAGAGCCAGAGCTATGCTACCTTAACAGTTGGCTTTGAGATGACAGACACAGAATTCAGGCAGCACATTGTAGTCAGCACAATGGGGAAAGAAGGTTATAGATCAGGATGACTAATACTCTCGTGCCTTCATTTGATATTCATTAAGTGAATATTTACTGATCATCTGTGATATGGCAGGTGCTAGTGCTGTAACAGTGAGTAATAAAGACATGGAGCCTGCTGTCATGGACCTTACAATTGAACGCATTTGCAACAAATGCTACAGTGGTGGAATTAAAGGATGCTTAAGGAGCAGAGTGGTGCCTTGGCCTGTGCATGTGAGCATGTGCTTGTGTGTGAAGGTGAAGGGAGGAAAAGGTACCCAAGCTGAGATGGCAAAGTAGGCGTGAGCTAGAAGAAAGGGGGTAGTGTGGGGCAGGGATAGCTGAAAAGATTCCAGGCAGAAGGAGCTACATGTGTAAGGCCTTGAAGTGGGAAAGAGCTTGCTCATGGAGGAACTGAAATAAGTTCCAGGGCGACCCAAGGGCAGTTGAGCGAAGGGGAGGTTTGGCACCAGAAACATTTGGAGAAGCTGCAGGGTCCGATCATGCAGAGCGTTGTGGATCAGCTTACTTTTTTTACTTTTGTTAACAATACCCCATTATGAGTAAGGACTTTTAGCTTGATACTGAGGCAGTGAGAGGAATGGGTTTTGAGCAGGGCCCAGACTTGATGCTAATTGCTAGCTTAGAACCCTCTGGGTGGCAAGGGCGCTAGTAGGATAGGGCTGGAATAGGTGGTTGTCTGCAGGTGAGTGGGGAAACCAGCTTGGGAATGGACTAGGATCTCAGATTTCCTAAGATGTTTATTTTAAAAAGATTTTATTTATTTATTTATCAGAGAGGGAGAGAGAGCGAGCACAAGCAGGGGGAGTGGCAGGCAGAGGGAGAAGCAGGCTCCCGGCTGAGCAGGGAGCCCGATGTGGGGCTCAATCCCAGAACCCTGGGATCGTGACCTAAGCCAAAGGCAGATACTTAACTGACTGAGCCACCCAGGCTCCTGGACAGTTTCCTTTTTCTAAGAGTAAGGTGTTAAAAATATTGTTACAGTTTTGGGTTTTAGGGATTTACTGAAGCTTATATCATTTAAGTGTTCTATTTCCATATCTGGATTTTTGACATACTGCCAGAAATCATTTAATGTGTTACTGTGCTGTTTTTGTTGTCATTATTCTTAAAGAAAGGAAGTAAAGATACTATGTATAAAACTAATTAACCTCAGTGTTTCTGATTAGGAAATTTTTTTTTTCCTATTAAATAAGCAAACATAAAAATGTATTGAGAAATCTGGGTGTATTATCTACCTCCCTTTTTTTTTCTTTTAAAAAACTGTAACGAACAGTGTGTAAAAACAGTTTACTGCCAAAACACCCTGAAATATATTTTCAAGAAGTGTGTTTCTCACCAGGTTTTGTTTGTTTGTTTCTCCAAAGCTTGACAAGCTCAATGGGTTTTATAGAAGTTTATAAATATTTTTGTACGCATTGGGCTTAACCTAAATTCATCTAAGTATCCATACTGCGTTGTAGCTTTCTGTGTCTAAATTCAGAGATACCATCTTGTTGGTTTGGGGTGGATTACAGAGTAGTGCAGGCCCCTGGTGTTTAAGCTCACCCATAGTTCTTTAATAATATTTGAGGACTTCCTCTGAAAAGCATCCTGCTCTAACTCGGAAAGTATTTTTGTTTTAGTGTGCCCACCTGTTTTGTGTGTGTGTGTGTCTGTGTGTGCGTGCATGCGTGCATAGATTATTTTGTTTATTGTTCTTCATGTTTAAAATTTTTTAAATTTTTTTCAGCTTTATTGAGGCGTGATTGACAAATCAAATTGTATATATTTAAAGTACACAAAGTGATGATTTAACATATGCGTACTTAGTGATTACCACAATCAGGTAAATTAACACATCCATTGCCTTAAATAGTTACCTTTTTATGTGTGTATGTGTGGTAAGAATGCTTAAGGCCTTAGCAAATTTCAAACGGTATTATTAACTCCAGTCATCGTGCTGTTCATTGGATCACTAAAGCTTAATCATATTGTACCTGAAGGCTTGTCTCCCCATCTCCAGCCCCTGGTAACTACCCTTCTACTGTTTGTTTCTATGAATGCAACCTTAATGTCCTCTAGATTCATCCGTGGTGTTTCAAATGGCACGTTTTGCTTCTTTCTCATGGCTGAATGATATTCCATTGTACATATATACCATAGCTTTATCTATTCATCCGTTCACAAGACATTAGTTTGTTTCTATTATCTTGGCTATTGTGAGTAATGCTGCAGTGAGCATGGGAATACAGAGATGTTTTTGAGATAGTGATTTCTTCTTCTTTGGATATATACCCAGAAGTGGGATTGTTGGATCATATGGTAGTTCTATTTTTAATTTTTTTAAGAATCTCCATACTATTATCTACTGTGGTTTTGATTTGTTTTTCTCTGACGATCAGTGATGTTGAGTACCTTCTCCAATACCTGTTGGCCATTTTTTGTCTTCTTTGGAAAAATGTCTGTTCAGGTCCGTTGTCTATTTTTAAATTGGATTATTATTACTATTTTGCTATTGAGTTGAGTCCCTTATATATTTTGGATATTAGCCCTGTATCAGATATATGGTTTACAGATATGTTCTCTAGTTACATAGGTTGCCTTTTCAGTCTGTGAATGTTGTTACTTTGCTGTGCAGAAGCTTTTTAGTTTGGTACAGTGTCACTTGTTTTGCTTTTGCTTTTGGTATCACACCCAAAAAGGCATTGCCAAGACCAATGTCAAGGAGCTTTTTCCCTGTGTTTTCTTCTAGGAGTTTTATAGTTTGGGGTTTTATGTTTAAGTCTTTAATCCATTTTGAGTTCATTTTCATGAGTGATATAAGGTAGGTCCAGTTTCATTATTTTGCATATGGATTTCCAGTTTTCCCAATACCATTTATTGAAGAAATTATCTTTTCCCCATTGTATGTTCTTGGTGCTTTGTCAAGGATTAGTTGACTATATATGCCTGAGTTTATATCTGGGCTTTTTTTCTGCTATGTTGGATTATGTGTCTGTTTTTATGTAGTACAATACTATTTTTTTAATAATAATTTTTTATTATGTTAGTCACAATACAGTACATCCCTAGTTTTTGATGTAAAGTTCCACGATTCATTACTTGAGTATAACACCCAGTGCACCATGCAATACGTGCCCTCCTTAAGAAGATGTGGTCCATATATACAATGGAATATTACTCAGCCATCAAAAAGAACGATTTCACAACATTTGCAGCAACATGGACGGGACTGGAGGAGATAATGCTAAGCGAAATAAGTCAAGCAGAGAAAGACAATTATCATATGGTTTCACTCATTTATGGAACATAAGTAGGAAGATCGGTAGGAGAAGAAAGGGAAGAAGGAAGGGGGTAATCAGAAGGGGGAATGAACCATGAGAGACTGTGGACTCTGGGAAACAAACTGAGGGCTTCAGAGAGGAGGGGGGTGGGGGATTGGGATAGTACGATACTATTTTGACTACTATAACTATTATAGTTTGAAATAAAGAAGTGTGATACTTACAGCTTTGTTCTTCATTCTCAAGCTTGTGTTGGCTATTTGGGATTTATTTGGTTTCATATGAATTTTAGTAGTGTTTTTTCTATTTCTGTGAAAAATACCAATGGAATTTTGATAGGGATTGTGTTGAATCTGTAGATCACTTTAGGCAGTATGGACATTTTAATAACAGTAGTTCTTCCAATCCATTAACACAGGATATCTCTCCTTTTACTTGTGTCTTTCTCAATTTCATCAATCTCTTACGGTTTTTGGTGTATAGATCTTATACTTCTTCAGTTAAATTTATTCCAAAGTATTTTATTATTTTTGATGCTATTATAAATGGGGTTGTTTCTTTAATTTCTCTTTCAGATAGTTCATTGTTAATATAAAAATAAAAATAACTGATTTTTGTGTGTTGATTTTGTATCCTACAACTTTACTGAATTTGTTAGTTCTGAGTTTTTTGGTGGCACCTTTAAAGTTTTCTTTATATAAAATCATGTCATCTGCAAAAAGAGACAGCTTTACTTTCTCCTTTCCAAGTTAGATACTTTTCTTTTTTCTTTTTTTTTTAATGTTTTTTTATTATGTTAGTCACCGTACAGTACATCCCTGGTTTTTTATGTAAAATTCGATGATTCATTAGTTGCGTATAACACCCAGTGCACCATGCAATACGTGCCCTCCCCACCACCCATCACCAGTATCCCATTCCCCCACCCCCT